>NC_140517.1:391700-459200 GCF_964339955.1 Pipistrellus hanaki | reverse complement strand
GAACCTCAGGCCCCTGAGGGCGGGTGTGCGGGGACGCCCGCTCCTCGGAAGGACGCTGTGCAGGTCGCCGGGAAGGAGAGCCCGGCCGCCCGGTGCGGCGGTGAGGGTGATTGACTGGGGACACGGCGATACAGATCCATTGCCCGGGCCCCGAGCGATGACACCAACAAAGTGACAATGACACGGGCACAGAGAGAGAGACACAAATCCATTACCGAGATACAATCAAATATTCAAACAAGCCGGGGACGCTCATCACTTATTCATGCTAATACAAGGATATTAAGAAATCTGAGCGGTGTTCGCGCTCAATCACTCACACGCTGATGAGGCTCGGCATCTATCAGGCCCCGCCATCGGCCCGGCAGGCTGTACGGAGGTGGTAACGCGGCAGAGCCGGAGATGTTTATATCGGCCTGCACAGGCCGCGCAATAGGCCGGGATTTATTAGATTAGACGGAGCCACGCCATGAAAGGAATATCCGTGCCGGAGTCATTTCCCCGGACCATGGGATTCACCTGTGCCATCTCTTAAAGATGTTGTATCTGCTGAAACCGGTGTGGCTCTATGGATAGAGCGTCAGCCTGTGGACTGAAAGGTCCCGGGTTCAATTCCGGTCAAGGGCATGAACCTTGGTTGCGGGCACGTCCCCAATAGGGGGTGTGCAAGAGGCAGCTGATCGATGATTCTCTCTCATCGATGTTTCTAGCTATCTATCCCTCTCTCCCTCTCTGTAAAAATCAATAAAATATATATTTTTTAAAAAGATGTATCTCTTTTCAGGGTTGGGATGGAGGGGGCAGGCAGCATTTCCGACCTTAATAAAGTATTTACAGGTTAATTTTTATTTATTTTTTATCTATTTATTTATTTATTTATTTATTTTGCAACAAAGCACAGGGGTGCCTCAACGACGCAGGTTCCACCCATGACAGCGCGGCCCAGCGTGTTCCGTGTGCTCAGGGGCTGCGGGACACGGAGGAGCACCCCCCAGCGGGCTCCCGCACGTGGATGTGGGGGCGTCTGAGAGTCCTACATCGCGGGGCGCAGACGGGACCCAGCCGGAGATTCTCAGACACGAGCCCAGCTCCAGTGTCAGGGTTCCGTCGCCATGATGCTCTCCCCACCTCTAGGGGGCCTCATCTCCCTCTACCGGCTCGGCCTGCTCTGGTGGCTTCCGCATCCCGGGTCCCTCGTGGGGGTGCTGCCTGCATGTCCGCTCTTCTTCTCTGTCTGTCCTCACCTGGGGAGGGAGGATAGTGTTCCTGGTGGCTGTTTTAGAGAGAGTGGGAGGGAGGAGGAGGAGAGACAGAGAGAGGGGAGAGAGAGAGAAACATTGATGTGAGAGAGGCATCCATTGGTTGCCTCCCACACGCACCCCGACCAGGGGCAGGAGTGGACCTGTAACCTGGAGCGTCGCCTTGACCGGGAGTTGAACCCAAGACCTCGGGTGTGCAGGCCGGCGCTCTGACCATGAAGCCACACCGGCCAGGGCCGCGTTTCTGCTCTTGGCGCTGTGTCTTCACGCTCCCTGGCTGACCTCGTCCCCGCGCACGGCGTCCAGGGCGCTTACTCTGGTCATTCTCAGAGCCACAGCTCTCTGGAATCTCAGAGCCCTCCCCACCACATCCACCCAACACCCCACCAGGCACCAGGCCCCACCGGCCGGAGGGTCTTGGGATCCTTCTTCCCCCGACATCAGTCGCCTGGGAGACATCTCCATCCCCTCCCAACCCGTCCGTGAGACGCCCCGGGGGGCCCATCCTCTCTCACCCGTCACCACAATCCCATCCCAGCTCCGCCGCCCCCTGCCTTCCCTCACCACGCCTGTGGTCAGAGCACTGTCCCCCCGAGGAGGCTGTGCGTGCCCACCAGGCAAAGCCCCCACACTCCCGTGGGCACAGGCCTGCCAGCGAGCGTCTGCCGGAGGCCCGAGTGCTGAGTGCTCCATGAGACCCCCTCCTCCGTGGTCCACGCACGCCTGCTCCCCCCGTGGTCCACACACGCCTGCTCCCCCCGTGGTCCACGCAGGTCTGCTCCCCCCGTGGTCCACACACGCCTGCTCCCCCCGTGGTCCACACACACCTGCTCCCCCCGTGGTCCACACACGTCTGCTCCCCCCGTGGTCCACGCACGCCTGCTCCCCCCGTGGTCCACGCACGCCTGCTCCCCCCGTGGTCCACGCACGTCTGCTCCCCCCGTGGTCCACACACACCTGCTCCCCCCAGGGTCCACGCACGTCTGCTCCCCCCGTGGTCCACGCACGTCTGCTCCCCCCGTGGTCCACACACACCTGCTCCCCCCGGGGTCCACGCACGTCTGCTCCCCCCGTGGTCCACGCAGGTCTGCTCCCCCCGTGGTCCACACACACCTGCTCCCCCCGGGGTCCACGCACGTCTGCTCCCCCCGTGGTCCACGCAGGTCTGCTCCCCCCGTGGTCCACACACACCTGCTCCCCCCGTGGTCCACGCGCGTCTGCTCCCCCCGTGGTCCACGCGCGTCTGCTCCCCCCGTGGTCCACGCACGCCTGCTCCCCCCGTGGTCCACGCACGTCCTCACGTTGGTTGGAGCATCTTATCAACAATATACGTTAAAGCGAGAACTTTTTTCTTTAAGCAAGGATCATTCCTTCTATTTACTTGTACTTTTTAAATCTGCTGTTCCACCTCTTTGGGGAAACAATGACATTTATTTAAAGAAATAATGGCCCTAATCGGTTTGGCTCAGTGGATAAAGTATCAGCCTGCGGAATTCCAGGTTCGATTCCGGTCAAGGGCATGTACCTTGGTTGCGGGCACATCCCCAGTAGGGGGTGTGCAGGAGGCAGCTGGTCGATGTTTCTCTCTCATTGATGTTTCTAACTCTCTATCCCTCTCCCTTCCTCTCCGTAAAAAATCAATAAAATATATATTTTTTTTAAAGAAATAATGGCAATTCCTAGCCAGAATAATCAGCAAAGAAAGAAACACAGCATCAAGATTGTAACGGAAGGAGTAAAATTGTCTTTGTTTGCAGGCGATAGCATAGAGAAAATTCCAAAGATTCCCCCAGAACCTGTGAGGACTAACGAACACAGCCAGTAACGTCACAGGACACCAGATCCCCGCACAGACATCACTGGCTTTTCTCTGCGCCAATAACACCACGTCGGACACAGAGGTCTTCATTCTGCCTTCACGCTGGGTGGACAGTTGTGCTGGGTAGAGAATCCCAACATGGACAGTCCTTTCCTTCTGAATGTGGAAGGCCTGGCTCCATCGCCTTCTGTTTCCCACTGTTGTTGGTGAGAAGGCTGAAGCCCCTGCCTCCTTGTTTATATTTCTCTTCTCTTCTCCTCATTCACACGTGTCAGCGGCCGGCTGTGTGGGAGCCTGTGCTCATCCCCGGAGCGCGGCTTTCCTTCCGGAAATTATCACCCCGCCGGCCCAGGACCGTTCCTCACCTTCTTCCCCCAGCGACCTCCTCACCTCCACCTTCTCTCTCTCCGTTCCGGGAACGCCTATTCCTCAGACGCTTCCTGGAGCAGTCCTCTGCTATTTTTTTCCGCTTTTATCTCCTATTTTCCATCTTTTGATATTCTTTGCCTGCTTTTGGACCATTTCCCAGGTTCATCTTCTCGCTGCAAAATGGAGAGGGAGCAGGAGGTCCAGCTGCTCGGTGACAGACCCAGCCCATGCCCAGCCCCTGGCAGGGCCCAGGTGTAAGTCTGCACACACACAGCCTTCCCTCTGGCGTAGGAGCTGGAGTTCTCAGCTCTCTGGCACCTCACTCCTCGCCCCTCGGTTGCCCGCCTTCCAAAACTCTGTTGCTGCCATTCCAACTCCCATTTCTCCTGTCCTCGTGCTTTTAAAATGCCCTCTCATGCTGCCCAACAGGGTGACTCAGTGGTGGAGCAAAGACCTAGGAACCAGGAGGTCATGGTTCGATTCCCGGTCAGGGCACATCCCCGAGTTGTGGGCTCCATCCCTAATAGCAAGCGTGCAGGAGGCAGCCGGTCCCTTATTCTCTCTCCTCATGGATGTTTCTATCTCTCTCGTCCCCTCCCTTCCTCTCTGAAATCAACAAAAATACATATTTAAAATAATAAAATACCCTCTCGTGCCTTTTCAGTGGGATGGCAAGAGGGAGACCCAAGCCCCGGTTTGCAATGTTTACAAAAGGTTCTCTGTGACACAGGGGCTGCCGATAAGCCCTCTCGTGCTGACACTTGCTTTGGCCTCTGCATCACACCGAGTGGCCAGAGGATGATGGTCTCCGAATGCAGAATCACCTGGCCACTCCGTGTCTATCCTATAGAATAAAAGGCTAATATGCAAATTGTCCCCTCGACCAGGAGTTCGACCAGCAGGCAGGCAGGCCAACTGCCCATGTCCCCTCTCCCTGGCCAGGCTGGCCGGACCCCACCCATACTCGAATTCATGCATCGGGCCTCTATTATATATATTGAGTGGCCACGTTATCATGCATTCAGAGATCATCATCATCTGGCCACTCCGTGTGTATGGGACAGAGTGTCCTTCTGATTTTCACAACAATACATCTGTCAGCCTTTCTGTCTATGATCCTGGACTCTCCTAAGGGACGTCCTAAGGGTCATTCTTGCTGGGCACCACCCTTCGGGGCTCCCACAGTCCTCTGGGCCACACCGTTCTCAGTAAACAAAGCCCCCCTCCCCCCCGGAAACCTCCGGTCTGCCCAGGGGGAGCTCCCGGTAACTCATCGTGGGCCTGAACGGACCGGCCGGCTGCCCTCCCAGGGAGACGTGCCCTCCCTGAGCAGGACACCTGCTGTGCCCCCTCCCGACGGCCCCAATCACCACCCATCCCCGGCTCCCTGGGCACAGCCGCCTGCACCCCTCCCCCAGGGCCTGCATCCCCTCCCCCAGGGCCTGCGTCCCCCGGCCACTCCAGGCCACGCTCCCCCGGGCAGCTCCGAGCGGGAGCCGAGCCGGATCCAGCGCCCTCGGCCTGGCTGGGTGCCGCGTGTGAGCGGTGACTGATACACGCGGAGCCTGGGATCAGATAAAACGTGATAAATGGCTCCTCCGGGCGCTGGCCCCGTCGACGCGGAGACACATGCGGCACCCGGCTTCGCTCTGTTTAATCACCACGCAGGCAGCGACGCCGGAGCCACGGTGCCGCCCGGAGACGGCAGAGATGGGCCCCGCCGAGGGGACCGGCCGCGAGAGGCCACGCACAGAAAATCACCACCCACTCAGACACCAGAGCCTGGGTCCCCCAGCTAGTCCTCCTCCCCGGGGGCCCGTGAGCAGGGACGGAGGAGGCCCAGCCCGGCAGCTTAGCTCAGTGGGCAGAGCATCGGCCTGTGGACTGGAGGGTCCCCGGTTCGGTTCCAGTCACTGGCATGAACCTGGTCGCAGGCCGCTCCCCAGCCCGGGCCCTGGTCCTGAATGCAGAAGACAACCAATCGACGTGCTTCTCTCACATCCACGTTTCTCTCTGTCTCTCCCTCTCCCTGAAAATCAAAGGGAAATGTCCCTGGGGGCGGTTAACAAAGCAAAGAAGAACAAAGGAGGCTTCGTACGTGCAGAAGTGCTGCTCAGAAAGTGCGTGTGCCATCGATCGGAACAGGTGGTCATCTGAAGGAGCAATACAACAAAATAGCACACATATCACATCGCATATATATATGAATATATGTAACTCATCTAGTGAAAAAATCTGCATTATTAGTATATGTATAGCCAGGTGATGATAGAGAATAGATATATTATAGATATATGAATAGAGAAGTAGAAAGAAAGATGATAGAGAGATATAGATAGAGGATAGATGATAGACAGATGATAGATAGATAGGTAGATAGATAGATAGATAGATAGATGATAGACAGATAGGCAGATGATACATAGAAGCACAAAGATATAGACTCACGCACAGCCAGCCACGGACACAGCTCTGCTGTCCACACGCTAGGCCAGCCACGGACACAGCTGTGAGCCTCCGGGCACGGCTGCCTCCCTCCACAGCCGCAGAGGACCCATCCCCCACCACACGGTGAAATCGGGTGGAAACCCAAAGGCCCACTTTTACACTAAATTCCCGTTGATCAGGCCGATATGCAAATGCGAGGGGTTGCCACGGTGAGGCCATTGGTCTGTTGTGGGTTATTTCCGAAGAGTCCGCAGGCTCCGCGGGGCCTCGGGCACGTGGGCTGTTCGTAAAGACAGCCAAGTGGCTCCCCTCGCCTTCCCTCCGCCACGGTGCTCTGCCCTCCGTCTCCCTCCTTCAAAAGAGAGAGAGAATATTTCATCTTCAGATCATTGGCTTTTTAATGTCAGATTATTTACTCAATAGTCAATAAGGATGCCTCTGGATTCATTATGGGCGATCGTGTAAATCGCTAATTGCATTAATTACAGGCTTTTTACAAATGTTTAGTTTGCAGCTCAGCACACCCGGGGCCTGGAATCTGCTGCTCGCAGGGCCTCCGGGCAGGCCCGGCCTGGTGTCTTCGTGTGGCTTTTGTCCCCGCCTGATCACGTGACAGCCACTCACTACATCTATGTGTGTGCACGTGTGAAAATGTGCGTGCGTGTGATTGTGTGCATGTACGGGTGCGTGTGTGTGTTTACATGCAAGTGTATGTGTGTGTGCGAGTGTGTATGGGTGCGTGAGTTTGTGCATGTATTTGGTACATGTGTGCATATGTGGGAGTGTGTGTTAGCGAGTGTGTGTGTGGGCTAGTGTGTGTGTGTGCGCGCATGTGCACATGTGTGCCTGTGTGCACATAAAGGGCACCTATGGGTTGTGTGTCCATTGCCTCGCCTCACATGTATAAGATGGGGAGCGGTCATTCCACCAGCTGAACATCTTGCTTTGGCCAGCACGATGCTGATGCACAAATGAGGGCAGCGTCCGGGGCATGAAAAGACGGCGTGTGGAGACCGTGAGCTGTGTGCGGCCGTCTCTAGAGCAGACTCGGGCTGGTGGTCTGAGGGTCTCAGACCCTGAGGGGTGCACAGAACACCCCCCGGGCGGGGCTGGTTCAGCGGCTCCGGCTCCTGGTGAACCGCACGCTGTGTCCCTGAGGTTCCTGATGCTCAGCATCTCCCCGGGGCCACAGTTCCCTGCCCATGTGAGGTAAACTGAGGCAGGAGACGGGCCAGTTGGCCCCCGCGTCGCGCGGTGAGAAACGCCCCGGCCGCCACGGCGGACACAGCAGCACCGAGCGCTGCGGCGACTCCTGCCTTCACGGAAGGCTGGCAGAGCCGGAACCAGAACCTGGGCCGGCGGCCTGCGCCCTGCCTCCGGGCTCCTCTCTGCCTCTCCGCAGGGCCCGGATGATTAATGGCTTCAACAACCGGAATATTTTATCTCTAATTCTGATAAGCAACAATTATTTCCCAGAGGGCGGGGCAAATAGAGCATAAAGCGGGAGATAAGGACGTTTTATAAATTGGAAGAGAAGCCTCCAGCCTGGTACGAATCCACACAACTTTAAAGACAATTGAATTTACTTTTCTTCTTTCTTCTTTTTTTTTTCTTTTAAAACAAGACTGAACGCCAACGATACGAAAGAAAATCAAATGAAGGCCCACGGCGTCCTGAGAGAGAATGCCGAGGAACTCCTAATGCAGAAGATCCTGGAACAATTTAATAGCTAAGCGATCTGCGATTTTTCTTAACATACATCCTCATTAACGAGAGAGAGGGAGGGGGAGAGAGAGACAGACGGAGAGGGACAGAGACAGAGAGACGGAGAGAGGCTATGAAATAAATATCTGTGGGTTCGGTGCCATTCCTTTTCCTTTTACTTAATTTCCCAGGTATCTCAGCATGATCTGAATAAATTATGCTGACAATACCATAATATAAATGATAAATCATCGGCACGCTTTCGGTGATCTATGGCGTGGGATGTAAATAATAACCAGGGCTGCTAATTGGCTGGCTTCTCCGCGGCCCGGGCTCCGTCATTAAGCATCTCCGCAAGAGGCTTTCTGCGGGGCGGGCAGGCGGGTAGGGCCCGCGGACGCACCTTTGTCTGTGAGTTCTCGGCCCAAGAGCCAGAGAGAGCCTGCGGGGCCACGGGCGACGTGTCTTTGTCCCCTCGGGGTGCCACGGGGCCGGGACCATGCCAGGGAGAAATCCTGCACCCCTACCAGCAACAAACATATTTTAAAATACATTTTATTGATGTTTTTTACAGAGAGGAAGGGAGAGGGATAGAGAGCTAGAAACATCGATGAGAGAGAGACATCGATCAGCTGCCTCCTGCACCTCCCCCACTGGGGATGAGCCCACAACCAAGGTACACGCCCTTGACTGGAATCGAACCCGGGACCTTCCAGTCCACAGGCCGATGCTCTATCCACTGAGCCAAACTGGTTCCAGCATAACAAACATTTTTTAAATATATTTTCTTTGATTTCAGAGAAGGCGAGAGAGAATGGTGGATTGGCTGCCTCCCGCACACCCCACACTGGGGATCCAGCCTGCAAACCAGGCACGTGCCCCTGACCGGGAATCGAATCGTGACCTCCTGGTTCCTGGGTCGACCCTCAACCACTAAGCCATGCCGGCACGGTGCAACAAAATTTTTATTAAAAAAAAAAAAAAAAAGTCTTCCTGTTCAAATAAGCTGCCAACTCTTCCCCCAAAAATCCTCTGACTTCTGATTTTATTTTCGCGTTGATAACGATTTGATGACAACTTCCTTTGACCAGAAACATACGCTGTTTCTACGCGGCTCTCCTTTCGGAAATACCTTGTTAGCATTCCTCATATGTTTAGGGAGATTAAAGTTATATTTTTTCCCATTTTCCCCGAACAAGCCCTCTGCTTTCTGACAGGCTGAGAATCCGTTCAGACGTGCTCCTGCCGGGTCCCACGGTGTCTGAGGAAACACAGACCGATGTGCGCAGGCACACCTTCTTTCCTTCCCCCGAGGCCGCCGGGCCCACCGGGAGGCTCACAGCGAGTCCGGGCCAGGCTCCCGCTCGGGGTCTCACGTGCGGGGAAGGCCGGCCGAACGAAGGAAACCAACAAGTTGCCTTGAGACCGTGTTATGTGAATAAGGCAGGACAGTGGGTGAGAGTGACGGGCAGGAGAAGGCGGCATGGGAGTCCCGCCTGGGGGACAGGAAGGAGCCAGCACGCACAGGCCCAGGGAGAGGGCGCTCCAGGCAGGCGGGCAGCACGTGCAAAGGTCCTGGGGCAGCCACCGCCTACTGAGAGGGAGGGAGGGTCGGAGAGAGGCAGAGAGGCCAGCAGGGAGGCAGCGGCCGGAGAACTGGCTTCACTCTGCAGGCACAACCCCACCCGAGGGCCACTGGGTGGGAGAGGGGTTTCCTTCTGCCACACCGGGGGTCCCTCAGGAGCCCGCGACCCCGAGCTCCCACTTCCCGCGGCACCTCCCTCCGCCCACCGCGCTGTGCCACGGCTGCAGCGCCCACACGCTGCCGTCTCCTCCTCCATCCCACTGGCTCCCTCAGAGGAGGGCACCGCGCCCCGGGCTCCGCCTGCCCGCCCACCGCAGGTGCCTCGGCCCCCATGGGCCTTGGATGCCACCAGCCCCGCCGGGTCTGGGGGGTGGGGGGGTGGCTTTGGCGTTCGCTGCCACATTAGGATCCAGCAAGAAGGAGCCCGGCGAGAGCCTGCCCCTGAGTCAGGGCTACTGTCTCACTCCTGACCACACAGAGACCGTGGCCCGTGGCCTGGTTCAGCCGTGGCCTCCTCTGGCAGCTCGCCCTCCTAAGGATAGAGCTGGTACAGGGAGGTCCTGGCCCCTGACCTGGGCCGCCGATGCATTCCCTGGAGACGCCCCTTAGATTTTAAGAAGCTGCCCTTAAAATCCCTCATTCCGGCGGCTCACAGCCCCGGGTCCTCCCGAGGGGGCACTCGGACCCAGCCGCCCCCTGTGAGACGGGCGGATCTTACCGTCAGCCGCGCCAGGACAGGGACGGCGGCCAGGGCAGCCGCGGCTGCAGCATCTCTCCGCGTTCGGCCGGCATTTCCAGTCCCTGCCGCCCGGGAAACCCATTAGGGAGCTCCCGTCTGCACAGAGCGTCCATTTAGGCCCGGACAGACGAAAGGTCCCGTCGCCGAGGGGAGGGCCCCCGGGCAGACAGTAATGAGGCAGTTACCGCAAGCATTAGGCCAAAAGCAGCGTCACGGAGTCTTTGCATTAAACGCCGGCCCAGGGGCCGGGAGATCCTGACCACGGGGATGCGGAGGGCAGGACGGGTGAGGGGCCTGGGCACGCTGGGAATGCATCTTCCATCTGGACCCCAAAAGCTTCCTCATCCAATGGCGGGCACAGCCACTGGGTGAGAAGACAAAAGATCGTCCTTCTGTTTAATTGTGATGCTGAGAATGCGGACCGAGGAGCCCAGAATGCACAGTGAGGGGGGACAGTCCCATCCATGCACGGTGTTGGGCAGTGGTCAGCAAACTCATTCGCCCACAGAGCCAAATGCCAACAGGACAACGATGGACATTTCTCTGGAGAGCCACATTGTTTAAACTTAAACTTCTTCTAACGCCACTTCTTCAACATAGACTCGCCCAGGCCGTGGTGTTTTGTGGAAGAGCCACACTCAAGGGGCCCAAGAGCCGCATGTGGCTCGCGAGCCACAGTTTGCCAACCACAGGTGTTGGGAAAACTGGACAGCCACGTGTCTGGGAGTGAAACCGGCCGCTACATTAGACCAGACACCAGGGACCTCAGCACGGGCGCCAGGTGTGACTGTCAGACCCGAAACCACACAATCCCCAGGAGGAAACAGGCCTTGGGCTCCTGGAAGCTGGTCTCACAAAAAGAAATGAAACAAAAATGAAACGAGGGGACTCCACCAAACTAGACGCGTCCGAACAGCCAAGGGGACCATCAACAGCATGAGAAGGCAACCTACCGAGTGGAGGGAAATGACTGCAGATCGAATATCTGATAAGGGATTACTATTTAAAAGCCATAAAAAAGTCACGCAACTCAATAGCAAAATACTGTATGTATGTGCTCCATTTAAAATTCTAAGCATCAGGAAAATGCAAATAAAAACCACAATGAGATATCACACACCTTTACAATAGCTATTATTCTCTATAAATATTAATATATAAATATCTATGTATATAAAAGCCTAATATGCAAACTGTCCCTGCGGGAGTTCGACCGGACGACCAGGAGTTCCATCGCTCACTATGATGTGCGCTGACTACCAGGGACCAGCATGGAACAAAGGAAGGCCCCTATCGACCCTGATCGCTCACCAGGAATGACTATCAAATTCTATCCACTGTCTTGTCATCAACCAAGAGCAATATTTTTTCATTTTTTCATTGATTTCAGTGAGGAAGAGAGAGGGAGAGAGAGAAAGAAACATCGATGATGAGAAAGAATCATGGATCTGCTGCCTCCTGCACGCCCTCTACTGGGAATGGAGCCCAAAACCCAGGCCTGTGCCCTTGACTGAGAATTGAACCCAGGACCCTTGAGTCTGCAGACGGGCACTCTATCCACGGAGCCACACCGGCCAGGGCTGCTTGAGCTCTTTGAGGTGCATCACTCAGACGCCTATGTGACTCTCACAAGGGACCGATGATTCTCAGCGCTCAGAAAACAACGGTTCTCGGCGGACCAGGGACCGGGGCCGTGAGCTCCCGGGAGCCAGTGGCCTCACCCTCGTGCACAGCAGGGTTTTCTCAGTCAGACTCCCCAGACCCCAGCGTGCCGGGGGCCCCACGGGCTGCTGGCAGGCTGCAGCCTCGTGCAGACCATTTAAATAAAAAATTTGCAAGAAAAATAAATCCACAGCAACGTTCATTATTGATCATTCTCAAAACTGTCTGGAGAATCCCCCAGAGGGCTCGGGAGAGAAATGAGACGCTGTTTTCCCCCGCCGTGTGGCTGCTATTTCCCGCTTCACCGGCTCGGCTCCCGTAGCCGTGTGTGTTCCTGGAGCCACACGCCACTGCGGTGTGGATGAATCATTTCGTACCACCTCGGGGTCCCTGTCCACCGTCTGGGGTGAGGACTAGAAGAATCGTCGTGATACAAACACATCCTAAGGGCCCCCTTTTTACCGGGGTCTCTTCTCTCATTCACCTCTTTTCACGGGACCTAGCCCACCTCATCGAAGTCTTCAAGGAACCAACTCAAAATCTATCTCCAGACCGTCTCTGACCTCCTCATGCACGAATTCATGCACCGGGCCTCTAACACACACACACACACACACACACGCTCACACACACACACACCACACACACACTCTCACACACACACACACTCTCACAACACACACCACACACCACACACACACACACACTCACACACACACACACACACACTCTCACACACACACACACACACACACCACACACACACACACTCTCACACACACACACACACACACACACTCTCACAACACACACACACACACACACACACACACACACACACACGCTGAGTGCCCAGGTTATCATGCATTCAGAGATCATCATCATCGGGCCCCTCAGTGTAAAATCATGGAAGAAAGGTTTGAGGGGTGAATGCCAAATTACTGGTGGTGATTATTTGGGGGTTCTTTCCTTTCTCTTTCTTCCTTTGTTCTTCCTTTATTTATTTATTTTTTTGCTTGTTCCTATTTCCTACCGTTCCCAGGATTATTTTCTATATTTATGACACACACAGGTGCCTCTCGTGTGAGCTGCCCAGGACGCCCTGCCCCTCAGGGCGAGGACCCGCTGGCCAGCAGACGGGCGCGGCGGATCGAAGGCACGGCCCGGGGAGCCCCTCCCGCCGGCCCTCCCGCCCCCGTGCTCGGAGAGGCAGAGGCGAGGCTGGCTCGGGCCCCGCGGTGACGCCGAGGACGCGAGGGGAGGTGTGGGAGCGGGGCCCGGGCTGTGCCAGCTCGCGCTGATCCCCGGCAGTATGGTTCGCCGCTAATTTGTCACGGCACATATTCGCCTTATGTCTAATTAGCATCAAATTGCAAACTGCTATTTGCTAACAATTTGTTGCATCAATCTGCTTGAAAATCTATAGTTTAGAATTGGATTGCAGCTCGCCCTGTCTATCAAAGTGCGAGTTCGCACATACGCAGAATGGCTTCCTTCCCCTTCCCGCCAGGAGCCGCCCCGGGCCTGCAGCGGCCCCGAAGGGGAGATGTGGGCTGTTGTGTTTCTTCTCTCCTTCTTCTTCCTCCCCCTCCTCCTCCTCCTCCTCCTCTTCTTCTTCTTCTTCTTCTTTTCTTCTTCCTCCTCCTTCTCCTCCCCCTCCTCCTCCTCCTCCTCCTCCTCCTCCTCCTTCTCCCTTCTCCTCCTCCTCCTCCTCCTCCTCCTCCTCCTTCCTCCTCCTCCTCCTCCTCCTCCTCCTCCTCCTCCTCCTCCTCCTCCTCTTCCTCCTTCTTCCTCCTCCTTCCTTCCTCCTCCTCCTCCTCCTTCCTCCTCCTCCTCCTCCTCCTCCTCCTCCTCCTCCTCCTCCTCTGAAGAGGGAAGAACGGCGGGTGTTTGGTGCCGAGCGCCTCGGTTTCGGTTCCGGTGGCCGGGGAGACGGCTGGCAGATGCTCACACCCAGAGAGGGAGCCGGTCCAGCCTTCCTCTGAGGCTTTTCAAGAAAATCAAGACTCATGAAAGGAGTGGACCCCCAAACTTTGGTCTGTTTCCAGAACAAACGCAGGGGGGAGTGTGCCCCCGACGCCGGGGTTGTAACCATCGTGGGAGGGAACGCTCACAGCCTGCCGGCCCCATCCTCCTGCCCCCATCCCCATCCTCCTGCCCCCATCCCCATCCTCCTGCCCCCATCCCCATCCTCCTGCCCCCATCCCCATCCCCATCCTCCTGCCCCCATCCCCATCCTCCTGCCCCATCCCCATCCTCCTGCCCCCATCCCCATCCTCCTGCCCCCATCCCCATCCTCCTGCCCCATCCCCATCCTCCTGCCCCATCCCCATCCTCCTGCCCCATCCCCATCCTCCTGCCCCATCCCCATCCTCCTGCCCCCATCCTCCTGCCCCCCATCCCCATCCTCCTGCCCCCCATCCCCATCCTCCTGCCCCCATCCCCATCCCCATCCTCCTGCCCCCATCCCCATCCTCCTGCCCCCATCCCCATCCCCATCCTCCTGCCCCCATCCCCATCCTCCTGCCCCATCCCCATCCTCCTGCCCCCATCCCCATCCTCCTGCCCCCATCCCCATCCTCCTGCCCCATCCCCATCCTCCTGCCCCATCCCCATCCTCCTGCCCCATCCCCATCCTCCTGCCCCATCCCCATCCTCCTGCCCCCATCCTCCTGCCCCCATCCCCATCCTCCTGCCCCCATCCCCATCCTCCTGCCCCCATCCCCATCCCCATCCTCCTGCCCCCATCCCCATCCTCCTGCCCCATCCCCATCCTCCTGCCCCCATCCCCATCCTCCTGCCCCCATCCCCATCCTCCTGCCGCCCGTCCCCATCCTCCTGCCCCCATCCCCATCCTCCTGCCCCCATCCCCATCCTCCTGCCCCCCATCCCCATCCTCCTGCCCCCATCCCCATCCTCCTGCCCCCATCCCCATCCTCCTGCCCCCATCCCCATCCTCCTGCCCCATCCCCATCCTCCTGCCCCATCCCCATCCTCCTGCCCCCATCCCCATCCTCCTGCCCCATCCCCATCCTCCTGCCCCATCCCCATCCTCCTGCCCCCATCCCCATCCTCCTGCCCCCATCCCCATCCCCATCCTCCTGCCCCCATCCCCATCCTCCTGCCCCCATCCCCATCCTCCTGCCCCCATCCCCATCCTCCTGCCCCCATCCCCATCCTCCTGCCCCCATCCCCATCCTCCTGCCCCCCATCCCCATCCTCCTGCCCCCATCCCCATCCCCATCCTCCTGCCCCCATCCCCATCCTCCTGCCCCCATCCCCATCCTCCTGCCCCCATCCCCATCCCCATCCTCCTGCCCCCATCCCCATCCTCCTGCCCCCCATCCTCCTGCCCCCCATCCCCATCCTCCTGCCTCCATCCCCATCCTCCTGCCCCCATCCCCATCCTCCTGCCCCCATCCCCATCCTCCTGCCCCCATCCCCATCCTCCTGCCCCCATCCCCATCCTCCTGCCCCCATCCCCATCCTCCTGCCCCCATCCCCATCCTCCTGCCCCCATCCCCATCCTCCTGCCCCCCATCCCCATCCCCCTGCCCCCCATCCTCCTGCCCCCATCCCCATCCTCCTGCCCCCATCCCCATCCTCCTGCCCCCATCCCCATCCTCCTGCCCCATCCCCATCCTCCTGCCCCCATCCCCATCCTCCTGCCCCCATCCCCATCCCCATCCTCCTGCCCCCATCCCCATCCTCCTGCCCCCCATCCTCCTGCCCCCATCCCCATCCTCCTGCCCCCATCCCCATCCCCATCCTCCTGCCCCCATCCCCATCCTCCTGCCCCCCATCCTCCTGCCCCCATCCCCATCCTCCTGCCCCCATCCCCATCCTCCTGCCCCCATCCCCATCCTCCTGCCCCCATCCCCATCCTCCTGCCCCCATCCCCATCCTCCTGCCCCCATCCCCATCCTCCTGCCCCCATCCCCATCCCTCCTGCCCCCCATCCCCATCCCCCTGCCCCCCATCCTCCTGCCCCCATCCCCATCCTCCTGCCCCCATCCCCATCCTCCTGCCCCCATCCCCATCCTCCTGCCCCCATCCCCATCCTCCTGCCCCCATCCCCATCCTCCTGCCCCCATCCCCATCCTCCTGCCCCCATCCCCATCCTCCTGCCCCATCCCCATCCTCCTGCCTCCATCCCCATCCTCCTGCCCCATCCCCATCCTCCTGCCCCCATCCCCATCCTCCTGCCCCCCCATCCCCATCCTCCTGCCCCCATCCCCATCCTCCTGCCCCCATCCCCATCCCCCTGCCCCCATCCCCATCCTCCTGCCTCCATCCCCATCCTCCTGCCGGCTCCCCACGGGCCGGTTATTTCACCCAGAAAAACTCAATAGGTGCCCGGCCGGCGTGGCTCAGGGGTGGGGCGTCGACCGGTGAACCAGGAGGTCACAGTGTGATGCCCGGTCAGGACACAGGCCCGGGGGGCGGGCTCCATCCCCAGTGTGGGGCGTGCAGGAGGCAGCCGGTCCGTGATTCTCTCTCATCATGGATGTTTCTCTCTCTCTCTCTCTCTCTCTCTCTCTCTCTCTCTCTCTCTCTCTCTCTCTCTCTCTCTTTCTCTTTCTCCCTCTCTCTCTGTCTCTCTCTGTATGTCTCTCACTCTGTCTCTCTGTCTCTCTCTCCCTCTCACTCTGTCTCTCTGTCTCTCTCTCTCCCTCCCTCTCTCTCTCTCTCCCTCTCTCACCCTCTCTGTCTCTCTCTCTCTTTCTTTCTCTCTCCCTCCCTCCCTCTCCCTTCCTCTCTGAAATCAATACAAATACATTCTTAAAAATAACAAATACAACTCAACAGAACCAGGAGCCTCGGGTCCCCGTCAGAGAAGCCACTTCTCCCTCCTGTGCCCACCCTGCGGGGACGGCTCACCCTGCCGTCCCTCCAGCTCCCCCAGAGGCCATGCCACTCCCTGGGCCCCGAGAGGCGTCCCCGGCCTCGGGGGACCTGCCCCTCGGACCCACACGCCCCGGCCTCCTGTTTCAATGTCCTTAAAGCTTCCAGGTCAGCGTGAGCCGGGCCTGGTCCTCGGTGCAGACCTGCCTGACGCCCACGCCCACGCCCCGCACACACAGCCCGCCTCCAGCTGCCCCTGGCTGAGCGGGGCCCTGAGGACACGGGAGCCCTGGGATTGGCAGGGGCAGGTGGGGACGCAGGTGGGACAGCAGAGCTGAGTCCAAGGAGGAAGGGTGAGCAAGGAGACAGAGGGACGAGGGAACGCGTGTTTGCAGAGAGAGGGCCGCGGCCGAGGTGGCTCCCGGGCGGGCCCCGGAGCCGGGCCTCCGTCTGCCACACCCGATGGAGGAACCGTGTCCCCGCCCGGTGACCAGCGGCGACGTGTGCTCACGGCGATTCCACGGGAGTGGACGCTCCTCGGAGTGGGCGGCGGTGGGCGCGGGGGGGCGGCCGCGTGCCGGTGACCACCGTATGCAAAGCTTGGCATTAGTCACCGCCCGGCCGGCGTGACAGCCGGCGTGAGGGAGATTAATGCTCGGCCCGCGCACTTTATTATTGTCACTCTGCTCGCTCAGACGCTGCCTCTGACTTTCAATTCTGCTCCAGAATTAATTGTCTGCTCCCCGCAGGATGACTGATGGAGAGGGACCCGCGGCCCGGGCACCTGGCGCTGGCCTTGACAGCCGCCCGCGGGAGGCACTGTGCGGCCGGCGCGGATGGACGGGCATCTCTCCGGCGCCCCCCCACCAGCTGCCGGCAGAGGTGACCGGCGACCAGCCTCCGCCCGGAGTCATCCCGGCTCCCGGAGGCCCTCAGGGCACGCCCACGTCCCCACCTCGGACGGGGCCTCGGACCCGGAGCCGGCTGCTCCGCGGGGCTCGTCCCCACCCTCTGCTCTCGATCCTCGATCGGCCTCGTTGCTCAGGTTCTGAGCGGCCTCCTCAGCCCCAGCCCCCCAGAATGTTCCACCCGGACCCCCTACAGCTGGAGACACACGCGGGTGCCTCTCTCTCTGTGAACTGACCCTTCGCCTCCTTTTAATATCCACCCCTGCCTGGTCTCCATCTCAGAACGCATTGTGTTTTTTAAATGTTTTTATTGATGTTAGAGAGGAAGGGAGGGAGAGAGAGAGAGAGAGAAACATTGATGACGAGAGAGAATCATGGGCCCGCTGCCTCCTGCACGCCCCCCACTGGGGACAGAGCCCACAACCCAGGCCTGTGCCCCGACCGGGAATCGAGCCCTGACCTCCTGTTCACAGGTCACGCTCAGCCCCTGAGCCACGCTGGCCGGGCGGCGGCCTTCATGTTCAATGTGAGGTGGAAACATCAGGGTTTCTCTGCCTGAGCCGCACGCTTTCCCTTCTCCTCCCAGAGCAGCTTCCTGAAGGGGGCATCTCCGATTCCCAAGGCCCCTCGTCCTCCGAGGGCACCTGAGCTGCGGAACAGCCTGTGGCACGGCCGGGCGAGGGCCCCGCCGAGAACCGGGAACCGAGAACGGAGAACGGAGAACGGAGAACCGCCCGAAGCCAGGCTCCGGCCACGTGCCGCTGGACAGGAAGCTGCCGTCCATCCCCGAGGCTAGCTCTGCGGGCCCCTCCCCTCGGCCGCGGCGCGCGAGCGGGAACAGAAACATGTAACGCGCTCACCGTCTCTGCGGCGGGGACCAGGGAGAATCACCTCCGCTCCGCGGAGACGGGCTCGTTCCGTTACTGATGTATCACCACGGAGAGACGCAGGCGTCACGGCCGCGACGGAGAGCAGCGGCCCTTCCCTCCGGCCTCGCCGTGGGAGCCGCGGGGGGAGGAGGACCGGAGGGCCTCCCGGTGGCCATCGCCGCCCCTGCCCGCGCCCCTCCGTGCCCGGAGGGAAGGCGGGCGGGAGGCAGCCAGACACCAGGCGTGGCCGTGTCCCCAGGGAGGCACCTCACAGGCGGGCGGCCAGGAGAGAGACAGCACAGCGAGCCATGCTCCTCACCACGCCCCCCACCCTCCGTGTTCGCCCCGACGCAGTCGCCTGGCCTCCCTCTGCGGCAGGGCGAGCTGGCCTCCAGTGGAGCAAACACACGGAGCGGCCAGATGACGGTGATCTCTGAAGCATAATAACCTGGCCACTCCATGTGTATATATATATATACTAGAGGCCCGGTGCATGAATTCACGCATGAGTGGGGTCCGGCCAGCCTGGCCAGGGGGAGGGGACATGGGCGGTTGGCCAGCCTTCCTGCTGGTCCAGCTCCTGGTCGAGGGGACAATTTGCATATTGGCCTTTTATTCTATAGGACAGACACGGAGTGGCCAGGTTATGATGATCTCAGGACACATAATAATCTGGCCACTCAGCGTACACCCACAGCCATGCCGGCCGGACACCCAGAGCAAGACTCAGCCTGCCTCCCGGGGAGGGCGGCGGGTCCAAAGCAGGGAGTCCCAGTCCCGGTCCCACACGCCACCCCCCGACCAGGACCCCCAGCCTGAGGCCTCGGCCCACCCCCCATCACCCCCCGACACACGCCAGGGCAGCTGCACCTGCCGATGTCTGCCTGCCCCTCCCGGAGGCTGCCTCTCCGCTGACGGCCGGCTCTAACGAGGCTCTAAAACCTTGGGATGGAGCTGGGTTTATGTGGCGCCACCTGCACTTTACGACGGCCTGACACGTTGTACAACACATGGCGAGGCCGTCGGTCCTTATAAACCTGGCGTCTCCGCGTCTTCTCGAAAAGCACCTTCCCTCCGCCCCGCCCGGCCCCGCACCCGGCCCCACACACACCTCCTGGCCCCACACGCACCGCCCGGCCCCGTGCCCGGCCCCACACGCACCGCCCGGCCCCACACACACCGCCTGGCCCCACACGCACCGCCCGGCCCCACACACACCGCCTGGCCCCACACGCACCGCCCGGCCCCACACGCACCGCCCGGCGCGGGGACGATAAGACGGCCATCGTCACAGCCCCGAGCGCACACACGTGTCCCCCATGAAGCCCCTTCGCCATCTGCTCACGGGCCCGGCGCGGCTCGGCAGCGCCATCCAGGCACCGGGCGGCGGCCTGTGTGCCCCGACTCTCCTCGCGGTGAGCGGCCATCAATCCCGCCGGGACCCGATACGTCTTCATGCCCCCGTGTCTGCCCGGCCGCCGAGACCCCCCGTCCGTGTGTCTCTCTCCGCGCCACCCCGCGCTTCTAATCGGAAGCAGATGATGGTGGGGGCGGGGCGGGGGAGAGGCACGATCACCTTGGCGGAGCACCCGGAGCACAAAATAAAAAAATAAGACGGAGGAGGAGGAGAAGGAGAGGAGAGGGCCACGGGCACATTCGTCTCCGGCTGCTCCATCCATCTCCGGCCGAAGAAACACACAATAACGAGGCGGGAAGGAGCGGAGATTTATGGCCGGAGGCACCCACACTGACCAGCTTCCCCCGCGCCCTCCTGGCGCCCGCCCCGCGCGCGGCTCCCTCTCACAGTTACAATGATAAACTGTCTCTCCCCACTGTTTTACAAGTACATTAGCTTTATTTAATGAGATCGCGGAGTCGTTTAACAGATGTATATAGGACATGAGACGAGGCAGGCTCGGCTCCCGGGGTGCTTCTGCCAAGGGAGTCCAGGACAGCCGTCCGAGGGGCGGCTTTGTCTTCTTCGGGGGGAATGAAAGTATCCTTCGGGTTCCAGGAGGCGTTCGCGAGTGGTTTTGAACAGAAATATCATGTTTCCTCCGCGAGGAGAGAGCCCTTTCCCGTCCACGTCCACGGAGCACACGCCTTCTGCGGGGCCCCTTCTGCAGACACCAGTGTGGCAGCATGTAGGCGTGGACCGAAGCACATGCTACATGCGTGTCTCCTGAAGGTGAGCGCAGTCCCCAGAATTCTACAAAACACATCGCACGTTACCGAGTGCAGGTGGATCCTCAGGAATAGTCTAGGACCGTGGTCGGCAAACCGCGGCTCCCGGGCCACATGTGGCTCTTCGGCCCCTTGAGTGTGGCTCTTCCACAAAATACCACGGCCTGGGAGAGTCCATGTTGAAGGAGTGGCTTTAGGAGAAGTTTACGTTTAAACAATTGGGCTCTCCGAAGGGATGTCCATCGTTGTCCTGTTGGTAGTTGGCTCTGTGGACGGAGGAGTTTGCGAGCACTGGGTTAGGAAATCCAACGCGGCCTTCCTGAAATACAGCATTCCCAGAGAACCAGCCATTCGCTCAAAGGAGAGGCCCCGGAAACAGGGAGCCCCTCGAGGGACGGGGAGGGGGGGAGGGACAGAGGGAGGGACCCGGGACCAGGCAGAGCTCGCCCACCACTGGGCAGGGATCCAGCGGTGGCCTGAAATTCCGTTTCTTGATTCTTCTGGACCAAGTTCTGTTTGCTCCATGAGGCTGGCACCAGAACAACGCTCAGACCCTGCCAAACGCCCCGAGAGGCGCGAGGTGGTGAGGCGGGGAGAGCCCGGGGACACTGACCTCTCACTCCGTCCTCCGGCCGCCGCTCTGTCCTCGGTTCTCTGGGGGGTAATAAAGGAGGGAGCAAGAGGAAACGGCACCACAATGAAACACACACACACACACACGCGCGCGCGCACGCGCACACACACATGTACACATACATACATGTACACACATACACACTCACATATACATGTACGCACATGCATGTACATGTGAACACATGCACACAGAGAGAGAGAGAAATTACCGCACGGAGCGCGCCGGGAGCCAGATTTACCGACCTCCCCACGCCGCCGAGCCCGCGAGGAAGTGGCCGCGGAAGAAACTTTGGCTCGGCCGTGCGATCTTAAATAACGGGGTCCCGTGAGGCTTAAAGCCCTCGTACGATATGCAAATGGCTGCGGGGCGTAGACAGGAGGGTAATTAATTGTAAACCAGGAATGCCGCTCCCGGCCAGGCCGGCTCCGTGCGGAGGAACACGGTCTAACACGCCTGCACCCGGAGCGTATCCTGAGGGCGCGGCTCATGGCCACGGCGGGCGGTTCGGACTCCCGACACCAGCCCCCTCCTCGGTCTGCCCGGCAGCTGTAACCATGGCCGGTGGCGTGAGCACATCTCACCTTTAAGGTGATCGCACGCATCCCCACGTCCCCCCTCCCAGACACCCCAGAACTCGCCCGGGCTCTGCCCTGAAGAAGGACCCGCCGGCCACTGCTGGCCTTGCTCGCTCTGCGTCCATTCAGCTTCCCAGCCCCGGTGCCGATGGACTCCCCGGGAGGCCCTCGATAGTCCTGCTGTCTCCACGGCTCCTGTGAGGCCAGGAACCCGCTCGGCTCCCCAGAAGAACACCGGGAGGAAAGGAGAAGCCGGCGAAGCCGAAGGAAGCAGGCCCGACCCACCAGGTGACGGGCCCTGGGGCCGGCCCAGCGGAAGGGTCCCCGCTGCATTTCGGGGCTCCGTCGTCCGGCATGGAGCATCCCCACGGAGGCCAGGAGCCTGCTCCCCCGGCCCAGCGCCCAGTGCACATCCTGGCTCCACCCCTTCCGCTCTGTGACCTCAGGCCAGCCTCTTGCCCTCTCTGTGCCTCCGTAGATGCGTCTCCATAGTGGGCAGTGCTGGCCTCAGGGTTGCTGTTAGAAGTAAACTAGAGGCCCGGTGCATGAATTCGTGCATGGATAGGGTCCTGCCAGCCCTCCCTGATCGAGGCCGATGGGCTGGGCCAGTCGTGGGGAGGGGATGTGGGCAATTGGCTGGCCAACCCCACCCCAATCGAGATGGGGTGGGGGCGATCGGGGGTGGAGCCGGCTGGGAGGAGGGGCTGCAGGTGGTTGGCCGGCCGGCCCCACCCCCTGGTCAAACTCCTGGTCGAACTCCTGGTCGGTCAAGGAGACAATTTGCATATGAACCTTTTATTATATAGGATGATGCCCCGGCTGGTGTGGCTCAGTGGATAGCTCATCAGCCTGCAGACTGTAAGATCCCGGGTTCGATTCCCGGTCAGGGCACATGTCAGGGTTTCAGGCTTGATCCCCAATGGGGGGCGTGCAGGAGGCAGCCGATTCATGATTGCCTCTCATCATTGATGTTTCTCTCTCTCTCTCCCTCTCCCTTCCTCTCTGAAACCAATAAGAAGAACATGGAAGGGGCTCAGATCTGTATCAGCTTTATACGCATCTGGCCCAGCTCACGGAAGTTAGAGGGAGAAGTCTGAGAGCTGGGAAGGGGTGTGGTGTGGAGAGAGAGGCTGACTGAGAGAACAGACCGAGGCGGAGTGAAATGACGGGGGAGGGAGGCAGGAACAGAATCGTAAACCGGCTCGCACGGCCCTGCCCAGCCTGGCCCCACGCCCTCCCCGTCGTCGGGACTCTGTTATTTAGAGGGCTCGGGGATAATACAGTGGGGAGACGGGCCTGCGCCGTAACTCCACAATTTATCACGCGGGGAAGCGCCACCAATCTTCCCGGAAACAAGGTATTCACGGTTATTTAAGGCTGATATTTATGCATCACCACACGTGGCGGGCGCGGCCCCCGCCTCATCCCCACACGCCGGGCCTGGGGGGGGGGGGGTCTGAGCAGCCGAGCTCCATATTTTAAGCCCCTTGGAGGCGTCTCGTCCCCGCGCCGGCGCTGTCATTAACGGCCCCGCACGCCGGCTGCCCACGCACAGGCGGACGGGGAGCGGCTGCCCCGGGCCGGTGGAGGAGGAGGTGGAGGTGGAGGTGGAGGGGGAGGTGGAGGGGGAGGTGGAGGGAGAGGGGGAGGGGGAGGGGGAGGGGGAGGTGGAGGGGGAGGTGAAGGGGGAGGTGGAGGTGGAGGGGGAGGTGGAGGGGGAGGGGGAGGGGGAGGGGGAGGGGGAGGGGGAGGTGGAGGGGGAGGGGGAGGGGGAGGGGGAGGGGGAGGGGGAGGGGGAGGGGGAGGGGGAGGGGGAGGGGGAGGGGGGAGGTGGTCTGGCGTGGGTCTCTCCCGGGCCAAAGCCACGAGGCAAAGCCCAAGCCACGACTCGATCCGGACCTCGGGGCGTGCACCAGCGGGGGCCCGGCAGGTCCACTTGGAAAACCCACAGAAGTGGGGGTGCTGGTGCGGCGACCCCCGGCGGAGCCGGCCGACGGGCACGGAGCGGGAGGAGCAGGGACCTGGCTGGCACCGGCCACGGAGGAGGGCGGCTGTCCGTCACGCAGGGGCCGTGACGACGCCATCGATGGTGGGAGAGAGACCGCAGGAAGGGAGGGCACGTGCCTCTGACCCACTGACATCCGGTCCCTCCTCTGACTCCGGAGCCGCTCCGTCCGGACAGAGAACGCGCCAGACGGGAAAGCTCTGTGGTCAGAGCAGACAGTCTAGTGGCCAAAAGGACAACATGCCCTGAGCCCACGTGACACCAGCATGGCCTCCGGCATTCCACCCGCCGCCGTGCAACCCTGGGCGAGGGACGGAGCCACGAAGACTCAGTTTCTCCGTCTGTTTAAAGGGGGAGTCGCTGTTCCTTACCTTGGAAGGTCACCTCAGGAATAAATCAGATGCTGTACGTGCAGACCTTCACAGACGCTACGCACACAGCACCACACACACACACACACACACACACACACATCCAACAAGGTCACTTTATTACAGGGGAAAATTGGATACAACTCAACATGCAACAGAAAGGGAGTAGGAACCCTAGCCGGTTTGGCTCAGTGGCTAGAGCATCAGCCTGAGAACTGAAAGGTCCCAGGTTTGATTCCAGGCAAGGGCACATGGCCAGGTTGTGGGCTCCATCCCCAGTGTGGTGCCAGCAGGAGGCATCCCGTCCATGACTCTCTCTCACATGGATGGTTCTAGCTCCTTCTCCCTCTCCCTTCCTCTCTGCAACCAATAAAAAATATTTTTTAAAAAGCTTTCCTTGCATGAGCCCGCCCCTGCTCTGGGGGAGTCCGTGGTCCCGGCAGACGGGGCCGCAGCGCACACACAGCGCGGTCACCGGGCGGAGGGGGCCCGCCCCACGCCACCGAGAACGGCCCCTGGCAGGAGCCGCGTCCCCACGGTCAGGGCCAGTGTCAGACACAGAGCCGCCCTGACAGCCCGCAGCAGCTGGCCGCCGTGACGGATGGGGATTACGCCGTTTTCACAGCCGGCAGAAGGCGCCGTCCCGGGGAGCCGGAGCGGCGGCAGGAAGCGGCAGTAAAGCCGGAGAGGACCAGAGGCCCACGCCACACTCCCCGCCGCGCTCACAGCTGGCAGCTGGGCGGCCGATGTGCCTGGAATCGGCTGCGGCCAGCCAGCCCGCCCGCCGCCAGGAGGCCCCGGAGGAGTCCGCATGTGCCCAGGCCAGGCGCACAGTAGGCTCTGCCAGGCGCACAGTAGGCTCTGCCAGGCGCACAGTAGGGCTCAGCCAGGAGCACAGTAGGCTCTGCCCGGCACACAGTTGGGCTCTGCCAGGCCCGCTCAGCCTGACATGGCAGCGATGCGCCCAGAGCTCCCTCCTGCACGGCCCCTGCACCCCGGGCCTGTGCCCAGGCTGTGCTAATGAACACTGTCCCCCTCCCCTAAGGAGGGACCTCCTCTCCAGGACACCCCAGAGCCACCTGCTCTCGGCAAAGCCACCGCCGTCTCCACGACCGTCACACAAATGTGTCTCCCACGTCCGTCTCCTCTGTGAAGAGAGGCCGTATCTCCTTCGTGTTTCGTTCAGTCGTCCCTTTAATAAAGCGAGTGCCACACAGGGCCGACCACGGTGGACCAGGCTGCTGAGAGGAGAGGAGAGGAGAGGAGAGGAGAGGAGAGGAGAGGAGAGGAGAGGAGAGGAGAGGGGAGGGGAGGGGAGGGGAGGGGAGGGGAGGGGAGGGGAGGGGAGGGGAGGGGAGGGGAGGGGAGGGGAGGGGAAGGGAGGGGAGGGGAGGGGAGGAGAGAGAGAGGAAGGGGGAGAGAGAGAGAGAGAGAGAGAGAGAGAGAGAGAGAGAGAGAGAGAGAGAGAGGAGAGAGGGGGGAAGGGGAGGGAGAGAGAGAGAAAGAGAGAGGGGGAGAGTGGGAGGGAGGGGAGAGAGAGGAGAGGAGAGAGGAAGGGGGAGAGGAGAGAGGAAGGGGGAGAGGAGAGGAGAGAAGAGAGAGAGAGAGAGAGAGAGAGAGAGAGAGAGAGAGAAGGGGGAGAGGGTGAGGGAGAGGGAGAGAGAGAGAGAGAGAGAGAGAGAGAGAGAGAGAGAGAGAGAACAGAGACAGCTGAGGAGAGTTACAAGCAAACCACGGGGTGAGGCCACAGGGAAAGTGCTCTCACCTGTGTCAAGAACTAGAAAGTCCCTCCCAAACCCAGGAAGGCTTCCTGGAGGCGGTGGGAGGAAGAGTGAACGAGGTTTATCATCTGTGGGGAGGGGGTTGGTGGGGGCGGAATCAGAGAACAAACCTGAGAGGATTGCAGGTGTTTGTCCCCGAGGCAGCAGGAGCGCAGGCCTGGGTCCACCTCGGGGCAGGGCGCCCCCTCCTGGCTCAGAGCTGCACAGGACGGTGCTCTCTGTCCGCCGACCTGGAGCAGCCGTGTTCGACGCTCTCGCCTCCTGCGAGAATCATTAACACCTGCAGTGCCTGCCTGGTAGGGAGGGACTCTCACCTCTTCCCCCTGAGATTGTCAAATAAAAACAAATAAATAAAAAATGGCCGAATATGTAGGTCCCATAATAAAGGGGAATCTTATTGGTCACGTCGCATAAGAAGGTTGCATCTGATTGGTTCACTCTTGGCACCAGAAATCCTTACAGATGAGGGTAGGCACCTGATTTTATTTTAAGTCATGTTGGAGCAAAAAGGGTGGGAATTCTGTTATCTGTTTCTGTAAATCAGTAAAAATTATGCCTATCTTTTGCCGGGTTGGCAGAAAGGATATTTTGGGGCGGGCTGCTGGGTTTTAGTAATGAGTCTGTGTGTGCAGGGAGGCGAAAGGGTTGAAAATCACGGCCCTAAGAGGTTAACACCAAACAGTCGGCCTCCCAGGGTTTTCCTCACCCTGTTACCCAAACGCTCAGACCCCACCCCGAAGGCCCCGGTCCTGGGGCCACCTCGCGGGCAGCCCTCGGAGAGAACCGGCCCTCCCTTCCCCGGGGACTCAGCGCCCGGCCTGTGCCTCCTCCGGGGCCGACGCCGGCGGCCAGCAGGGCGGGCAGGTCGCCAGCCAGGAGGAGCCAGGCTCTGGCTCGCGGAGCGGCTCTCAGACCAGAGCCGGCCCCGAGGCCCAGGCAGTCCCCCACTGGTCCCGGGTCCACATTTAACTCCTGCTCTCCGGGCGACGCCCGTGGGTGCTGCCGCAGGGGCCGGGCGCCTGCTCAGCCGAAGGCCCGTCCGAGGACAGGATGCCGATCTTCGAGCAGCAGCACAGGAGGCCCCGAGGACTCCGTGTCCCAGACGTGGCGCTGCCCGGCCTCTGCAGCTCCAGTGAGGGTGTGGCTTCTAATAGATCCTCCCTTCCCCCAGCTGATGGATGGAGGATGACGTAACCTGCACCTGCGGACCAAAGGGTCCCGGGTTCGATTCCGGTCCCAGGTTCGATTCCGGTCCTGGATTGCGTGCACATCCCCAGTGGGGGGTTGTTTCTGTCTCATCGAAGTTTCTAACTCTCTATCCCTCTCCCTTCCTCCCTGTTAAAAAAAAAAAAAGAAAAAAATCAATAAAATATATTTTTTTTTAAAGAAAAAAGAAAATTAAAAAAAATAATAAATAAACAAAGTGTGACCGGCCTGTGTTTTGAAAGTGAAGCTGCCTTCCGTTCTCTTTCCTTTTTTCCTCGCCGTCCTGTGTGTTTACTGCTGGAAGTGCGGGGGTTGGGGAGTTGGAAAGTGAATTCCAAATCCCCAGTTCCTTTTTTTTTTTTTAATCTTTGTGGTTGAACATATTACCAAGGTCCCCTCTGTCCCCCACACTGACCTCTCCTAGCCAGCCCCTGCCCCACCCCTACCCCCACCCCATTGCCCTGGCCGTGGGTTGTGCATATATTCATGCAAGTTCATTGGCTGATCTCTTCCCACCACCCTCCCTCCCCTAATAAAAAAGTTCTGCTCTAATGTCTATCATCCGAGCAGGTATTGGGTTTTGGGTGGGTTTTTTTTCTTGGAAAGGAGTGTTGAATTTTATGATAAGTCATTTCAACAGGAAATGCATGACAAGTCAACTCTTGACATATCAATGTATTAAAACATATCAATTATCCTTAAATCCCTCAGTGGGAAGAGTGTATTTAGTCAGAAAGTATTGTTCTTTTGTTCGCCTGTCAGATTTTTCTCATCACATTTTATTTAATGTTTTTAGATCACGGTCCTAAGCGAGTCACCTTTCAGAGCTGTCTCCGCCTGGCTGTGGTGTTAGTGTCGCCGTGACTTCGTCACGTGACCTGGGCAGCATGTTTAGAGGTCATGTGCTCTAAACGCTTAATAAAAACACACGTTTCTGACAAAAGCGTCTTGTGGTCGCTCTGTTGTTGGAAGTGAAGTTTTGATAACTTTAAGATTTCTATCTTATTTATTTGTGCGAGAGTTCTATAGTCTATGGTTGTTGTGTTTGTTTATTTGTTTGTTTGTTAATACTGGGGTTGTTTCCTTAAAAACCAACCAATTTATATATAATTCTCTAACTAATTTATTGTAAAAATAATGCTGTAAAAGGATTTGATGACTCTCATTTTTCTCTTAACTTGTTTTTGAAAATAATAAAAAAATAAAAATAGAGGAGACACTCGGCTCTCTGCCCTCCAGGGAAGGACACGGAGGCTCAGAGAGGTTGGCCGTCCTGCTCAGGGTCACCCGCCGGGAGGTACGGTTCTGACTTGCCCACGCGTCTGCCAGACGATGCTGAACTCAGAGCCAGGCCTGGCCTTCTCCATGAGTGGGTGTCCCAGCAGCCTTGCGCGCGCGCACACACACACACACACACACACACACACACACACACGGGGTTCGAGTTGACGGAGGAGGTGAGGGGACAGTGTTCCATCATCCCGCTGTTGGGGAACAAGACAGCAGAGGGAGCGAACCCCAAAGACAGCCGCGGTTTCACTGCCAACGCCCCCGTCTGCTCGCCAGCACGCTGCCGGATGGGGGCGCACGCACCCGTGAGGACCCCAGTCCGGGACCTCGCAGTCAGAATGTCGGGGTGAGGATGGGCCGAGCGCCCCCTCCGCCCCCCATCACGCCCACCAGACGCAGGCACCCCGGGCTGCCCCCGGCTGACACTGCATGCCTGACAGCTGGACACGTGTCAGGGTCACCACTGCTGAACCCCAAAATGGCAGGGACCCCGGGGCCCCGGAGCTGGGAGCACCCGGCACCAGGAGAGGAGGGTGCCTCCCGGGCAGGGTCTGAGGGGCCTCTGCTTCCTCCCTCCCTCCCCCGGGACCCGGGCGGCCGCTGGGTGAGTGAGCCCACGCTGCCCACCCCGCCTGCACCCACAGTGCCGACAGGGCCCCGCCGTCCCGAGAGGCCACAGAGGCCACAGACACCCCCAGAGGCCACAGACACCCCCAGAGGCCACAGACACCCCCGGAGGCCACGGACACCCCTGGAGGCCACGGACACCCCCAGAGGCCACAGACACCCCCGGTGGCCACGGACACCCCCGGAGGCCACAGACACCCCCGGAGGCCACAGACACCCCCAGAGGCCACAGACACCCCCGGAGGCCACGGACACCCCCGGAGGCCACGGACACCCCCGGAGGCCCCAGACACCCCCAGAGGCCCCAGACACCCCCAGAGTCCAGACACCCCCGGAGGCCCCAGCCCCCACGGACGCTCCCCGCCCCCGTGCCGAGCACAAAGGAGGCTTAAAACCTCAGAGCACTGACCCCGATGAGTACGGGGCGTCCATCATCCTAATCACCAGGCCGCCTGCAATCAGATAGCACGGCCCATAACGTATCTGTACACACACACAGCCCCGTCCCATAAAATAAAAAAAACCTTCCCAAACCCATCCTAATAATTTCTATTTATCTTCCCTGACGTTCACCGTTACCCGGCCGGCTGGCCGCCCCACAGCCGTCCCCTCCGCCGCCGGCTCGAGAGGCAGGGCCGTCCGGCTCCCGCTGTCATCATCGTGCCCCTATCCCCATCCCCCCCCCCCCCGTGGGCGTGGGGCGAGGCCCGGCTCCTCACACCCACTGCTCTGGCCCGGAGAGAGAGATGACTGAAGCCCTCCAGGCCCCCCGCCAGCCCCGGACAGACACCGGCCTGCCCAGGGAGCGCCGGCTCCGTGCCTGCCTTCGAACCCGGGCCGCTCGGTGGGCCGCGAGCACGCGCTGCAACGGGGCAGACAAATAGATTTCCCAGATATTTATAACCGGCATCACTCCTCCCTCCGAGCGCCGGGCGCAGGTAGCTGCTTTATAGGAGACACGCCGTCTTTATGGACCTACCGGCGCCCTGACAATCGGGCTTCCGCCGCCCGGCCCATAACTCCCGCCGTGTCAGGCGCCCGCTCGGCAAATCAAGCCTAAGGTGCGGCGGCCGCGGCGTCGTTTTACCCGCCTGACGCTCCCCGCGGTAACGGGAGCGGAGCCGGCCGGCGAGGTGTGCGGGTGATGGATCGGCCTGGCCAGCGCGGCTCGTTTATATCTCCGGATCCCAGATCAGTTAAGTTTAGGAAAAATGAAACAAAGTGGCAAGAAAAATGTTTGCAGATTGCGGCCCGCGTTCAGCCCGCGGCCCCGCGCCCGGCCCGGGCTGCGGCTGTCGGAGGCATTAAGATATCTAAATGGAAATCAATACTCCGAGCCGGGCACTCGCCACGGGAGCGGCGGCCGGGGGCCCGGGCTCCTCAGGCGTCCGGAGGGCGCCTCCGCCAGGCGGCCACCCGGGGCGTCCTAACGGCCCCCGCGAATCCTCGGAGTCGCATTTATAACCGAGGGAGGCCTTGGCTTTCTCAGCCGTCAGCTGCGGGGGAGTGGGGGGGAGAGTGGGCCCCTCACCTGGGAGGTGGGATGGATCCAGCTCTGGCCTGGAGGAGGGCCTCCCCCGTCTGCGGGGAGGGGCATGGATGGACCGTCGGCCGTAGACCCAGAGGCTCCTATTCGCTCTGAGTGGGAGAGACCCGCCCGCACACGTGACTGCAGACCCCTGGAGGGGACCCCCCCACCACCACCGCCCCCTGTCTGCACCCTGAAAGCGGAGGGCCGTGCCCCAGGCCCGGCACACTCCGGTCCCCGCCCCGGTCCCCACCCCGGTCCCCGCCCCCGTCTTCAGCGAGAGCTCGGAAAAGCAGGGAGCGTCCACGAGGTTAGGAATGTCTGCATCTGAGCCACCGCCGGTGGGGCTCAGGGCTTGAGCGTTGACCTAGGAACCAGGAGGTCAGGGTTCGAATCCCAGTCACGGCACAGGCCCAGGCTCAATGCCCAGTGTGTGCGGCATCCGATCCGCGATACTCTCTCATTGTTGTCTCTCTCTCTCTCTCTCTCTCTCTCTCTCTCTCTCTCTCTCTCTCTCTCTCTCCCTGCCTCTCTGAAACCAATAAAAATATTTCTTTAAAAAAGAGAGAGAAGCCGAAACCAGCTTGGCTCAGCGGATAGAACATTGGCCTACGGACGGAAGGGTCCCAAGTTCGATTCCAGTCAAGGGCATGTAACTTGGTTGCAGGCACATCCCTAGTGGGGGGTGTGCAGGAGACAACTGATCAATGTTTCTCTCTCATCGATGTTTCTGACTCTCTGTTCCTCTCTCTTCCTCTCTATAAAAAATCAATAAAATATTTAATAATTAAAAAATATTTTAAAAAAGAGAGAGAAAGAGAAGTGTCTATGTCAGTGTTTCCCTCTCCCTCTGGGGGAGCCACGCCCCTGGGCTGCAGGTGTGTCCCTCCCACGCCGGCCGGCCGGTCACCAGCGCCGCCCGCCCCCCGGTACTTGGCCGGCCGAGCGCACAATGGCTCCTGGACCAGCCCAGCTGCGCCGCCGGGAGCCATCATGCACCGGGCCTGCATGCCTAATATTTGCATTCGAGATGCCAACTGTGAGCATATTTTGTACTATTTTCAACAAATTACACCCAAATATGCAAAATGTTTATGAGGCTCCATCTTCTATTTTTGGCTCCGGTATATTTGCAACTTAATAGTCCTTCAGAGATCTGTCTCCTCGGGGAAAATAGCAAAATGCAAGAGAGAGGGAGAGAAGAAGGAGAGAGAGCGAGAGAGCGAGAGAGCGAGAGAGCAAGAGAGAGAGGGGGGGGAGACATCAGGAATGGAAGTGGCTTTGTTCGAGCAACAAGTGGGGTCTCGGCCCGTTGTCCGTCACAGGGAGCGGCCGCCCCGGGCCCGCCTTCCACACACGTTTAATGACATCATCTGGGTGCTCTGGGCCCGGATTCCAGGTTGTTTTTAAGGCGGAACGCCCTCCACTGTCCTCGCCAGCTCACTGGGCCCGGGCCGCCCAGCTCTGGGTGCTCCTCCCCTCTCTGCCCAGGAGCCCGTCTCCCGTCCCTGAGATGTGAGCGAGGACAGCCCCCCGCCCCCCGCCCCCCGCCCTGAGCCATGGTCTCGCCCCTGACAGGCCCCCCTGGCCGCCAGTCTGGGTGGCCGTGGGGCTGGCCGGCGGGCAGAGTCCAGGCCGCGGGGTTAGGGGTGAGTCTGGGTTCGTGCGGGGAGCAGCTCCCAGCGCTGAGCTCAGCACCACGTCAGCCACCTCCTGTCCGGCTGCCGCACTGGAAACAGAGTCATGTCTAATATTCTTTCTTCTTTAAACACATTTGCTGATGTCAGAGAGGAAGCGGAGGGAGGGAGAGAAACGTCCGGGGCGAGAGGCAGCGCCGTCGGGCTGGTCCAGGAGCCATTGTGCGCTCCGCCGGTCCATGATCCTCTCTCACCATGGACGTTCCTCTCTCTCTCCCTTCCTCTCTGAACATACACATAAAACAAAGTGACAAATGAAGTAAAACAGCCGCACGGTGCACTGGGGTGGCCAGCGGTGGGTGCGCGCAGTGATGTCCCCCCGTGAGCGCCCCGAGGACGGTGACCCCGTGAGCGCCCCGAGGACGGGGACCCCGCAGTGATGTCCCCGAGGACAGTGACCCCGCAGTGATGTCCGGCCCCGAGGACGGGGACCCCGCAGTGATGTCCGGCCCCGAGGACGGTGACCCCGCAGTGATGTCCAGCCCCGAGGACGGTGACCCCGCAGTGATGTCCGGCCCCGAGGACGGGGACCCCGCAGTGATGTCCGGCCCCGAGGACGGTGACCCCGCAGTGATGTCCAGCCCCGAGGACGGTGACCCCGCAGTGATGTCCAGCCCCGAGGACGGTGACCCCGCAGTGATGTCCCTGAGGACGGTGACCCCGCAGTGATGTCCCTGAGGACAGTGACCCCGCAGTGATGTCCGGCCCTGAGGACGGTGACCCCGCAGTGATGTCCCTGAGGACAGTGACCCCGCAGTGATGTCCGGCCCTGAGGACGGTGACCCCGCAGTGATGTCCCTGAGGACAGTGACCCCGCAGTGATGTCCGGCCCTGAGGACGGTGACCCCGCAGTGATGTCCGGCCCCGAGGACGGGGACCCCGCAGTGAGCGCCCCGAGGACGGTGACCCCGTGAGCACCCCGAGGACAGTGACCCCGCAGTGATGTCCCTGAGGACGGTGACCCCGCAGTGATGTCCCCGAGGACGGTGACCCCGCAGTGATGTCCGTCCCCCCGTGAGCGCCCCGAGGACGAGGACCCCGCAGTGATGTCCCCGAGGCTGTAGAATCCCGCAGTGATGCCCGTCCCCGCCGCCCGGTCCGTTCTGGCTGTGCTCCGGCCGCAGCGTCCCTTTCCCGCCGCCCTCGGCGCCGCACACGCAGTGCACTGAGCACAGATCGATGCCATCGATCCCGTGTCACCACAATTACTCTTTGGAAGCAGCCATTGAAAACAAATTACATCTGCACGGCCGCCCCGCCAGTGAGCAGTGCTCAGCGAGGCCCGGCCGCGGGCCGTGGTCAGCGCCGCCGCCACGGGGGAGGGGCGAGGCCGGGGTCAGCGCTGTGGCCGCGGGGGAGGGGCGAGGCCGGGGTCACGGGCCCTCTTAGGAGGTCACAGGCCTGCGTGGCGGGCGGGGAAGGTTCTGGGCCCGGCGGTCTGGCCCTGGCTGGTTCCGCTCCGTGGATAGAGCGCTGGCCTGCGGACCACAGGGTCCCGGGTTCGAGTCCGCCCATGGGCGTGGACCCCGGCTGCAGGCTCCTCCCCGGCCCCGGGCCCTGATGGCTGCAGGGGGAGCCCGTCGGTGGGTCTCTCTCACATCGACGTTTCTCTCCGTCTCTCCTCTCTCCTGCCCTCTCCCCAAAGCCAGTGGGAGGACATCCTCGGGTGAGGATTAAAAAGGAAGAGAGACACCCTAGTCTGCACATGGGGCGCCTCCCGGCTCCAAAACTGACCAAACTGACAAAGCTCCATTTTTATTCATTTTTTGACGCTCGGTTTCCAATCGCCCGGTAAGTACGATTGGCAGAGCCAGGTCTTCACCGGCCGGCGTGCAGCTCTGCCGACAGGCTGGCGCGGACGGGGCAGAGCCGGGAGGCTGCTGTCCACAGGGAAGATGCCAGGGGCCCGGCTCCCTGCAGCTCAGGTTCCCCCAGAACCAGGACGAGCCTCCCCCGAGGCCGCCCTCCCCGCCCCGGCCGGCTGCGCCCGGAGCCTCCGAGCCCGAGGGCCCCTCGCCGCCCGCCAGGGGGCCGAGGCGCTCCTCCCGGGGTCCCGGCCCCCGCGGCGCCCGCCGTGGCCCGGGGCCGTCCGCCGGGGGCGGCGGGGAGGGGGCCGGCCTGTGTGTCCTCGGCTGTCCTCCTCCGGACACCCCCGCCGGCCGGCCCGGTAATTGGGCTGCCGCCGCGGCGGTGGGCGCGGGAAGTCCTTTTGTGAAGGCTGACCACACAGTCACCGCGGTGGCTCTCGCGGGCGGGAAGCGATGGCTCCGGAGCATTAAGAAAACCAATCGCTTGTTGACATGGACACGGAGCCGAACCCGAAGCCGCCCGGTATGACGCATTGATTTTCCTGTCCGGACGCCGCCGCGCAGCCATCCATTCTGCGGCCGCCCCGGGGACGGAGGGAGAAAGGGCCTGTTTTCCCGCCCGCCCACCTCGGGCAGAGCTGAGAACAGGCTCTGTGCTCGGAGAGAGGATGTGTCCGGCGAACACGGCCGCGCTAAAGCGGGGAGATACTCGCTGCCCGATCCCCGGCCACCTGTGCCTCCGGCCGACCGCCAGGCGACACCAGCCCCACCACCGGGGCCCCGACCGCCAGGCGACACCAGCCCCACCACCGGGGCCCCGACCGCCAGGCGACACCAGCCCCAGCCCCACCACCGGGGCCTCGAGGTGTGGGCAGCGAGGGCGGGGAGGGACCTCAGGCCCAGAGCTTGTCTCCCTCCAGATGGTAGCAGGGAGCTCCCGAGACTGGCTCCGGGCCCCCTGTCCGTCCGTCCCCCTGTCCGTCCGTCCCCCTGTCCGTCCGTCCCCCTGTCCGTCCGTCCCCCTGTCCGTCCGTCCCCCTGTCTGTCCTGGGTCCTCGCACGGTTCTCTGCCGCCGCCCTCGGTGGGGCTCCTTGGGAAATGGCTCCACCGCTGCTTGCTCTCTGAGCTCCTCTCTTCGGCAGCAGAAGCAGCCGCTGACCCCCTGCGCGTCTGCCTGAGCGTCCCCCTCGGGGGCCCGTCCCGGGTCCTGACCCACAGCCCAGGGCCCTGCAGCCTCCAGCCTCAGCCGCCCCTCCGCCCTCCCCGGCTCCGGGTCCGCCTTCCGGAACCCCTCCCCGCCCCCCGCTGTCGCCGCAGGGCCTCGGGGGACACAGAGAGGCCGGCTGCGGGGGGGTCTCTCACGTGCTTGGGATTTTCTGGGCATTTTGCTATTTTTCGTTCCAAATAAAGAAAATGCGGGCGGCGGGCGGCGGGCGGCGGGCGGCGGGCGGGTGGGAGGCAGAGCGCACGGGTGGGCGGGCAGGCGGGGAGGGTGGCATGTGAGCTGGGGATCCGCAGGCTGCTCTGCAGAGGACACATACATCATCGCCGGAGCAGCGGGAATCTGAGCCGGCGCGGGGAGACCAGAGTCACGGCATCTCCCTGACCCGGACGGGAACGGGAGAGGCTGAAGAGACGGCTCTCAGAGGCCCTTCTGCATCGGCACGGCATCCGGCAGCCCGGGTTCGAGCGGCGAGGATCTGCGTCAGCGCAGGGGGGTCGGTCACCATCCCGGTCACCGCACGCTCCCGCCGGCCGGGGCTGCGTCTCCCCAGACCCCCAGACGCGCCCTTACATGAGGGGCGGGGCGTGCGTGCTCGTTGGTTATTAAAACGCTGGCCGCCTGCCCCCGGAGGAGATGGACACATGATTTAGGGGTGGACACAGGCTAGGAAGCAAAATTAATGCAAATAATGTGTTGATCTTTTTTTTCTTCTTCTTCTTCTTCCTTCTTAGCTTGATTGGCCAAGCCAATGGAAAATTCTAGAAAACGCACACAATTATTCTAACTGTCACCGGCTGGCAATTGTAATTGACATGATTTGTACGCGGTGCAGTGTAATAACTGAATATATTAAAAAAATCCCCCTGCCTTGATTACCGGGAGAACATTACCCGTGCCACAGCATTATTAACAACACAATTACCGCGGCATCCCTCGGATACGCTCCCAGCACTCGGATGCATTAGCGAACCTTTGCTAACGAAGAAAAAATTAAAGTACAGCAGATTTCAAAGCACCAGTTGTACCCAATATCATTAAAAATTTATAAAACTTCCCCCGAACATGACAAGGGTTTGGTTTAAATGAAGATCAGCCGCAAGGAGAGAGAGCAGACCCCGCGTCCCTCCTCTTTGTCTCTGCGCCCCCCGCGCCCGGCCCGGGCCCCGGCCTCCCCGCACCCCCCCGCCTGCCCCCGCCCGCCCCCGGCACCGCCCGGCCCAGCTGAAATATGTAACCGTTACGGACCGGCAGCCTGACACAGGCTGACCCGTCAGAACATCCGTCTCGCCGTGTTTGAGTTTGGTGAGGAGCGGCCGGCAGGAAAAATAAGCACGTTGTTTCAGAGCTTGGACGGAGATCAAACACGCTGGCATCCCCGCCCGCCCGCCAGGCCTTTGATTTACAGCGGACAGTCCTCGTCCGCCCGGAGACGGCGTGGGCCGAGCCCCCGAGGCCGGTCCCTTTGTTCCCGAACCCGCAGGCCCCGCTGAGGGCGTGCACCCGGGCCAGAGGCCCGCGCCTGGGAGAGCCAGCCGCCCTGTGGGTTCCGCGTCCGTGAACACAGGGAGAGGAAGGAGGGGGACGGGGAGAGGACGCAGCCTCTTCCTTCCCCCCCAAAAAACGTATCTTCTTCCCCAGAAAGCGGTGTTCCCCGCTGAAGGACGGACAGACAGACAGACCCGTCCTCCGGGCGCCAGGGGAGCAGCCGGGCCTGCGTTCCTGCCGTTCTGCTGAAGCGCAGACCTCTGTGATGGAGGACGGGCTCCAGGGGCCTCGCCCGCCCATCCCGGGAGGTCCCGCAGCCCGCACCCGTGCACAGACCACGCCAGGCCCCCGTGGCTGCTCCCGGGCGGCCACGTGCGCAGGCTCGGGAGCGTGGGGCTGAGCGCCCCGCTCCGTCCAGCCCCGGGTCTCAGAGGCGCTGCTCTGGTTTGTTTGTTATTTTTGTTCATCCGCACCCGAGGATATCTTTTCACTGATTTTAGAGAGCGGAAGGGGGGCGGCGGAGGGGGTGAGGCGGAGAGAAGAGAAACGTTGACTGGTTGCCGTCTGCACGTGCCCCCACCAGGGCCCGGCCGGGGAGGAGCCTGCCACCAAGGGAGGAGCCTGTGACCGGAATCGAACCCGGGCCCTTCCATGCACGGGCGACGCTCCGTGCACTGAGCTCCGTGCACTGAGCTCCATGTGGTGACCAGGACTGTCTCACGGACCCCCCCCCCCCCCCCCCGCGGGTCACAGGGTCTGCCTGTGCCTGCGGCAGAGATAAGAGCGTCTCCTTAAAATAAAGGAGACGTGCGTCCAGTCAGGGCACAGGCCTGGGCTGGGGCTCCATCCCCAGGAGGGGGCGAGCAGGAGGCAGCCGATCCATGATTCTCTTTCATCATGGATGTCTCTCTCTCTCTCTCCCTCTCCCTTCTTCTCTGAAATAAATAAAAACACTTTTTAAATATATTTTATTGATTTTTCTTTTTTTTACAGAGAGGAAGGGAGAAGGATAGAGAGTTAGAAACTTTGATAAGAGAGAAACATCGACCAGCCGCCTCTTGCACACCCCGCACTGGGGATGTGCCCGCAACCAATGTACATGCCGATGATGACCAGAATGGAACCTGGGACCTTTCAGTCCACAGGCCGACGCTCTACCTCTGAGCCAAACCGGTTTTGGCAATAAAAACATTTTTTTAAAAACAGACAAAAACCTGTCCCTCCACCAAACGACCTGGTTTGCCCGTCCTAATGCCAGACCAGTAACACCCGTGCCTCAGACGGAGAGGCCATGGGAAGCAAGGCCCCGAGACCGGTCGGCCGCGGCCCCCAGCCCCGAGCCCCTGCCCGGCCCCCAGCCCCTGCCCGGCCCCCAGGCCCCGAGCCCCTGCCCGGCCCCCAACCCCTGCCCGGCCCCCAGCCCCGAGCCCCTGCCCGGCCCCCAGGCCCCGAGCCCCTGCCCGGCCCCCAGGCCCCGAGCCCCTGCCCGGCCCCCAACCCCTGCCCGGCCCCCAGCCCCGAGCCCCTGCCCGGCCCCCAGGCCCCGAGCCCCTGCCCGGCCCCCAGGCCCCGAGACCCTGCCCGGCCCCCAGGCCCTGAGCCCCTGCCCGGCCCCCAGGCCCCAGGCCCCGAGCCCCTGCCCGGCCCCCAGGCCCCGAGCCCCTGCCCGGCCACAGGCTCGGCCCGCGCCCATTATGTATACACAAATGAGCCCGGCCGTTCCCGCTGAATTCCTCCGCTCTCCGCGCGGTTTTCCATCAGGGGAACCTTTCCCGTCCCTATGCACCAGCAAACACACTGCTCCCGTTTAAAGGTCATGTTCTTTTCAAACTGACAGAGCCCTCGACGCGCAGACGCACCCTCCCAGCCTCACCCGCCGGCGGGAGGCGTCCAGCGAAGCATCGCCGCGAGCTCGGTCCTGGGAGCTGATTAGAAAGCGCGCCGGGAGGGGGCCCACCCTGAGAGGAGCGCCCCGCTCAGGGGGAGCCCCGCCACGGGGTGGGGGGCACGGGGTGTCCGCAAAGATCCAATCACCCTCCCGCACGGAGCCTCTTCCCTTCCAGCCCCGAAGCCCGCCCGTGAGGAACCCCCCTTCCCCAGCCGCAGGCAGCCACCCTGCACCCCAAACCCGGGACCCTGCTGCACCCCAAACCCGGGACCCCCTGCATCCCAAACCCGGGACCCCTGCACCCCAAACCCAGGACCCCCTGCACCCCAAACCTGGGACCCCAAACCCCAAACCCCAAACCCGGGACCCCCCTGCACCCCAAACCTGGGACCCCCTGCACCCCAAACCTGGGACCCCTGCACCCCAAACCCGGGACCCCTCTGCACCCCAAACCCGGGACCCCGCTGCACCCCAAACCCGGGACCCCTGCACCCCAAACCCGGGACCGGGTGAACCCGTCATTGTCTCTCGGCTCAGAGCGGTCTGCCGGCGGGGACGTGTGTGCGTCTGTGTGAGCGGACAGGCCGTTCACAACGTTCCTCTCTGCGTCTCTGGGGCCAGACCGGGCGGGGCCAGGGCCCCGAGCCTCGGAGGGCCGAGGTCACCCTCGAGGAGCCCAATCCCGACGCAGAGCCTTCTGCTGGGTTATGGCAGTCACTCCCATTGCTTCCTCCTCTTCCTTCCATCACTTTGTTCTTTTTTACATTCCTATTGGTTTCAGAGAGAAAAGGAGAGAGAGGAGCGTCAGTGATGAAAGAGAACATGGATCGGCCGCCTCCTGCACGCCCCACACTGGGGATGGAGCCGCACCCCGGGCCTGTGCCCTGACTGGGAATCGAACTTCCACGTCCTGGTTCCTAGGTCAAAGCTCAGCCACTGAGCCACACCGGCCACAGTGATCACTTTGTTCTTCAGCCAGAACCTGCCCCGGTCCCGTGAGCAGTGACGGGCTCGATGGCCCAGGGGCTGGGGCTCTCTGCCGTGTGTGCCGAGGACGCAGCCGGGGCAGCCACGCCCTCCCCGTCACCGGAGGGTCCCTCTCTCCCCGTCACCGGAGGGTCCCTCTCTGAGGGGCTCCTGTGGCTCAGGCTTTGTCCTCGGGAGAAGAGTCCCACCTGCAGCCCTCGCCCTCCGGGAGCTGACAGAACGAGCCGGAACGAGACGCCGAGCGGCTGTGACTGCCGGCCGCCGTCAGCGCGTGTCAGCCCTCCACGGGGATGCTCTCCGTGACGGCTCCCTCCTGCTCGCACTGACGGACGCCGATCCACGCCGGGCGGCCACGCTGGTCCCGGAACCCGCCGGCAGGTGTTCCCTGTCCCTGTCCCTCCCTGCACCTCAGGGCACTGGTCCCTCTCTGTCCACAGTCCAGCTGCCCCGCCCTGCCCCTCCCTGCCCAGCCTGGCAGCCCCAATCCTACCTGCAACCAATCACCACCCACCCTGCAGCCAATCACCTCCCTGCAGCCACTCACCTCCCTGCAGCCCCGCCCCTCCCTGCAGCCAATCACCTCCCTGCAGCCACTCACCTCCCTGCAGCCCAGCCCCTCCCTGCAGCCAATCACCTCCCTGCAGCCACTCACCTCCCTGCAGCCACTCACCTCCCTGCAGCCCCGCCCCTCCCTGCAGCCACTCACCTCCCTGCAGCCAATCACCTCCCTGCAGCCAATCACCTCCCTGCAGCCACTCATCTCCCTGCAGCCAATCACCTCCCTGCAGCCAATCACCTCCCTGCAGCCAATCACCTCCCTGCAGCACGCGTGTCTCTCCGGAGCCTGTGGGCCGAGCTCCAGGCCAACAAGCCCAGCCCAGCCATCCTTGTTCACGGGCGTATAATATTCCACGGGCGGGCGCTCTGCTCAGTGCTTGGTGACCTGTCATCAGTGTGGCCTTCTAGACACTCTTCCTCCACAAAAGCAAGAGTGGAAGCGGGACTGTCCGTGTCCCGTCTGCGTGGCGAAGGCAGACAGGGCGTCCCCAGCACGTCACACCGGGACGCCCTGTGGTCACTGAGGGCGCCCTGAGGGGGGCGGAGAGATGACAGAAAGAACTGTGGCAGCCCTCCCAGCCGGCAAGGCTCAGGGGCTGAGCGTTGACCTAGGAACCAGGAGGTCAGGGCTCGATTCCCGGTCAGGGCGCAGGCTGATTGCGGGCTCCATCCCCAGTGCGGGGTGTGCAGGAGGCAGCCGATCAGTGAATCTCTCATCATTGAGGTTTCTCTCTCTCTCCACCTTCCTCTCTGACATCCATAAAAATGCATTTTTAAAAGAACATTCCTGCCAAAACCGGTTTAGCTCAGTGGATAGAGCGTCGGCCTGTGGACTGAAAGGTCCCGGGTTCGATTCCGGTCAAGGGCATGGACCTTGGTTTCACGCACATCCCCAGTAGGGGGTGTGCAAGAGGCGGCTGATTGATGATTCTCTCTCATTGATGTTTCTAACTCTCTATCCCTCTCTCTTCCTCTGTAAAAAAATGCTAAAATACATTTTTTTTTAAAAAAAAAAAGAACATTCCTGTGTCCAATGAGGATCTCAACAGCAGCCGAGGCGCAGAGATGCCTCTCGCTGGCTCTGAGCACGTTCCCCGCCCCCCGCCCCCCGAGAAACCCAGACAAACGCCTTCGCCAGAACCCACGCCAACTGACCCCTCTCCACAGCCCCCTGGTCACGCACGTCGTTAACCCATGCCGGCCACTGCACACACACGCGTGGACAACAACCACACAGCTTTGCCTCCCGGCCCACCCCACTCCCTCCCGGGCCGGGCCGGCGCCGCGGGCGCTGACGGGCCCACAAAGGTCAGCGGTTCGGCGCTCCTCGGGCGGCAAGCCGGGCGCTGGCATTTGCACCCGTCCGTCCGCAGGACAGCTCCCCAGCAGCCGGCCTGACAGCCGGCGAGCGCGCGCGGGGTAAACAAACCCGTCCGCCCCTCCCGCCTCCGCTGCACGCGAGCCGGTCCCCACGGAGCCTTCACCTGTCCGCGCCGCTCAGCTGCCCGCCCCGTCCGCCCGCCAGAACCGAGCCGGCCCGGGACACGCACCGCCCATCCCGGGCCGGGAGCGGGGAGCGCCGCCCGGCCCCCGTCTCTCCCCGCAGCCGCCGCGTGGTCCCCAGAGGCCCTCGGAGCGGGAGCCCGCGCCTAACAGGCAGCGACGGCGTCAGTGACACTGTCCGGAGCCATCGGGCCGGGAGTGATGTGCGCGCGCGTGCAGATAAGCACGCAGACACGCCGAGCGGCGTATCTCTCACGGCCTGTCACCCGGTACGACTGACACGTCCCGGCCACGTCCCCGCCGCTCGCCGACCCCGTTAGCCGGCCGCCAGACGGACGTGAGCCTCCAGGACCGCGCTCCGAGGCCCCGGGGGAGGGGGGGGGGGGGGACCATGTGCCTGTGGGGCACTCACTGCCGCCATCGCCGCCCTCCGACGCCCGCGCTCCTGGGTTTGCGATGACGCAGACCTGCCTGCCCGGGTCCCTCCTTGAGAAACGGCCGTAATTGCCGCCGACATGCTTTACTGGAGGCGGCAGATGCGTCTCTGTGGGACAGATAAGGTTAGAAACGCCACCACGCTGATCCTTCACTCCGGGCCCGGCTGGCAAAGCCCTCCGGAGCCAAAACCATGCACATCACGCGTCAGATGCGACCAGGGGGGAAAAATAAATAAAAAAGAAAAGAAAGGAAAAGGAAAAGGAAAAGAAACGCCTTATCTGACAGCCACGTTAGCTGACGGGCAGCGTGCATGTTTCTGTGTCTGGCAGTCTGTGCGTTTATGCAGATAAGGGGGAACGCGAGGAGGTCCCCGTAAGGACTGGAAACGGGGCGCACACAGCCACGCGGGCACCGCCTCGGGGCTCAGACCAGACCAGGGGTCCTCGCCCAGCCCGGGCCTGTGGGATGGAAGGGTGGGCGACAGCAGATGGCCCACCTGCCCCCAGAAGCCTCGTCGGAGACGCCAGCCTGCAGGAGCCGGCGTGCTGTGGCCCCTGGGGCTGCGACCCTCCGCCCGGCAGCGGCCTGGGCACCCCCGGTGGACAGGCTCTCGCTGGCGTCATCGAGGCAACTGGGGACCTTGGGGTGCCCACAGGGTCTGCCCGTCTTGTCAGCAGGAGGGGTCCCCTCTCTCGCCCCCCCTCCGCCCCCTGCAGGACTCCCCACGCGCCTACCACGCAGGCCGGCAGTCTGGGAGCCCGGGCCGGGTTTTACTTCAGAAATGGAGCCGTAAAGCGCGTGTGTCTTTCTGGTTATTAATTCCTGACTTTCTTTATTTGGGGCTTATTTATCCAAATGGAAGGTGTTTTACTTCCCAGCCGGCTGCTCCCTGAAGTGTGAGGAGCAGAGGGAAGCCAGCTCCGCGTGCAGCCGAGGGGGCGAGGGCACTGGTTGCCAGGGAAGGCGAGAGCCGGGCGAGGGGCTCAGAGGTCAAGCGCCGACCTAGGAGCCAGGAGGCCAGGGTTCGATTCCCCGTCAGGGCCCAGGCCCGGGTGGTGGGCTCCATCCCCAGTGCGGGGCGTGCAGGAGGCAGCCGATCAGTGACTCTCATCATTGATGTGTCTAGCTCTCTCTCCCTCTCCCTTCCCCTCTGACGTCAATAAAAATGTGTGTGTGGCCGAAACTGGTTTGGCTCAGTGGATAGAGCATCGGTCTGCAGACTGAAAGGTCCCAGGTTCGATTCCGGTCAAGGGCATGTACAATACATTGGTTGCGGGCACATCCCCGGTAGGAGGTGTGCAAGAGGCAGCTGATCGATGTTTCTCTCTCATCGATGTTTCTAACTCTCTATCCCTCCCTCTTCCTCTCTGTAAAAACTCAATGAAAATATATTAAAAGCCGGAACGGGACGATGAGCTGGCAGCACGGGGCGGGAATAAGCTGGCGTCCCACATCCTTACAGCGGAAGGAACCAGCTTGAGAACACTCCCAACGGGGGAGAGAGACGAAGCCATCGCATTACAGAATAAAAGTTCTGCTCATTGCCATGCCATCTTGGAATGCATAGCTCCTAAGTAAGACACCAAGGAAAACACGGATACATTTGACTGCGTAAAAATGAAAAAATAAATAAAAATCAAACTTAGAAACAGCTATTGGAGCTGCCGGCTTCCAGACAGACAGACAGACCCGGAGCCTCTCACCCACAGACACACGCCCAGGCCCCAGGTGGGGTCCGTGGCGGCACTCGGTGTATCCACCATTAACCGGTATCGGGGGCGTTAACCACAGCTGCAGGGGCACACTTCCTGTCGGGGGGCCCTACACGCACCTGGGATGAGCCGGCAGGTACGCCCCTCCCACGCCACGGTTGACAAAGTTTCACCCACACTCCCCGCTGACGGGACGGGCAGACCTGCTGGCACCCCGAGGTCCTGAGTCGCCCCGGTGACGCCAGCGAGAGCCGCGGGGCCTGTTCTCCACTGAGGAGCCTCCTCCGGCGAAGGCGCCGACTGAGACGTTCCCGGCGTGTGTAACCTGCTTACGGCATCATCGCTCCCCGGCCGGGGCCCGCCTTCCCACGGCCGCCGGCGTGGAACAGGTGAACGGGTTCGGGGCCAGGAAGTCGACGTGGGCTGCGCTCGGCCGCGGGAGAGCCAGTGGAAGCCGCTTTATCGGAGCTCCCGGGGCCGTATTGACCCGATGACGGTCCCTCTGTCCATCCGGCCGCCCCCGCGGGCCGCAGAGCTGTGTGAGCAGATCGGATTAGAGCCACGGCCCTTAATCAGGACTGACGGCCCCGGAACTCACCGCTATTAATTACTGAGGCCAGCACCGATCCCCGCGCGGCGAGGCCCCGAGTCCGCTTGCAAAGCAAACGCCAAAGAGGATGCTTTACCGACAGCAGGGTGAGCGCTGACAGGTCCTGCTACTTAAATCTGCACGTTGGCTTTAAGAGCAGGTGCTGATGGGAAGGTGTGAGAAAGGACGGCCTCACCCAGCTGCGTGGCCCAGGGACCGGCTCAGGGGCTGAGCGCCGACCTGTGACCAAGAGGTCAGGGTTCGATTCCTGTCAGGGCACAGGCCTGGGTGGTGGGCTCCATCCAGTCTCCAACCTGGAGGGCTGTCCTCTCCCACACACACACGTCCTCAGCGCCGTCTCATGGTGTCACTGTGTTTTTTAAAATATATTTTTATTGATGGCAGAGAGGAAGGGAGAGGGAGAGAGAGAAACATTCACAGTGAGAGAGAATCACGGGCCGGCTGCCTCCTGCACGGCCCACTCTGGAGACGGAGCTCACAACCCGGGCCTGGGCCCCGACCAGGAATGGAACCCTGACCTGGTTCCTAGGTCGACGCTCCCCACTGAGCCACGCTGTCGTTTTATTTTTAATTAAAATCTACGGGAACGAAGGCCTGGGGAGAGCCCCTGCAGGTGGCCGCCTCGCTGGCCCCGGTCCCACGGCCGACAGGGAGCGTGAGGCCTCCCTCAGCCTCCGCCGGGCACACCCGGCCTCCTCCTCGCAGCTCAGTCTGTCTCTCAGTGTGGAAACCTCTCCAAGGTGTGTACACTGCGTCTGACACTGTTCACAGCCCCTGTCCCACCGTCACACACAGAACCTCACCCAGAACCTCACAGCACCCGCCCCTCGTGGTGGGGACGGGCCCTCGGAGCCCGTTTCCCAGGGCGCCGGCCGCGGGCACCCCGGTCCACACCTGTCGTTAAAAGAGGACGGTCACCTGGCCAGTGTGGCTCAGTGGATAGACCGCCGGCCCGTGGACTGAAGGGTCCCGGGTTCGATTCCCGGTCAGAGCCCAGGCCCAGGCTGCAGGCTCGACCCCCAGTGCGGGGCGTGCAGGAGGCGGCCGATCCACGATTCCCTCTCATCATGGATGTGCGTGTGTCTCTCTCCCTTCCTCTCTGCGATCAATAAATATATATATAAATATACAAAAAAAAAAAAAAATCCGTGCCGAGGTTCCGCAGACGCTTCACTTTATAAATCAGCTCACGGCGTCTCTCAGGGCCCGAAGGGAGGACGAGGGAGGACGGGGGCCGGGGGGACCCCATCCGGCCGGGGGACAGGTGTTTGCGGTTACACGGAGCCGCCCGCCGGCCCCTGACAGGCGATGCTATCGGGACCCTCGGCTTTCCTGGCTCCGGGCCCGGGCGGGGGCGTCCCCTTGGCAGCCTCCCGCGGCCGATAACATTTGGCTGAACTTTTCAGAGCCGCCCACCCCCACCCCACCCGGGGCCCAGCCCGCCCGGGCCGGCCGGAGGACGAGGCTCACAGCGGCGGGAAGACGGGAACGTGATTGACTGGACGGCTCCGTGTCTGTTAGGGAGAGAGCGGCGAGGGGGGAGCCGCGGCCTGACAGGCATCAGGATAATCAGGAGGAGCCGCGGCTGAGCCTCCGCGGAGACGGGCCCGGCGGGTGCTCGCTCCAGCGGGAAGAGGCAGGTGCCCCGTGCTCCCCGGGCCCGGGCCCTGGTGCAGGACACAGGGCAGAGCCAGGGCTCCGTGGCCGCGGGCAGGGGGGTCAGTGGGGGAGGTGGTGCTGGGCCGAGGCCCAGGTTTCAGGGTTCAGGCTCTGTGCAAGGGCCCCCGTGCAGAATCGGGCAGTGACAATTGTTGTTGTTTTTGTTGTTGTTGTTTTAATATATTTTATTGATATCAGAGAGGGCAAGGGAGAGGGAGAAACATCAATGATGAGCCCGGCCGGTGTGGCTCAGGGGTTGAGGGTTGACCTAGGAACCAGGAGGTCAGGGTTCGATTCCCGCTCAGGGCACAGGCCCAGGTTGCTGGCTCGATCCCCAGTAGGGGGTGTGCCCGGACCTCGGTTGCAGGTTCCCCGTCCCTCGTCCAAGTGCGTGTAGGAGGCAACCCATCGATGTGTCCCTCTCACATCGATGCTTCTCTCTCCCTCTCCCTCTCCCTCCCACTCTCTGAAATCAATGGGAAAATATCCTCAGGTGAGGATTAACGAGGGGGAGAGAGAGAGAGAGAGAGAGAGAGAGAGAGAGAGAGAGAGAGAGAGAGAGAGAGAGGGAGAGAGAGGGAGAGAGAGAAGAAGAAGGAGGAGGAGGAGGAGGAGGAGGAGGAGGAGGAAGGAAAGGAAGGAGGGAGGGAGGGAGGGAGGGAGGGAGGGAAGGAAGGTCCAGTCTGCAGGCTACTCTGGCTCAGGGCAGCGGCCAGAAGCCACAGCAGCAGCCCCGTGCCTCCTCCTGGCGGGCAGGCGGGTGCCAGGTCCCCCCTCACACACACACACACACACACACACACACACACACACACACACACATGTATGCACACATATACACATACACACACAGTCACACTCACACAGTCACACACATACACACATACACGTGCACACATACAGGTACACACACATGCACACGCATACATACACATGCATACACACACCCAGGACTCAGAACGCCGAGGTGCACGTGTGGGTGACAGGAGAACGGGTTCCAAGGGCCCCTGCCACCTCGGGTCACCCAGAGTTCAAGTTCAAGCCCACAGCTGGAGGCCTCTGGCCGCCCGGGCACTGCCCGCTCTGCTGTGTCAGAGGGTCCCGCCACGTGGGCCACGTCGGCACCGGGAGCGTGGCCGCCGTCCGCCCGCCCGGGGACGCGGAGACACATGTTCCCGGGACCGTTACATCTCCATCTGAGAACGGCTCTGAAATCCCCATCCCCGCCTCGCACTCCCCTCGCACGTACTTAGATCTTAATACAGTTTTACGGACGCGGGCGCGTCCCCTGGATGGAGGCGAGGCCCTGGAGCCCTGCCGCGGCGGTAACGTATGCAGACGTTAAATGCACAGATGGGGGAAAATTTGTCTCAATTCCGTACTTCTGCAAAAAATGGTAATTTTTGTACTCAAAATGTGCAAGATGGATGTTCGGAAATATAGGCTGATCGCCTAAATTATATTTGGTCATAATTTATGTGGTACGGCCCCAACGAGATACCGAGAGGCAGGGCGTAATTTATCTGCCGGATCGCGATGACTGTGCTAATGCTCCCGCGTGGAGCCCCTCCCCCACTGCTCCCCACGGCTCCCCACGGCTCCCCATGGCTCCCCGAGGCTCCCCACGACTCCCCGCGGCTCCCTCGGCCTCTGTGCCCCGGGCTCACGCGGTCTGAGCTTCGCACACGGCTGCTCCATCGCACATTGAGGCCTAAACCTGCCTGCCCTCCGAAACTGATGGAGGTTCAGGTGTTAGGATCTCCACAGAGCAACCACGATATTTGGTAAACGCACAAATACCCACAGCAATGTACAAGCCAGAGGGAAATAAAATTCCTATAACCGCCCTGACCAGTCTGGCTCAGTGAATAGAGCATCGGCCTGCGGACTGAAGGGTCCCAGGTTCGATTTCAGTCAAGGGCATGTACCTTGGTTGCAGGCACATCCCCAGTGGGGGGGTGCAGGAGGCAGCTGATGGATGTTTCTCTCTCATCGATGTTTCTGAGTCTCTAACCCTCTCTCTTCCTCTCTGTAAAAAATCAATAAAATACTTTTTTTTAAATGTTCAGCCCCTTCCGTCACCGAACGGGATTGGGGAACAGCCAAGTGTGCACCCTGCACAGCTCACGGCTGCCTGTCGGCGCCAGGCCGGTCCCTCCTCCGGTCACCCCGGCCCCCGCCCGGGACGCAGAGGGACAGCCGCTCGGAGCGGCCGCCGAGGAGCTGGGTGCCGGCGGAGGAGAGCCACCACCATCTCCCGGGAGCGCGTCACACGGGCTGACGCGGCGCTGTGCCGTTCGGCACACCCACGTGCCGTCCCGGTAAAACAGAACGCCGTGAGCCTCGCCAGGCGGTGACCCACTTAGGCCCCGCCGCCCCCGCCGCCCCCGCCGCCGGTGACTGTGCGTTATTGCCTCCATATTTCTTCCCCGCTGGAGTGAGCCGGGACGCAGCGTCTGTCTGCCTGTTGGCCTCTGCATGGAGCTCTGTCATAAAAGAACCTCCTCGTCCATATCAATCACCGCTGCCCCCACCAGCACACAATGAGGGAATGAATTAGAGAATGGGGGGGGGGGGGTGAATGAGTGCATGAATGAATGAGTGAGTGAATGACTGAGTGACAGAATGAGTGAATGAATGAGTGAATCAATGAGTGACAGAATGAGTGAATTAATGAGTGAATGAATGACTGAGTGATAACAGAATGAGTGAATGAGTGAGCAAATGAATGTGTGCATGAATGGATGAGTGAATGAGTGAGTGAATGTGTGAGTGAATGGGTGAGTGAGTGAATGACTGAAAGAGTGAATTAATGAGTTAACTAATGCATGAATGAGTGAATGAGTGAGTGCATGACTGATGAGAAAATTAATGAGTGAGTGAATGAGTGAGTGAATGAATGAACAATGAGTGAGTGAATGAGTGAGTGATTGAGTGAATGAAAGCATGAGCAAAATAATGAGTGAATGAATGAAAGAACAAATGAATGAGAGAGTGAATAAGTAAATGAATGAGTGAGTGAGTGAAAACAGGTGTGATTGAATTCAGGAGTGAGTGAGTGAGCAAGTTAGTGAGTGAATGAATGAAAGGGTGAGTGAGTGAGTGAGGAGTGAAGTGATGCTGGCCTGTCTCCAGCAGACTGTCCACAGTAACCCCTCGGTGACCCCGAGCAGAGAGACATGGAGCCCATCCCTCCCAGACGGAGCCGCCGGTCCCTAGAGACGCCGCCACTGAGTCCCTGTCCCGGCATCCGGGTGGCTGTGGCCCGGAGCACACACACACACACACACACACACACACACACATGTCCCGGCCTCTGGGCATCTGGGCATCCTGGTGGCCGTGGCCCGGAGCACACACACACACACACACACACACACACATGTCCCAGCGTCCGGGTGGCCGTGGCCCGGAGCGCACACACACACATACACACGTGTCCCGGCCTCCGGGCGTCCGGGCATCCTGGTGGCCGTGGCCCGGAGCACACCCGCACACATACACATGTCCCGGCGTCCGGGTGGCCATGGCTCAGAGCACACACACACACATACACATGTGTGGCCATGGCCTGGAGCACACACATGTCAGCATGTCGCCCGTGTGACGCTGGCCGTGCCACAGCCCCTCCGCAGAGCTGCTCCCGGTGGCGGCCCGTCTTCGGAACGAGCAGAGAGGCCCGTCCTGGTGACGGCGGCGGTGGCGGTGGCGGCGATGGTGGCAGTGACAGTGGTGACGGTGGTGACGGCGGTGGCGGCGGTGAGGGCTGCGGCCCCGGCTAGCAGCCTCTCGGCCGATGATGACCGTGTCCTGTCTCTGGGCCTCGGGGTGCTCAGTGTGTCATCCCCGGGGACCGGGGTCTGGGGTAACAGCGTTCTCCGTTAGGAACGCACAGAGGTGGGAGCGGCCGCCCGAGGGCAGAAGCCCAGGGAGGAAGCGGGGGGCGGGGAAGGGGGACCCCACATCACACCCCCCAGGACGCTCGGCGATGAACTCGGCGACGCCGGCAGTTGGTGAGGAACGTCCTGCAGGAGGCGCCGGCGCGCCTGGCCCGCCGGAGACAAAGCCGGCGGAGACGCGGCACACAATGCGGCGCCTCCTCGCCGAGCCGCTAATCACGGAGATTATTGCACTAATTGCCTCCGAGGCTAATTAATTCCTCCAGCACCGCACCGTTTAGCGCGCGTGCACAACACCGCACCTGTTTGGAAATCCTCGCGGTTAATTTGTTTATAAACAAACACCATTTGCATACGGCGCAAACGGGCGGTGCCACGCGGGCACAATGCTCCGGTCGGCGGGCCGGCGGCTCCGGGGTCGGCGGAGGCCCGATGGATTAATTGTGATCTTCCGCAGATTAATTGGAGGAGAACGTGCAGATCGCTCATTAATAGAGAAAACATCCCCCAACACGTTAATTAATATCCTCAGAGCCCGCTAACTACTCCCCGCACAACCAGTGCGTCCCCGGAACCGAGCCTTAAACACCGGGAGGGGAGGGGACGGGACTATTTTAAAACCGCAAGATGGCCAAAACCGGTGTGGCTCAGTGGATAGAGCGTCGGCCTGCAGAATGAAAGGTCCCGGGTTAGATTCCAGTCAAGGGCATGTGCCTTGGTTGTGGGCACATCCCCTGTGGGGGGCGTGCAGGAGGCAGCTGATGGATGTTTCTCTCTCATCGATGTTTCTAACTCTCTATCCCTCTCCCTTCCTCTCTGTAAAAAATCCATAAAATATGTTTAATTAATAAATAAATAAAATTGCGAGGGAAACAAAGTGCAATTCAGACAAAAGCACGCACAACGCCCCATGGGGCTGAGGAGCCCCCGGATCGGGGCAGGCTCCCTCCCGGACGGACAGGACGGGACACGTCACGGGCCCCGCCGAGTGGAGACGCGGGGACGGAAGACACGGTGCGTCCGAGAGGAAGCTCCCCCGGGAACGTGGGCCGTGGCCGGCGGCGTGGCCCCGGGGCGAGGAGGGGGTTCCCTGGAGAAGTCTGGTGTCGTCGGCACCAGAACCGCAGGCTGGGCCACCCTCCCTGTCCCCGGGGCCGACGGCGGACAGACATCCACGCGGGGACCGGAGGGACCGAGACATCCCAGCGTCACGCCGGCCTCGGAGTGTGCGTCCGGCCGCGGGGACCCTCCCTCCTGTTGGACCGGCGCCTGCCGTAAACAGACATCCACGCGGGAGGGTGGGCGGGGCCGGGAGGCTGAGACGGTAAAGCGTGGCTGCATTCTTATTTTCCTTTTTTTTTATTTTAATGAATAATTTTTTAAAATATATTTCTTTATCGATGTCAGAGAGGAAGGGAGAGGGAGAGAGAGAGCGAAACATCAATGATGAGAGAGACTCATGGACAGGCTGCTTCCAGCACGCCCCCTACTGGGGACCGAGCCCACAACCAGGGCGTGTGCCCTTGGCCGGAATTGAACCTGGGACCCTTCAGGCCGCAGGCCCCGACGCTGTATCCACTGAGCCAAGCTGACTCTTTTTTTCCTTTTTAAAAATATTTCTTTAACTGATTTCAGAGAGGAAGGGAGAGAGAGGGAGAGAGAGAAACAGCAGCAGCCGTCCGCCGTGAACGCTCAGAGCTGGGAGGCAGGCCTGGCGGAGCCGGGCCCCAGGGGGTCAGGACTCAGACGGAGCTGCGTCACCAACAGCGAGCAAATGCCCCGTGACGGTGGGCTCAGCCCTCAGACCGCAGGCCCGTCCGCCTCGGGGACCTCCCTCCTTTGAAAGCCAGAGGAGGGATTCCACGCCGACCGGGAGAACGGAGGCCGGGAGGGGTGTCAGGGACACGCCCCCACTCTGCTCGGCCCGGCCGCGTGGCTCAGGGGCTGAGCATCGACCTAGGAACCAGGAGGTCAGGGTTCGATTCACAGCCAGGGCGCAAGCCTGGGTTGTGGGCTCCATCCTCAGGGGAAGGGGGGGGGGGCGTGCAGGAGGCAGCTAGTCTCTCAATCAAATCATCATTGATGTTTCTCTCTCCCTCTCCCTCCCTTCCTCTCTGACTGCAATAAAAATATTTTTTTAAAGTATTACTATGATTTCCTCATAGTTGAAAATAGTTTTTAGAAAAAGAAAGGAAGGAAGAAAGAAAGGAAAGGAGGAAGGAAGGAAAGAAGGAAGGAAGGAAGGAAGGAAGGAAGGAAGGATGAAGGGAGTGGAGGGAGGAAGGGATGAGGGAAAGAAGGAGGGAGGAGAGAGGGAGGGAAGGAGTGGGGAGGGATTAAAGGAGGAAGGAGAGAGGAAGGGAAGGAGGGAGGGAGGAGGGAGGAGGGAGGAAGGCTGAGCCTGCAGCACAGACAGAGCCCTACAGCCAGTCTCCACAGACTCCTGGGGCTCGGGGAGGCCTCCAGCCAATGGGCTCCCTAACTCCTCTCCCTCTGGGTCCCCTGAGGGGGCGGGGCCCCGGCCACAGCCTCCAGCCACACAGCGGGCCTGGCCGCCCCTCTCGCACCAAACACCACCAGCCAGCACGTTGCACAGAAAGCCGACTGGCCGCGTGAAAAATCATCTTCTAAAATGGAGTTTAATCTGCATAGAAGGGACGTGAGATTTACGGCAGCCGCCCGCCGGCAGCCCCGCCCGGAGCCACATCTGCCCGGCGTCCGTGGCTGCGTGGCTGTTCGTGGCGGGTCCTAAATCCTGCCGCGTGGGGGGCCGGGGGCCGGTGGGGGGCCGGGGGCCGCGTGGGGGCCGGGGGCCGGCGGGGTGTCATCATCAGGATCTGAGACTCCCTGAGATGTATCAGTGATCTCATCACAAACACGTCTCAGGCTTTTTGGTGTTTTGTGGGGGTTTTTGCGTTTAATCTGTGCCAGGCTCCTCGGAGGGCGCCCCCGCCGCAGGCACGTCCCCGGCGGCCGCGTGTCTGCAGCGGCGCCGGTTTCCTTCCCAAAATAAAGCGGCCGATCCGCGCATTTCTCCTCGGCTGCTTAATAATCGATGTATTCATCATTAGGCTCGGGCCCGCAGCGCGGGTTTAGCATATTCTAATGACGGGCGGCTCGCAAATTACAGTGACCTTTCATGTACGTCCTGTAAGCACCTTGTTCTCGCGCGCGCCGTATTTATAGTTTGCCAATACAAACGCGCCGGCGATCGGGTAATTACCGCCATCTATTAGCTCCATGGCTCTCCCCGCTCGTTTATAGCAGGTGCCACGCAGGCCGCCGCCCGCCGCCGCGATCCTTCATCTCCGCACGCTCGCCGAGAGGCCGCGCCCGCGTCTCCCCGGGAGGCCCGCTCGCTCGCGTCTGGTCTCTGCGAGGGAGGCTTCCGTCCCCGCGGGAGGGCCCGGCTCCCGGAGGGAGGGCCCGGCTCCCGGAGGGAGGGCCCTGCTCCCGGAGGGAGGGCCCTGCTCCCGGAGCGGCCGGGGCGGGTTCCGGGGCCGGGGAAGCCGCGGCTCCGAGAGGGCCGCCCGGCCGGTGTGGCCGGTGTCCAGCCGTGACGCTGACCTCCAAGTAGCCCGCAGTAAGGGCTGCTCATCCCCTGGCTGTGAAAGGAAGAGAGAAAGGTTCTTCTCCTGAACGAGAAGCATTTTCCTTCTTTTTTCTTTATTTTTTTTTATTTAATACATTTTTGTTGCTCAGATTATTACAGTTGTTCCTCTTTTCCCCCCCATAGCTCCCCTCCACCCGGTTCCCACCCCACCCTCTGCCCTTACCCCACCCCCCACCCCCGCTATCCTCATCCATGTTGTGCAATTTTAGCCCAGTCTCTTCCCGCACCCTCACACCCCTTTCCCCCCTTCCTATGCCCCTGATTCTATTATAGTCACCAGTTTACTCTGTTCCTCAGGTTTTTAAGTCACTTGATTTTTAGATTCACTTGTTGATGGATATGTATTTGTTGCTCATAATTTTTATCTTTACCTTTTTCTTCTTCCTCCTCTTAAAGAATACTTTTCAGCATTTCATATAATACTGGTTTGGTGTCTTTCTTTTTTCTCGCTCTCTAAGGAGGTGTGGCGAGGGAAGCTTTGTTAAACTTTCCTCTTTAGAGGCTGTGCCAGGAGCCAATGGTGGGTCTCGTGGGGACGGCTGGACCCCGGGGGACGGCCGCTCTGGGTCAAGACGCTGGTAATTAAAACAGCACTGATTCCGTCCCCCGGCCACGCAGGTGTGGGAGCCATCGATCAGGCCTGCCCGCGTCCCACTCCGAGGAAGCCCTCACCTGCGCACGGAGCGCCCGGTCCCCGCGTCTGCCCGCCTCCCCCGGATCTGGGTGCCCAGGTGACTCTTAAAGACACAGAGCCTCCAACCCCACCCCAGTTCAAAACACCTTCTGCCGGCCAAAACCAGCGTGGCTGAGTGGATAGAGCGTCGGCCTGATAACGGAAAGGTCCTGGGTTCGATTCTGGTCAAGGGCACACACCCAGGTTGTAGGCTCGATCCCCAGTGGGGGACATGCTGGAGGCGACCGGTCCGTGATCCTCTCTCATCATGGATGTTTCTCTCTCTCTCTCCCTCTTCCTTCCTCTCTGAAATCAATAAAAATAGATTTAAAAAAAAAAAAACAACAAGAACAACCTGCAGCCGGGCTGTGGGTCCCAGACGGGAATGGAATCCGGAGCCCTCTGTCTGCAGCCGGTGCTCTATCCACAGAGCCCACAGGCGGGGCCCTCACGTGTTATTACGTGACCTGCAGCTACACGGAGGCCACTCGTGTCTACCACGGGGGCTTTTTAAAAGCTCTGCCCCCGACCCTGAGCGGGAATCCTGGTTCAGCCGGACACACAGGGGAGCTCCGCTCGGCGGCAGCACACGTGAACACGCATGAGGAGGCGTGTTGCCAGGGGCCGTGACAAGGGACTCCAGCGAGAGCCGCTGTGGCCGAGAGGACCGTGCAGCCTCATGAGGCACCAGGGAGCCCACGTGGAGAGCTCCCCTCTCCCCCCGCCCCCGGCTGCCGGGGCCGGTGGCCTCATTTCCCCGGGAGAAGCCGCCCTGGGGACTCCTCCGGCTCCCGGCTCCCGGCCCCTGGCTCCCGCCCCGGCGGCGTCTGATCAGGCGTCGGGGGTGGGAGCGTGAGGATCCTCCCTCCCTCCACGCCGATCACAGCCTCTCCCCTCTCCGCCGACGCGTGTACCTCCGACAGGAGCCGCGCCGGCCTAATTGCTCTCCGGGAGGCGGGGAGCAGGTGCGCTGACACGGCGCCCGGCCTTCTGCAGGCGGCGCTCGACATCAGAGCCATTTGCAAGGTGACACGCCGTTACTAAATGTACGTTTTTATTAAACGCCTGGGATTTGCATTCGTCAGGAGCCACGTGTGTGTGCACGTTTATTTTTTGTGTTTTTTTTTTTTTTCCCCAAAGCGTTTTGTGGACGAGGTCATTCCCGCAGGGATAGTCAGGAGCCAGCCCTTCTCCTCCGCGGGACCCTCCGTGAGCGGCAACGGGAGCGAGAGGGCCACAGAAAGGTTGGGGTCACCGGACCCTCGTGAATGCCGGCGAGGGAGACGGGCCTCTCTGTCCCCCCGGCCGCCTCACTGTCCCCCCCGACGGCTGGATAAACCCACGGCGTCGGCTCTGAAAAGCCACCGATGGCGCCCGCCCGTTCCTGTAGGCTGATGCCTCCCCCCGCGCCCCTCCCACCGCTGGGAGCGCCGGCCGCTGCCTTCAGCCACTGGGGCCGAGGCCACACGCCGCCCGTGCGCCCTGCCCTCCTGGGACCCCGGGAAGGAGGGCGCCCGGCTTCGGCAAACCCCAAAGGCTGCGTGATGCCTCGTGGGGCGCGGCCGGTGCCGCCCTCCGACCCCGGAGGTCACAGACGCCGGAGGCCTCGCAAGCCGCCGTTTCCCGTCAAGATGGACGTGCGCGCCGCGGGCGTACGCCGGGCTCCCTTTCTACCGCCGGTGCTTCTGCAATCCTTTTTCCCTTTGTAATCTGTTCTTATTGATCTCAGAGAGGAAGGGGGAGGAAGGGAGGGGGGAGAGAGAGAGAGAGAGAGAGAGAGAGAGAGAGAGAGAGAGAGAGAGAGAGAGAGAGAAGCATTCACGACGAGAGAGAATCCTGCACCGGCAGCCTCCCCCAGGCCCCACGCTGGGGATGGACCCCGCCACCGGCATCGAACCTGGGCCCCGGGGTCCACAGGCTGAGGCTCCATCCACTGAGCCGATCCGGCCCGGGCTGCAATCCGTGTGAGACACTAGCGTTTTGTGGACGAGGTCATTCCCCAGGGACAGTCAGGAGCCAGCCCTTCTCCTCCGTGGGACCCTCCGTGAGCCGGCGACGGGAGCGAGAGGCTCGGAGAGGCCGTGGACCCCGCGGGGGAGGCAGCACGAGACGCTCAGGGCTGGTCGTGATAAAACGCGTGTCTCCCCGGGAGAAGATGTGCGAGGAGGCGGGCGCAGGGACCAGGGACCGGAAACGCGGGTGGAGGCAGCCAGGGGCCGTGCTCACACCTCACCCTCAGAGCAGCCGCTCCGAGGTCAGAGCCCACTGCAGAGGGATGGGGGCAGGTGAGGACGTGGGGGGCCCGCCCTCCACACCTTCCCGTCCGGTCCCTCGTCTGCCTGGTTTTCCTTTTTCCCTTAAGAGGGGGCTGTGGTGTGGGTTAGAACTCACCGGCTGCTTTATCTGCGAGCGATCACAAAAGAAATACGATGTTAGTGCAAAGTTGGGGGGTGGGGAGTGCGGGGGTGGGGGGGGGCTGTGATAAATCCAGGCGGCTCCGCACGGAGCTGCTCGAAAGCACCACCCGCAGGCGAGGCGCGGCGCTGCGGCTGCTAATCCGGGAGTGACAGGCGGCGCTCTGATGGGAGTGACTGATGGGCCCGGCTGCACCTGCGGGAAATTGATGACAATGCTGTCTAAACCGCTCATTAGGACGGGGCTGCGCGCCGCGAATGCGGGTTCATAAATTTGCGAGACACGTGTTGTGGATAATATGACAAAGCACTGTTTCCAAATGAACATTTCTTTGACCTAATTTCATCGGAATCGTGCAAAGCAAGAAAAGAGTACTCTGTGCCCAAACCCTGCGCACAGCTGCATCGGAGTGTCCCTCCCCTCCTCCTCTTTCTTCCTCCTCCTCCTCCTCTTCCTCCTCCTTTCCCTCTCCCTCTCCCTCTCTCTTCCTTCTCCTTCTCTTTCTCCTCCTTTCTCCTCCTCCTCCTCCTCCTCCTCCTCTTCCTTCTTCTCCTCCTCCTCTTCCTCTTCCTCCTCCCTCTCTTCCTCCTCCTCCTCCTCTTCCTCCCCCTCCTCCTCCTCTTTCTTCCTCCTCCTCCTCCTCCTCCTCCTCTCCCTCTCCCTCTCCCTCTCCCTCTCTCTTCCTCCTTCTTCTCTTTCTCCTCCTTTCTCCTCCTCCTCCTTCTCCTCTTCCTCCTTCTCCTCTCCCTTCCCCGCTCTCTTCCTCGTTCTCCTTTTGTCTTTAAAACGAATTTAAGTGAGACATCCTTGCACCTGACCTACTGGCTTGGTTTAAAATATTTGTCCGATGACAAAGCATGTATTTTTGCCTGCGGTGAGCCAGCTCCTCCCGGGCCAGAGGAACGGAGATTATTTTAAGGTTTGTCAAGCCCCCAGTGTGCTAAATTGGACGCAAATGGAGAAGAGATTTTACAGAAAGAAAAAATAATAATAATGCTGCTCACGCTGCCACCCTCACCGAGCCCGTGGGGAGCCGCTCGGCGCCGCGGACACGGCCCCATGACGGCCGGCCGGCTCTGGGGGAGTGACGTCCCCTTCGAACACAGGGCCTGTCTGGGCACAGGAGGCAGAGCCAGAGCCTGGGTCCCGCCCTGAGGGAAGCTTTTCCGTGGCCCCAGGAAACGGGGCTGGGAGGGGGGACGAGGCCCGGAGGCCGGGGAGGCCCCGCGGCCGGCGGCCGGCTCCCCACGGGAGGCCCGGCGGCTCGGAGAGAGAAGTCCCCGGCGCCCGGAGCCCGGAGGCTCCTGCAGGAAGAGATGGCATCACGGCAAACGGCCCCCGCCTCCCGCCGGAGCCCCCCCAAACCCGGATGAATATTTATTAACGCGAGAACCTGGCCCAGGTCGCCCGCATCCCGGCTGCCAGCGCCGCCAGATCCTCCTGGCATTTCAGAGAAATCTATTTTTATCCGCGCGCGTGTGGGTCTGAGCAGGAAGGTAATTTCTCATTAGGCGTCGGGAGGGGGGTGTTCTCGCTCTTCCCGAAGCATCTCCGCACGCTCGTCCCCACGGGCCTGCTCGAACCCGCACCTGGATGGGCCGCCGGCAGGTGCGGGCGGCGGGCGCACGGGGCACGGGGCTGGAGCACACCGGACAGAGCCGGCCGGGCCCTTGCCGGCCGGCGCCCGCACAGGACCGGGGAGACCTGGGAGCCCTCCGTCCCCTCATGGCCCCACCGGCTTCCTAACGGGGAAATGGCCGGGCGCACAGAGGCAGAGGGCTCCTGGGCGGGCAGCCTGGGCTCGGCCAGCTCTGGCTCCGATCGGCGTGTCCCTCCCAGGCAGGGAGCCGTCTGAACCAAACCCCTCACCCCGGCAGGCGTGGCTCCGTGGGCAGAGTGTCAGCCCGTGGACGGAAGGGTCCCGGGTTGGAGTCCTTGGCTGCAGGCTCGGACCCCGGCCCTGGTGGGGGTGCATGTGGGAGGCCACACAGTAGTGGGTCTCCCTCACGTGAGTGTTTCTCTCTCCATCTCTCCCCCACCTTTCCGCTCCCTCAATGTCAACGGGAACAGGTCCTCAGGTGAGGACTGACAACACCCCAGCTCGTCTGGGTGACCTCCCAGCGAGCACCCAGGCCTGCAGACGCTGAGGTCAAACGTTCACTCACCTCCCGCACATGTGTGTGTGCGTGTGCGCGCGCATGCATGTATGTGTGTGTGCATGTGTGGTTGTGTGTGCGTGCATGTGTGTATGGTTGTATGTGTGGTTGTGTGTGTGTGTGTGATTGTGTGTGTGCATGTGTGTGCTTGTGTGTGTGGTTGTGTGTGTAGTTGTGTGTGTGGCAGCTGTGGGTGTGCAGTGGGGGCTGTAGGTGTGATGGTGGGGGGTTGGGGTGCGTGTTTACGTGTGGGGTGGGGTGGGTGGTCTTGGAGAGTAAAATATGCCTGAACCCTAACAGCACAAGAACGCGGAGGTGCCTGGAGCGGCAAGGACTCTGAGTCTGGGAGTGTTTGGGGGGAACGGGGGGTGGGGAGTTGGGAGGGACGGGGAGCGGGGACACAGCTGAGCATGCAGCCCCGGGCCAGGGGCAGGGCAGGCCCGCAGGGACGCACTCGGACTCGCCTGAGCTGTCCGTCCTCCCTCAGCGACGCCCCTTCGGCCCCAGCGAGGCCAGGAGGGGCGGCCGAGGCCTGGGCGGCCAGCCTGGGGGCCCCCCTCCGGCCCCGGAGCGGCCCAGGGGAGAGGGTCTCCTTCCCCCGGGGCCTCGCCGAGGACCAGCCCATCCTGTGCGTCCGGCAGGCTTCCTTCCCCCTTTCCTCGGGAGGCCTGCCTGGTCGCCTCGGTGCAGGCGTGTGTGTGTGTGCGTGTGTGTGTGTGTGTGTGTGTGTGTGCGTGTGTGTGCGTGCGTGTGTGTGCGTGTGTGTGCGTGTGTGTGCGCGCGCGTGTGCTTCCCACTGACAGCTCCTTGGCCGCGGGGTTTGTCCCCTCGCCTGTGCCTCCCCCAAACCCCCCCAAACCCCGGTCTGCCGTGGCCACAGGTGGAGCGGGGGGTGCAGACCCCTCCGGGTCAGAGGCCGCCGCCCCGTCCGCACCGGGTTCGCAGCCGAGCACCTCGGTGTCCCTGAGACACAGGACGAAGCTACACGGATCCCGCCGCCCGCCGGGACCTGCTGGGCTGGGGGACGGTCTCAGCGCCGTGGTCACAGGAGGATGGGGGCGCAGCCCGCCCCCCGCCAGCATAGCCGCTGGCTCAGGAGCCGCAGGCTCAGGGGGAGCCGCTCGGAGAACCCCTCACTCCCCTCCTCCCCCGCCACAATCCTGGGTCCTGTGCCCCGGCCTCAGCGAGGACGGAGGGCCCGGCACCCCCGGCTGCCAGCGGAGCGCCTCCCCGGTCTCGGCGGCCGCGTGCCCGCCCGCCCGGAGCCGTTACAAAGCCTCTTCACAGACGCAGAGCCGCCCGCGTCCGGGGACAAATGGCCGCGGCCTCGGTCGTCGGGGTGAGGGCGCTGGGGAGGGGGTTGACCTCGCCGCAGCCGCCATAAATGTAACGTATGGCATCGCCATGCAGAGCCCGTGCCCTCGTGTGCGGATAATTAACACGGGAACATTCCGGACTAAATTAAAACGTGTAAACGCCGAGTCCGTACGGCGCCCGTGAAATTACAGAGGCCACGGCGGGCCCAGCCCGCGACGAAGGCTTTCTCTCATCCCCCCACCATCCCTGCCGCTCACCACGCCCACGCCCCGTCTACACCGTCCGTGTTCCCATCTACACCGTCCACGCCCCGTCTACACCACCCGCGCCCCGTCTACGCCACCCATGCCCCATCTACGCCGCCCGTGCCCCGCCTACGCTGCCAGCACCGACCACCTGCTAAACACGGGGGCGGGTGGTGGCGATGGACATAGAGGGGGACAGGCCTGTCTTCCCGGGACAGGAAGCCGAATCCCACAGGCCCCGGGGAGCGGAGAGCGCCCCTCACAGCCTGTCCACGGAGTCCACCCGTGGCCCCGTGACCCCGTGGCCCCCGGCCCCACGCGGCCCCACACCCCACGGGGACCCCGCGGCGCCCTCCCCTCCTCTGCCCTCTGAGTGCCGAGGTGTTATCGCCCGTAACTTTTTTTTATTTAACAGGATTCTGCGGCCGGGGAAAATGAATGAATTTAATTATCAATGCAGTGCGAAAAAAATCATTAGAGCAAGGGCCTGGAACACCACATATTAAAAAATAAACAAAGGCTATTAAGACGGCGTTCAAAAAAAAAAGCATGTCCGTGTCTTCTCGGTCCTCAGAAGGTAAATACCAAGAGAGAAACCCGTCCGTGCACAGGCGGGTTCGGGGAGAAATCACTGTTAGGAAAATGCTCCATGGCCGCCCGGGCCATTTACCTCTGACTCCGCACTTCCTCTGCGGCAGCGAGGGAAGGTCACGGCAGGGTGAAGCGCAGAGAAATGAGGATTCTCTTCACCTTCATGAGGCAGAATCTCCATCGTTGGGTTTTATTCGATGGGGAGCACCCAGGCAGGGGAAGTGGGATTGTATCTTTTAACTAATTTTGAAAGATGGTGGAATTCTATCTTTTAACTAATTTTTAAAAAATTTTTATTGATTTTTTTTTACAGAGAGGAAGGAAGAGAAAGGGATAGAGAGTTAGAAACGTCGATGAGAGAGAAACATCCATCTGCTGCCTCCTGCACACCTCCTACTGGGGATGTGCCAGCCACCAAGGTACATGCTCCCGACCGGAATGGAACCTGGGACCCTTCAGTCCGCAGGCTGGCGCTCTACCCACTGAGCCACACCGGTTTCGGCTTAACTACATTTTTTTTTTAATATATTTTATTGATTTTTTACAGAGAGGAAGGGAGAGAGATAGAGAGCTAGAAACGTCGATGAGAGAGAAACATCGACCAGCTGCCTCTTGCACATCCCCCACCGGGGATGTGCCCGCAACCAACGTACATGGCCCTTGACCGGAATCGAACCTGGGACCCTTCGGTCCGCAGACCGACGCTCTACCACTGAGCCAAACCGGTTTCGGCTCGGCTTAACTACATTTTTAAAGCCTCCCTGTGTTCCCATTTTATCCACGGCCGGAGTGGGAGCATTGATTCAGCCCGAGCATTGGGGATAAAAATTAAACACCGCAGCCTCCGAGAGGGCGTTCGGGGAGGGGAGATGGCGGGGGAGCGTGTGTTCTGGGCACGGGGGGGCGGGGAGGGGGTCGCGGAGGGCCACGTGGGGAGGCCCGGTCTCCTGGCTGGGACCACACGTGGCCTCCCCCCCCCCCCCGGAGTATTCACAGCCGGGCCTCTGACCGGAGCATCCAGGCGAGGTGAGACGGCTCCTATTCCACGAGAGAAGCCACGGCACTCGGAGGTGTGGCCCCGTGGCCCGCCGCCAGGCAGAGCCAGTCCACAGCGAGCAGGCAGCACACCGAGGCGGGAGCTGAGACAGGGACCCGGGAGGAGGGGGCTTCTCCGTCCACTCGAGCTCCCCTCCCTCTCATGCAGCCACGAGGCCGATGCTGGGGAGAGCCCCCGCTGGCGACAGGCTCAGGAGATGCCCCTGGGGCAGGACAGCCGGGAACCCAGGGGACAGCGGGGCTGAGAATGGACCATGGCCGTGTCGGCGCCCCCCAGTGGACTGGAGCTTCCATCCTGGCTGCCAGGCCAACGGGAAGGCAGCAGCCTCATCAGACAAGTCACCAAGCATCACACCCGAAACACGGCCGCCCCTGGGCCAGGGGCCACTGCTGGGAGAGGGGTCACTCCCCTGCCCCCATGCAGGGCAGGCAGCCCCAGCTGCTGCAGAAAGCTCACTGCTGTCTTTAAAGCGAGCAGAGGAGACAGGGGAGGAGGAGGCCGGGGAGGAGGTTGGGGGGGAGGCTGGGCTGGATGAATTCAGCGTGATTGGGAGCGGCTGCGGGAGTTAAGTTTAGTCGGCGAGCACCCGGAGGCTCTGCCGTGAATTCCAATTGAGTAACGAGGCCCTGGCTCCGCTCAGCGGATCCCACCAGTGGAAGGAGTGGCCACACCCCACCCGGGAGCTGTCCTCCTGGGAGTCAGCCTCTGAGGAATGGCGCCCTCTGCAGGGGGCACTGGGATGGGGATGTGGGGATGGGGCATTGGGATGGGAGTTGGGATGGGGTGCTGGGATGGGGCGTTGGGATGGGTGTTGGGATGGCTGTTGGGATGGGGTGTTGGGATGGCTGTTGGGATGGGCGTTGGGATGGGTGTTGGGATGGGGCGTTGGGATGGCTGTTGGGATGGGTGTTGGGATGGGTGTTGGGATGGGGCGTTGGGATGGGGCGTTGGGATGGGCGTTTGGATGGGTGTTGGGATGGGCGTTGGGATGGGGCGTTGGGATGGGCGTTGGGATGGGCGTTGGGATGGGCGTTGGGATGGCTGTTGGGATGGGCATTGGGATGGGGCGTTGGGATGGCATTGGGATGGGCGTTGGGATGGGCGTTGGGATGGGCGTTGGGATGGCTGTTGGGATGGGCGTTGGGATGGGCGTTGGGATGGCTGTTGGGATGGGCGTTGGGATGGGTGTTGGGATGGCTGTTGGGATGGGCGTTGGGATGGCTGTTGGGATGGGCGTTGGGATGGGCGTTAGGATGGGTGTTGGGATGGGGCGTTGGGATGGGGTGTTGGGATGGCTGTTGGGATGGGCGTTGGGATGGGTTTTGGGATGGCTGTTGGGATGGGGTGTTGGGATGGCTGTTGGGATGGGCGTTGGGATGGGTGTTGGGATGGGGCGTTGGGATGGCTGTTGGGATGGGTGTTGGGATGGGTGTTGGGATGGGGCGTTGGGATGGGGTGTTGGGATGGGCGTTTGGATGGGTGTTGGGATGGGCGTTGGGATGGGCGTTGGGATGGGCGTTGGGATGGGCGTTGGGATGGGCGTTGGGATGGCTGTTGGGATGGGCGTTGGGATGGGCGTTAGGATGGGTGTTGGGATGGGCGTTGGGATGGGCGTTGGGATGGGGCGTTGGGATGGGCGTTGGGATGGGGTGTTGGGATGGGTATTGGGATGGGCGTTGGGATGGGGCGTTGGGATGGGGCGTTGGGATGGGTGTTGGGATGGGTGTTGGGATGGGGTGTTGGGATGGGTGTTGGGATGGGTGTTGGGATGGGCGTTGGGATGGGGCGTTGGGATGGGCGTTGGGATGGGGTGTTGGGATGGGCGTTGGGATGGGGCGTTGGGATGGGCGTTGGGATGGGTGTTGGGATGGGCGTTGGGATGGGGCGTTGGGATGGGGCGTTGGGATGGGTGTTAGGATGGGTGTTGGGATGGGGCGTTGGGATGGGGCGTTGGGATGGGCGTTGGGATGGGCGTTGGGATGGGGCGTTGGGATGGGCGTTGGGATGGGGTGTTGGGATGGGCGTTGGGATGGGTGTTGGGATGGGCGTTGGGATGGGGCGTTGGGATGGGCGTTGGGATGGGGTGTTGGGATGGGCGTTGGGATGGCTGTTGGGATGGGGCGTTGGGATGGCTGTTGGGATGGCTGTTGGGATGGGCGTTGGGATGGGCGTTGGGATGGGGCGTTGGGATGGGCGTTGGGATGGGGCGTTGGGATGGGGCGTTGGGATGGGGTGTTGGGATGGGTGTTGGGATGGGTGTTGGGATGGGTGTTGGGATGGGGTGTTGGGATGGGTGTTGGGATGGGTGTTGGGATGGGCGTTGGGATGGGGCGTTGGGATGGGCGTTGGGATGGGGTGTTGGGATGGGTGTTGGGATGGCTGTTGGGATGGCTGTTGGGATGGCTGTTGGGATGGGCGTTGGGATGGGCGTTGGGATGGCTGTTGGGATGGGCGTTGGGATGGGCGTTGGGATGGGGCGTTGGGATGGGCGTTGGGATGGCTGTTGGGATGGGCGTTGGGATGGGCGTTAGGATGGGTGTTGGGATGGGGTGTTGGGATGGGGTGTTGGGATGGCTGTTGGGATGGCTGGTGGGATGGCTGGTGGGATGGGGCTTTTACCAGAAAGAGCATCACGATTTTCCCGGAGGAAAACCTCCCGCTCAGGGGCGCCGGGACGGGCTCGGCGGACACGGGCGCTCACCGGCGGCCTAACTCAGTGACGACGGGTTTTTGTGTAACAAAGGGATCTTCCCCCAGCGGGCGATCCGGAGAAGACGGGCATCGGTCTGGCGCTGCTAGAGCCGCGCCATCTCCGCCTGACGAGGGTCCGAGCTGCCTGGACGCCCGTCGGGGCAGAGACAGCGTCCTGGCCCCGGGTCCCGCCGCCCCTGAGCTCTGCCCCCTGCGATGGCCGGCGGCCTGAGCCAAGACAGCGTGCGGTTTACTCGCTCCTGACGGCCTCGGGACTCGGGCTCCCCTTTTTCTTTTCTTAATATGTATTTTTATTGGTGTCAGAGAGAAAAGGAGAGGGAGAGAGATGGAAACATCCATGATGAGAGGGAATCATGGACCGGCCGCCTCCTGCACGCCCCCCACTGGGCATCGAGCCAGCACCCGGGCCTGTGCCCCGACCGGGAATCGAACCCTGACCTCCTGGGTCATAGGTCGACACTCAACCTCTGAGCCACGTCAACCAGGCAACGAGGGCTGCTCTTGACTAAAGGAGCTGCTCGAGGGCGGGCGGACGGACGGACGGACGGATACACGGGTCCCTGAGGCACAGGCGGCGGGAGGCAGAGGTCTCGGCTCCCGGTCACGGCGGGCGTCCCCGCTCCTGGTCTCCAAAAATAAGCACCTGCCGGCCTCGCGCGGAGACGCCCCCCGTGCCTGCCGAGCGTGAAGTGCTCACGGATTTAAATTACTCATCAGCGCCCGGCTCCCTCCCGGTGCCGCCTCGGTGACTGATTATCCCAGACCCGACCCATCCACAAACTCTTGTTTTTAAAATGCAATCAGCGCATCCACGCCCCGGTCTATAGATAGAGGAGAGGAGGCTGGGCCCGGCCGGCGCCGTCTCAGGAGGAAATGGGGGGGGGGGGGGAGCAGTCGCAGACAGACGCACAGCGGGAAAACACCGTTCCGCCGCACTGCCAGCTGCGGGTGGATCATCAGCTCATCCTGAACGACGCGCGGAGAGCCCTGCCGCCGAGACCCCGATCCCTCTGCTCCGAGAGCCCGGCATGGCTCCGCGGCTCCCACATGCAGGCCGCCACCCCGCCCCAGGGCCCGGCACCGGCTCCAGGCAGCTGGCGGCTGAGCAGAGACCACTGGGCAGGCTGCCTGGGCCCCAGATTGTCACCAGCTCCAACCACTGGCTCTCAGCTCCGAGGTCTCTAAACACGCTCTTCTGTTTGGTTGGTTGGTTGGTTTTGTTTTGTTTTTTATAAAATACTAGAGGCTGGATGCATAAAGATTTGTGCGAGAATGGTCCTCCCTTCCCCTGGCTGCCTCTCCACCTTCCCACGCTGCCCAGAGGCCCAGAGCGGCTGGGGCAGTGCTGAACACCTGAGTCATCGCCATGATGATGACACAAGCATCCCGCCTCCAGTGCTCAGAGCCTGTGCATGCAAATTAACCTGCCATCTTTGTTGGGTTGATTTGCATGCTCGCTCCTGATTGGCTGGTGGGTGTCATGAAGGCACGGTCAATTTGCATCTTTCTCTTTCATTAGTGTAGATCCTTTTATTGATTTCAGAGAGAAAGGGAGAGGGAAAGAGAGAGAAACATCCATGATGAGAGACAATCATGGATCAGCTGTCTCTTGCACACACACCCACTGGGGATGGACCCCGCAACCCGGGCCAGAGCCCTGATGGGGAATCAAACCGTGACCTCCTGGTTCCCAGGTCGATGCCTACCGGGCTGGGCAGGTTTAAAAGCCCGTTTTTTGGTTTCTCCTCCTCTGTGCTCCAGTCCCTTCATGGGGCTGCCCATGACTGCGAGCTTCAGGTCCTCCTGGGGAAGGACCTCCCTGTGTCCCCCCCCCCTCTCCTGGGGCTCCAGAAAGTGCTCAGGGGGTCACGGGCCATGTGCTCTCGGGGCCCAGGACCAGCTCCGGGCAGCGTGGGCCGGGCACCCGAGAGGGAGCCGCCCACCACAGCTCCCGCTGAGCACTTGGGGAGGTTGTGCGGGCTCAGAAGGACCTGCGTCTTCGGGCGCCAGGCCCGTCTCCTCCCCCATCGTGGTCCCATCGGGGGCACCAGGAGCCACCTCCTCCCCTGGGCCTGAGCGGGCAGGCAGGGCGGTCTGACAGCCCTCCCGGCCCCTGGAATTCATCACGGAAGCCTTGGAATCCCGTCCTCAGAAAACGCTGCCCTGACCCTCGCACGAAGGCCAGTGTTTACATGAAATTCGGTCACATGATGAAAAAATAAAAGTAGTTCATTAATATGCTAACAAGGGCTAATTTGAACCTTGTCAGAGAAGTAATTGCACATTCCATACGTGCAAATGTGATTCAGTGAGAATGGAGGCAGGTGGGGGGGGGAGCTCACTGAGGGTACATGGGTAAGAACTGGTATGAACTAGTTGCGCCCTGGCTGGAGTGGCTCAGTGGATAGAGCTTCCGCCTGCAGTCTGCAGGGTCCCAGGTTTGATCTCTGGTCAGAGCACAGGCCCAGGGTTGTGGGCTCGATCCCCAGTAGGGGGCGTGCAGGAGGCAGCCTATCGGTGATTCTCTCTCATCATGGATATTTCTCTCCCTCCCTCTCTCTCTCTCTCTCTCTCTCTCTCTCTCTCTCTCTCTGCGTCAGAAGGAGGGGAGCGATCCCCTTCTGGCTTTTAACCACAGTCCTCAGACTCTTCCAGTTTTTCGTGGTCAAGTTTTCCCCCCGAAGCGGAGAAGGCGCCTTGGGACGGGAGGGGTAGACGGCGGGAGGACCTGTCGGCGGGAGCGAGCGGGCTGCGGGCTCTGCGTCTCCGTCTCCCGTACACGCAGCCGCCACGGACGCAGGCCGCCACGGACACAGGCCGCCACGGACACAGGCCGCCAC
>NC_140517.1:266941-391600 GCF_964339955.1 Pipistrellus hanaki | reverse complement strand
CCCCGGCCGGCCTGACGCATGCCCCCCGCGGCCATCGGTGCCCCATGACGGATGGTGATGATTTATGTTAATTTCGCCGTAAGCTTTCTTTGTGCCTGGCGTTGAACTTAAGGATGTCCGATCATTCCTTAGGGGGCTGTTGGAGATTTTTTAAAAGCAAATCTAAAAATACAACACCTGGCGCGCCACAGATCACCGCCCAGCAGCCGGACGCGCTCCGAGGCAGGCGCCACCCCGCGGGGGGCCTCTCGGGGCGCGAGTCCTCAGAAAGGGGGCCGTCCCAGGCCGAGGACTCCCCCGGCCCCGGGCCCCGGGCCCCTCCATCCCTGGCTGCTCCGTGACCTCCCGCCCAGGACAGCGCCCCCTGTGGCCTCGGCCTCCGGGGTTCCCTCAAGGGCCCTCCACAGCTCAAGGCACCCGTCACCTCTCCCACCTGGAGGCCAGTCGCCTGCCTCCAAGGAGCTGGGTGCTCCCCCGGGACCCAGGTCCGAGCCAGAACCAGCCAAGCCCGGGTGAGGGTGACGGGGGGCCCAGGCTGCCCGCCCGCCCGCCCGGCGCCCCCTCTTGCCGGGAATCCAGGATCAGGGACGTGGGAGCAGCCGGTTCTGCGGTTTTGTGCCCGGAAGGCACCGTTCTCCCGGCTCCCCAGACCCCCTGCTCACGGCCCCGCCGAACCGGCCGGGCCCGGGCTGGATGGCAAACGCCTGTCAAAAGGCATGGGCCCCGCCATTTATCACGTAATCTGCTCCGAGAGCAGATAGGCACTATCAGCAATCTGGTATTGATCCGGACGGGCCCCGCTATTGTTCATCCTCGCATCCCGAATGCCAGCAGGAATTAATGGGAGAAGCCAAACAATGCATACCAATCACCGCCCGCTTGGCCGGCGGCTCTCGTTAAGGTGGGCAAATGCCCCCACCAGCCCCCAGCGGGCGGGAAGCTGGGCCCAGGAGGCACCCTCTGTGCTGGGCCCCCCGCCGCCCGCCACTTTCCCCACCTCAGCGGGCCCCGCCCCCGTGAGCCCGGCCGGGGCAGGAGCAGCTCTCGGGGTCTTCCCAGGACCACGACGGCCTTACGTGGTGTGTCAGCTGGCCTTGTCCGGGCCCTTCTCCACACGGAGTCCGGACTCCTCACTGTGGAGGGATCGTCTGTGCAAAACACCCCAGGCCACCGGGTGGAGCCCGGACACAGCAGGGTGATAGGAAGCCAGACCCCAGCCCGCCTCCCGAGGGGAGCTGCAGAGAGACACGCCCCCCCCTTCCCGGGCCTCCCCCTGATCAATGGGCCCCACACAGACCTGAGCTCTCCCTCCTCGGAGCACTCACTGCGCTGCCTCGGCTGTAACAAATCAAAACATGTCTCTTCCCTCGGACTCAGCCGGAGGGGGCAGGTGAAACAGCAACAATGAGCCCGACCCCTGAGGTCAGGGGCTCAGATGCCGTCATCTTTGCAGACTTGCATGGTGCCAGCGCTAGTAAGCACGGATGGGTAGATGGACAGGTGGATGGAAGGATGGGTGGATGGTGGATGGATGGATGATGGATGGATGGAAGGGTGATGGATGGATGGATGGGTAGATTGATAGATGGTGGATGATGAGTGGATGATGGATGGATAGGTGAATGATGGATGGATGATGGATGGATGGATAGATGACTGATGATGGGTGAATGATGGATGAATGGATGGATGGATGGATGGATGGATGGGTAGATGATGGATGGATGGATGGTAGATGGATAGATGGATGATGGATGAATGAGTAGGTGATGGATGAGTGGATGCATGGGTGAAAGGACTGGATGATGAATGGGTGGATGGATGGGTGGTGGGTGGTCAATAGATGGATGGATGAATCTGAACCAAGTGGGACAAGAACCCAAGAGCATGCTGGTCCATGGCTGTGAGCCCTCAGAGGCAGCATCCTGGTGAGGGACAGCACTTTCCTTCCAAAGTGTCAAGTTCTTCTCGGACTCCACTCTTCACACCAGGAGCTTCCCAGCCTGATGGAGACTCAGAGGTGAGGATTGGCCGGGACTACCGGCAGCTGGGGCCTCGGGGCTCCTGTGCCTGCGGGAGGGGCGTGACGGACGGCCGGGCCGGTGAACAAATAGGTTAACCACACAGCGTGGGCTCCCGCCTGCCCTCTGCACACCAGCCTCCCGCCCCGGAGTGCCGGCGGCCACGGAGCCGGACACCGGCTCCGATTCCCCGGGACATTCTTAGAGGAGGCGCTGGCCCGGCCGCCGCGGGAGCAGGTGAACGGCGGGAGGGCCGGGCGGGAGGCATTTTCCCGTGGTGCCGGCGAGGGGCGGGCGGTACAGGTGCCGGTGCCACGGCGCCGGGAACACAGGTAACTGCTGGCTGCTGGGCGCGGGCGGAGGAGGCAGCGCCACCGTGGATCCGTTAGCGGTGACAGGAGCGCTCGCCTCCGCCCGATGAACTGTTTCTGATTCTTCCGCGCCGCACGCAGAGGACGCCGCGTTACGTCGCCGGCAGGAGCGCGCTCCGGAGCGTCCGTATCACCATAATGGAGCCATAGCGTGCGCCGGCACCGCGGGCCGGGACACTGGGGGGCCGCTCCGGGGGATGTTCTCACGGAGGAGGCCGGAGTGTCCGTGGGAGGGTGCCTCCTGCGGGGCCGGGGCTGAGCCGATGACAGCCCGGCCGCCTCTCCTCCGGCCCGCCGGGCTCCCCGGGACACCGCCCTCACCGCCCTCACCGCCCCCACCGCCCCCACCGGCCCCTCCACCGCCCCCGCCGCCCCCCGCCGCCCCCGCCCCGCCCCCGCCCCCACCGCCCCCACCGCCCCCACCGCCCCCACCGCCCCCACCGCCGTCACCGCCCCGCCCCCACCGCCCCCACCGCCCCCCCACCGCCCCCACCGCCGTCACCGCCCCACCGCCCCCACCGCCCCCCACCGCCCGCCCCACCGCCGTCACCGCCCCCACCGCCCCCACCGCCCCCACCGCCGTCACCCGCCCCCACCGCCCCACCGCCCCCACCGCCCCCACCGCCCCACCGCCGTCACCCGCCCCCACCGCCCCCACCGCCCCCACCCGCCCCCACCGCCCCCACCGCCGTCACCGCCCCCCACCGCCCCCACCGCCCCCACCGCCCCCACCGCCGTCCCCCGCCCCCACCGCCCCCACCGCCCCCACCCGCCCCCCGCCGTCACCGCCCCCGCCGCCCACCGCCCCCCACGCCCCGCCCCGCCGCCCCCACCGCCCCCACCGCCGTCACCCCGCCCCCACCGCCCCCACCGCCCCCTCCACCGCCCTCACCGCCCCCACCGCCCCACCGCCCCCACCGCCACGCGGGACCGGGGACGCCTGGGAGGGGGCACAGACGGTCACCACGTCCGGCTGCTCAGGGAGCGTTCTCCCATCTCAGCTCAGTCCCTCCCCTGCCGCGATCCCTGCACCCCACACCCTGCACCCCACATCCCATGCCCTATACCCCAAGCCCCACACCCTGCACCCCACACCCCACGCCCCTCACCCCACCTGTACCGGGGATGAAAGGAGTGTCGGGTGGGCTGGCCACACCCTGTCGGGACACGTGCTGGGTACCACGCGGTGGTTATCGGCAGCCGGTCTGTGAGGCCGCACGGACGCCACGCCCAGCCAGCCTGCTGTCAGCGGGGAGCAGCGGTCCGGTCCGCACCCTGGCCACCTTGCTCCCAGGGGCCTACGGGGAGGAGACCGCCCGGGGCCTACGGGGAGGAGACCGTCCGGGGGCCTACGGGGAGGAGACCGCCCGGGGCCTACGGGGAGGAGACCGCCCGATGGAGCCCGTCCCGCTGCATCGCCGTCGGCTCCGTGGGGGCCACGGCCTGCGGGGCGGCCGGGCTGCCCGCCTCTCCCACCCCGGCCACCGCGCCCGCCCCCCCTCAGCCCCCTGCGCGCTGAGACTCGCGAGGCATTAAGGCGGCAATATCATCTTATTGGCTATTAACACAAATGTGCCAATAAACAGAGTGCATAAAAATTACACATATTCCCTCCGAGTCCATAAGCACGGCCCGCGTCCCCGAAGGCGGGGCTCACAGCCGCAGCGTGCAAATTGAATCTTAAATAAATTTCCTGAAACGCCACCAGCGGTTCCAGCCACACGCGCCCGCACACTCCTGAAGCGTGGAGGGCAGGGCGTGTGCCCGCCCCCAGGGGCAGGGCCGCCGCCCACCGGGCACGCGGCTCACAGGTGGCCTCGCCGCACCCGTGCGGGCGCCATTGCCGAGGGCCGCGAGGTCCCCCTCACTGCCCGGGTCCGGGCAGCCAGCCCGTCGGCACCTTGGCGTCGATCAGAGGGAGATGCTAATCGCCTTCTCGCCCTGCCAACACCCTCTCCTGTGCCGGCGGCGGCGCTGGCAGCCTCGGAGCCGACCGCAGTTGGCCCAAACTCGGGACCAGCCGGCGGAGGGCTCTCACCCCCGGAGGGGAGCACCCGGGCGCTGGCGGAGCCTCCATCCAGGCCTGACCCCTCTGGGGAGGGCCAGCAGCCCCACCACCTGTCCAGCTGGCTGGCCTCCGGGATCAAGGCTCTTATGCTCACACACAGGCACATGCACACGCACACGCATGCTTGCACACACATGCACACAGGCACTCACACAGATGTATATGCGTGCACACACGCCCACGGACAAAGTAGTAGAAACCAGGTGGTCTCCGCCATGCTCCCTGCCTCCCGCCTCCCGGGCCAGGCTGATCGGCCAGAGGAAAACCGGAGCAAAGCCAGCATCTTGTTCCGGGAGGAGCTTCTTCGGAGCCCCACCCGCAGCACGGGATTTGGGGCACAGGTCACGTACCCGTCGTTTTCCGTGTAGACTGAGGCCGAAATGCCTCCCCGAATGCATCCTCTAAAACGCAGACCCCATTGTCAGACCTGGCACCTCGGGGCCAGGCTCACAGGCCAGCCCATCAGGAAAGAGACAAGGGCTCTGGCCGGTTGGCTCAGTGGATAGAGCATCGCCCTATGGACGAGAGGGTCTGGGTTCCATTCCCGGTCAGGGCACAGGCCCGGGTGGCGGGCTCCATCCCCAGTGTGGGGCGTGCAGGAGGCAGCCCGTCCATGATTCCCTCTCATCATGGGTGTTTCTCCCTCTCCCTCTCCCTTCCCCTCGGAGATCAGTAAAAACATTTTTAATAAAAAGAAGAAAAAACAAGGAGCTTGAACAGTCAGCGTCTCTGTGCCGCAAAGACTCCCCCAACGAGAAAAGACATAACCCCAACGACCCAGCAATCTGCAGCCGAGGAGATAAACACACACAGGAAGCGGAGGAAGATGGAGCCCCTCGGTGGCACAGAGATCCGTGTTACATTCCCCGTCCCTCCGCCTGGCAGCGGTCCGCCCGCCTCTCCCCGCCCGCCCAGGACCGCCCGCCCGGGGACGGGGCCAGGACCCGGGCCGCGGCGGGACCCGCCCAGGAGCCGCCGGGGGTCAGTGCCGCTGCCGGAGCCGCCGCGCCCGGGGAGCGTGGGACGTCAGAAACGCCTCCGTGTGTGCCAAGAAGGAAGTGGCGGAAGGCGAGGGAACATCCATAAAGCGCAGTTTTGTGAATTCTTAAAATTAAAAAAGAAATTTGTGGAGACCATTAAGGACAGGGAGAGTGTTTACGACGTGCTGGGGGGGCCGGAGGGGAGCAGAATCCCAATCCTGAGAAAATAATAATACGCCGGGAAGCCCATGGGCCCGTAATGAAATACATAAAAAAATTTAACAAGGCTCGTCTCCGGGTACCCGATCGCAGGCCGCCTGCGTTTTCCTCCCGAAAATTCCCCGCGCCTCCAAACGCTCAGACGTAAATCCGCCCTCCTCCTCGGTCCCAAAGGCGGGGTTCGCGTCTGCTCCCCAGGTGTGAGCCCCGAGCCCGAATGCTGCCACGTGGACCAGGCGGGGCCCCCAAGGGCCGGGCCTCCCGCCTGTCCCTCCCCGGTGTCGGGCCCGGGGCCTCTTTGTTTTTGTTTGTTTTTTGGTTTGTTTTTTTTTTTTAATATATTTTTATTGACTTTTTTACAGAGACGAAGGGAGATGAATAGAAAGCTGGAAACATCAATGAGAGAGAAACACCGACCAGCTGCCTCCTGCACACCTCCCATCAGGGATGTGCCCGCAACCAATGTACATGCTTTTGACTGGAATCGAACCTGGAACCTTCGGTCCACAGGCCGACGCTCTATCCACTGAGCCAAACTGATTTGGCCCCCCTTTGTGTTTTAATATTGTTTCCCTGGAGCCTGGTGCACTGGTGGGGGGGGGGGGGTGGCCTGTGGGGATCGGCCCGCAGCAGGAGCAGCCACTCATCCTGCTCATCTCACTGTGGGAGCAGCTCCTGCATTGAGCGTCTGCCCCCTGGTGGTCCGTGCGTGTCATAGCAACTGGTCGACCTGTCGTTCTGGTCGTTTGGCTGTTCGGCCACTGGGCTTTTATTATATGGGATTGATGTCAGAGAGGAAGGGAGAAGGAGAGAGAGAGAGAGAGAAGCATCAGTGATGAGAGAATCCCTGATTGCCTGCCTCCTGCCCGCCCCCTACGGGGATAGAGCCTGCAACCCGGGCCTGTGCCCTGACTGGGACTCGATCTGTGACCTCTGGTTACTAGGTCGATGCTCAACCACAGAGCCACATGGCCAGGCAGGTCCTCGTTTCCGCTGTGGCCCCTCGGTTTCCACTATGACCGGATGCCCCATCTTTTCCCTGCGGCCTCCGGGTTCTGGCCCACGTGACCCCCGAGCCTCAACCCTGACAGGAGGCAGGGAGGCCAAGCAGTGCCCCGCCCACCGGTGCCCTCCGCCCCCTCCCCGCGGGCTCACTGTCGCCTGCGGGGGCAGCATAGAGTCGTTGGGGTGGGAGAGGGGGAGCAGGAACAGGGACGTGTTACCGGGTCCCTCGTGGCTGGGCCCTGGGGGGCGCTGTGGGGGCCGGCCCCGCCCCGGCGGGACTCCAATCCACAGAGCGAGGTGCCTTCGAACAGCGGTTTCCACGCCTCCCCTCCGCCGGAGCACCAGGCCCACTCCTCGGGAATGCAATTAAGGGGGAAATTAGCAATAAATTGTTTTCAGTCCTTGACCCAGCTCCAAATTTATGGTTGCTGGAATTTATTGTTTCAGAGGCCTGAAAAATGGCAATTAATTTCTTCCTATTTCCTGTCATTCACCGCCCAAACTGGAAAGCCAAGGAAGAGCTGTCCTGCCGGCCGGCGTGGCTCCATGGCTGAGTGTCCACCTAGGAAGCAGGAGGTCAGGGTTCGATTTCCGGTCAGGGCACTGGCCAGGTGGCAGTGCGATCCCCAGTGGGGGGCGTGTAGGAGGCAGCCGGTCCGTGATTCTCTCATCATTGATGTTTCTCTCTCTCCCTCTCCCTTCCTCTCTGAAATCAGTAAAAATGTTAAAAAATAATAATAATAATAAGACAAGCTCACAGTCCTGGGCCTCCTGCTGGTTGGAGACCTCACGCCGGGCCCAGCCAGGGCCAACGCTGCTCCGAACCGGACACCGAGGGGCCACCCCCTGCAGCCTCCCGCCCCCTCGCCGCCCACCCAGGGGTGCGGCCGGGAGTGCACAGGGAGGCCCCCGAGCTGGGGTCTGCACGGCCTGCCGGACGCCCCACGTGCCCTGCAGGTGGGCACTGATCAGGGCGTATCGGGCTCATTTTCCAGGCGCGCGCGCGCGCACACACACACACACACACACACACACACACACACGCTCCTCGGCGTCTCCCTCGCCGGCTGCTCCCGTCGCCCACAGATTTATGGCCCATTCACTCCCGGGAACAGGAGCCCCGCGCCGGCCGGGGCTCGCACCGCAGTCAGTTCAAAAGGTAACGGCCGCCATCCCTCAGCTCCGCACCAGCACCCGGGCACGCCGAGCCAGGCAAGGTACTTCCTGTCGCCTCCAGAGGTAACGGGGCGCCCCCCCCCCAGCCCTGCCCGGGAGGAGCTCCCCACCCAGGCCTCCCCAGCCCCCCACCCCCCAGGGAGCTGCACCCACTCCCCCCCCCCCCCGGCCCCTGCAGGACAAGGGTCCATCGGGCTCTCCCTCCCGCCCGCCCGAGGGACAGCTGAGGCTTTGCCCAGCGATGACACGGAGCCGCGTGGCTGCTCAGTGAGGACAGCAGGCACCCGCCTGCCTGGGTCCTGGGTCCGGCCCGGATCCCTCCCGGCCCCTCAGGCCACACTCTGTCCCACCCACAGAGCCAGCCCTGCTCTGCAGTCCGAGCAGATGGATGAGGAATCGAGGGGGGCCTGGCCCTGAGCTCCCGCCTGAGCTGGGGTGTGGGCGGCCCCCACCGGAGGAGCACTGGTCCGAGGGGTCACAGGGCCCCCAACCGCCTGCACCGGGCCGGGCACGGAGCCGGCAGGGGAGTGGTGTCCGTGAATGAGAGGACGCCGGTCACAGAGGCGGCTGAGGCTCAGGGTCGGGACCTTTGCGCAGAGAGGCCGCGAGGCGGCGAGCGTTCTGCCCTGAGGCGGCCTCCACCGCGGACCAGCCTCGGTTTCCTCGTCTGTGGAAACGGAGGCTGAGCATTGACCTATGAACCAGGAGGTCACCGTTCGATTCGCGGTCGGGGCATGTGCCTGGGTTGCAGCTCAATCCCCAGTGTGGCTCATGCAGGGGCAGCTGATTCTCTCTCATCATTGATGTTTCTCTCTCTCTATCTTCCTCTCTGAAATCAATAAAAATACATTTAAAAATAAATAATAATAAAGTCTCCACCAGGACGAGGCCCTGCCTCCCTCTCCAAGCTCGGTGCCTCAGAAGCAGGTTTTGCTGCCTCATTCTAACCTTGTGGCCACCAATGACCAGAGGGAAAGGCGGCCACAGGGGGACCCCACAGCCTCGGGGACCTCCTGGGCGGCCACCTGCCTGGGGCCCAGGGGGGAGGGGGGAAGGTGGAGCGGGACCCCACAGCCCCCGGGGACCCCTGGGCGGCCACCTGCCTGGGGCCCAGGGGGGAGGGGAGAGGAGGGAGCGGGCGTGAGCTCCGAGCGCCCCGGCAGGCGGCGGGGAGAAGCTCCGAGTGCCCCCGGCAGGCGGCGGGGAGAAGCTCCGAGCGCCCCCGGCAGGCGGCGGGGAGAAGCGGGGCTTTGCCCGCTGGAGCCACAGGAGCCGGCATGGCCACGGGCGCCGGGAGCGCAGCCCGCTGATCGATCGGGGATCATTGTGACGCCGCGAGCTCGGCTCCTGGGCAGGGAGGCCGCCTCAGCAGCAGCCACCGCGTTTCCGGTTCAGTAATGCCGCTAACTGAAGGCAGCCCGATGCGGGTGGGGCGGGAGCGGCCGATGTGTGTGGCCGGGGCCTCCTTCGGGGACAGAGCGGCCTCCATCCTCCGTCCTCCTCTCTCCTCCCGCCCCAGGCAGCCCAGTCCTGCAGCTCAGCCCGGAACCTTTCCTCGCATCGATGGGCGGCCTCCTGCACACCCCCTCTCCAGAGCCCAGGAACCTGCCAGAATCAGGACCAAACTGAGCCCTGGCTGGTGATGCTCAGTGGATAGAGTGTCGGCCTGCAGACCAAAGTGTCCCGGGTTCGATTCCGGTCAAGGGCATGAACCTTGCCTGCAGACTCCTCCCCGGCCTGGGCCCTGGTCGGGGCATGTGCAGGAGGCAACTGGTCGCTGTGTTCCTCGCACATCGAATTTCTCTCTGTCTTTCCCTCTCTCTTCTACTCTCTCTGAAAACCAAAGGAAGCTGAAACCTGCTTGGCTTAGTGGATAGAACGTTGGCCTATGAACTCAAGGGTCCCGGGTTCGATTCCGGTCAAGGGCATGTGCCTTGGCTGTGGGCACATCCCCAGTAGGGGGCGTGCAGGAGGCAGATTTATGTTTATCTCTCTCATCAGTTTCTAACTCTCTATCCCTCTCCCTTCCTCTCTGTAAAAAAATCAATAAAATATATTTTAATAAATAAATAAAAATCAAAGGAAAAATATCCTCAGGCAAGGATTTAAAAAAATATAGAAAGGAAGAAAATAAAAAAAATAAAAAAGAACAGACTGAAATCCGACAGCAATGGTACAGTTTAGTGGTTCTGTGCCAGGGGGAACAAGAATCACAGTTGTTCAATCTGAAATCAATTTCTGAAAATATTTAAAGAAAGGAAGTGTGAGTCCGTGCGGCCAGGCGGCCCAGCGAGCACGGCGGCTGTTCTGACGACACTCCCTCCCGGGCCTTCGGAGGCACGGCGGCTGCAGGCCAGGGTTCGAGCCCACAGGCTCCAGCGGGGACCCGGCTGGCCTGAGGGAGCCGCCGGGACGGGGGGCGGCGGACACGGCGCCCACACAGCTCCGCCCGGAGGGCAGCTGCGGCCGGTGGCGCGGGACAGCGCCCGGGTTCCACGTGGAGCCGGGTCGCCTGGGCCGGCAGCCGCGGCAGGAGGATCTCATTAGAGGCAGACAGGGCAGCTCCCCGGGCGCCCTCCCCCCCACTCCCCCCGCGGCCCGCCCGGCAGATCCGCTCAGAGGGGCCAGGATGGGTGTCTAGACACCAGAGGGCCCGCCCTCACCCCGCCCCGCCCCTCACACACTCACACGCTGTCAGTCACGGGTGTGGCCCTGATCCTCAGAGCCTTCCAGAAGCTCAGGGACCAGGCCTCCCCTTCTGTCCCCATCCCCATCCCCATCCCCGACCCCATCCCCATCCACATTCCCACCCCCATCCCCATCCCCGACCCCATCCCCATCCCCATTCCCACCCCCATCCCCATTCCCACCCCCGTCCCCATTCCCACCCCCGTCCCCATTCCCACCCCATCCCCATCCCCATCCCCGACCCCATCCCCATCCCCATCCCCGACCCCACCCCCATCCCCATTCCCATCCCCGTCCCCGACCCCATCCCCGTCCCCATTCCCACCCCGTCCCCGGCCTCGCTCGGCCTCAGCGTCGGGTCCAGCTCGGGACCAGCCTGGCCTTGCCGCCAGCTGCCCCCCCCCCCAGGCCTTCCTCCCAGCCCGGCCACGGCCACGGCCACGGCCACACGTCACTGCTCAGCTCGGAGGGCACCTCCCAGGGGCCACCCCAGCTGCCTGTGGACCCCTGCCCCCTCCCGAGGGGACCCGGCTGACGGTGCGTTTCCTTCACCCAGCACATGGACTGCTCTACGCTCACCTTTTCTCACCCTCACCCGGGGGTATTCCCATTGATCTGTAGAGAGAGGGGAAGAGGGAGGAAAACACATTCACACTCACAGACATGCACACACACACTCACACACTCACACACTCACACACACACTCACACACACACTCACACACACACTCACACACACACACACACTCACACTCACAGACACACTCACACACACACACACTCACACACACACTCACACACACACACACTCACACACACACTCACACTCACAGACACACTCACACACACACACACAAACACACTCACACACACACACACTCACACACACACTCACACTCACACACACACACACACACTCACACACTCACACTCACACTCATACTCACACACACACACACAGAGAAACATGATGAGAGAGAAGCACAGCGACTGCGTGAGCCTGGACCAGGGCCCGAGCTGGGGAGGAGCCTGCAATCCAGGTCCGTGCCCTTGACTGGAATCGAACCCGGGACCCTTTGGTTCACCCGCCGACACTCTATCCTCTGAACAACACCAGCTAGGGCTACACTTTTTATATGTGTGTGTGTGTGTGTGTGTGTGTGTGTGTGTATATATATATATATATATATATATATATATATATATGTATATATGTATATATGTATATATATATATATATATATATGTATATATATATATATATATTTTTACTTTCAGAGAGGAAGGGGGAGAGAGAGAGAAACATCAATGATGAGAGAATCATGGATCGGCTGTCTCCCTCAAACCCCGCACTGGGGATCGAGCCCACAACCAGGGCCTGTGCCCTGACCGGGAATCGAACCCTGACCTCCTGGTTCCTGGGTTGATGCTCAGCCGCGGAGCCAGGCCGGCCGGGCTTCTCCGCTCATTTTCACCGTCTGTCTCTCGGGCTGGCGGCCGGGAGCGTGGGGACAGGAGACGCAGAGCGCACAGAGCACTGTGAGGGGTGGGCAGGCCCCTGAGGGAGCGACTGTGAGCCAAGGCACACAGCCCCGCAGCCTCTGGGGGCAGCGTGCTCAGAGGCGGAGGCCTGGGGCCCGGCGGCACCCCGGTGCCCCCCCCCGCCCCTCCTCCTCCCTCATCTCCCGGCTCCTCGGCCCTGGACCATCCTCACCGTCCCGCACGCCCCCGCGGGGACCTGGCCCTCAATCACTGCTCCCCGTCAGGTTGTATTTTCTTGCTTTAAAAGAATACCTATTCTTCTCCTGATTCTGAGCAGGAAAAAAAGTTGCCTCTTTTTCTATTTTTTTCTTTTTTCTTTCTTTTTTTTTTTTTTCTTTTTTTTTTTTTTTTTTGGCTGAGAAGGTGGCTGAATTTTTCAATATATTCATGCAAACGAGATATTTCATCTCATGGATTTTATCCCAGTTCTGTCTATGCACATTTTAAATAAATTAAGATGAAATAAATCCATTTTATTATATTACCCAGTGCCATCTCCGTGAAATAATGCCCATATTTGTATTTCCTAAGGAATGTTGACGTGGCTAAAATGTTGCCGCAAGTGTAATCTTTGAGGATTGGGCTGCCAGGGAGGAGAATAAATCTGGGCCTTTGTTTGGAGCTCGGAGTGGCACCACTTTTGATTGAAACGGCCCGAAACACCCGCCCCAGCACGCGGACGCCGCGGCCGGTCCGCAGAACGGGCGCCGCGGCTCAGAGGCAGAAGAGCTCGCCTTCCTTTGTTTTCTTTTCTTTAAAAAAAATATTTTTTTTTTATTGATTTTTTACAGAGAGGAAGGGAGAGGGACAGAGAGTCAGAACACCCATAAGAGAGAAACAGCGATCAGCTGCCTCCTGCACATCCCCCACTGGGGATGTGCCTGCAACCAAGGTCCATGCCCTGGACCAGAATTGAATCCGGGGCCTTTCAGTCCGCAGGCCGACGCTCTATCCACTGAGCAACACCGGTTTCTGCCAATCTGTTTCCGTAACATCTGTCCCCTCTCCCCGCCTCACCTCCCCCCACGCGGGGGACCGACGGGCAGGCCCCGTCTTAGGGAAGGAGAGAGCTGCCGAGTGGCCTCCACACGTCCCCGTGCGGCAGCCTTGGGGCTCCAGCCCAGGTCCCCAGGCCCCCATGGGCGCTGACGAAGACACGCCCCATCCCGGGGGGAGGGGGGGGACTGGTGTGACCCTGAGAGGCCTGAGCTCAGCACGGCTCACGCCCTTCGGAGGACACGCATGCAGCACCGGCCTCGGGACAAGCCGGGCGCACCCTGTCCGGGCGGTGGCCCGGCGTCGTGCAGAACGGGTGAGACTGAGCGAGAGTCCACCTGCCACCCCGCGGCGTGGCCCCTGGAACCCGGGCCTGAGCAGGAGGCTCAGTGGGGCAGCGGGACGCTGTGCACCTCTGCTTACGCCCTCCTCCTCCACGCCCCTCCGTTCGCCTTTCTCTCTCCATGGGCTTCACACTCAGCGAATACACGGAGCGGCCAGGTCAGGATGATCTCTGAACGCATGATAGCCTGGCCACTCAGTGTGTGTGTGTGTGTGTGTGTGTGTGTGTGTGTTAGAGGCCCAGTGCATGAATCTGTGCATGGGTGGGGTCCGGCCAGCCTGGCCAGGGGGAGGGGACATGGGCGGTTGGCCGGCCTGCCTGCTGGTCAAACTCCTGGTCAAGGGGACAATTTGCATATGAGCCTTTTATTCTATAGGATAGACACGGAGTGGCCAGATTATTATATAATACATTCAAATATCATCATCATCTGGCCACTCCGTGTATATTGGAAAGTGGACAGACCAGCGGACGAGTCACTGTACCCAACCCAGCTGTCTCTAAACAACAGACCTGGCCCAGCCGCCGTGGCTCAGTGATTGAGCATCGACCGAGGAACCAGGAGGTCACAGCTCGATTCCTGGTCAGGGCTCAATCCCCAGTGGGGGGCACTCAGGAGGCAGCCAATCTGTGATCCTGGCTCATCATTATGCTCCTCTCTCTCTCTCTCTCTCTCTCTCTCTCTCTCCCTTCCTCTCTGAAATCAATAGATTTTTTTTTTTTAAGAGACAGTAGCTGCAGGCCCGTCTGGGAGCATCTCAGACCCACAGGGTGACGCCCATCCTGCGGGCCGGGAGCCCTCCACCCATTGAGCCCAGGAGGCCTGCATGTGCCCTCCTGCCACGGAAGCAGACCCCACGCCTCAGGGCGAGGCCGTGGGTCCTGCGCCGGCCCCTCCTCCCGCCGTCGGAGCCCGTCGCGGTCAGCCTGACGGGCCACGTTTGACAAAATGCTGGCGCCACAGACGCATAAACACGCCGGGGCCTCTGGAGCTGATGTATGGCTGCATTTAATAACCATTTGTTTGCATATTTCTTATCATGCTAATGAATATAATTACCTTAATTTATGCCATCAAGCTACGATTCTCTTCTGATCCATACGTCACGTAAATGTGTGGCGCTGGCATTCTGCACAGACTGGCGTTTTGGAGGAAGGGGGACCTGGAGCCGACGGCCCCGGCGGGCGGGGCCCGTGGCCGGGGCACCGGGTCTGCGCTGGGCCCCCTGCGCACCCCCACTGTCCGGGGGGGGCCTTCTCCAAAGAGCACACGCTTCCCGCCCCAGGAGGAGGCCTCGGAGCCTCTCTGGCCCCGGGTCCAACGCACGGTCATAAAAACACGGAGCTCCGTGCCCGCTAACGGTCTCCCTGACGGCCGAGGTAACGCCTCTTCATTTTATAAAACAAATACGGGAGGTCACAAAGAGGTTGGATGGGGTGATGGGATGGACTTCTACTTTCAAAACACTTAGAAATATAGATATAGGTAGGTAGGTAGGTAGGTAGATAGATAGATAGATAGATATGTAAGCATATCTGAAATGCAGTGGGTCTGGCCGCCGAGGCTCAGCGGTTGAGCGTCAACCTATGAACCAGGAGGTCACGGTTCAATTCCTGGTCAGGGCACAGGCCAGGTGGCGGGCTTGATCCCTAGTGGGGGGTGCAGAAGGCACTGGACCCATGATTCTCTCCCCTCGTGGATGTCTCTCTCTCTCTCTCTCTCTCTCTCTCTCTCTCTCTCTCTCTCTCTCTCTCTCCCTCTCCCTTCCTCTCTGACATCAAGGATAATATATATAAAATGCACTGCGTTTGGCCAGCGAGGTCCTGGTAGGTCAGAAAGCATGACGTTCCCTGAGCTGTCAGGGGAAGGCGGGATCGGCTCAGAGAAGAACCACGGCAACGAAGCCAGGGCACTCTGGAGGAGTCAGCCTGAGGCGGGGGTGTGTGTGTGTGTGTGTGTGTGTGTGTGTGTGTGTGTGTGTGTGTGGAGGGGTTCCCTGGGGCACTTGGTTGAGAACTGCACTGGGAGAACCCTGCCCCTGACCGATGATGGGCACTGGCCTGCAGGCCGGTGGTAGTTTGCCAGGACCTGCTTCAGAGAGGCCAGACAGAGCCGGGTGACCAGAGCCCTCTCTCGGAGGCTCGGCAAGCATGGACCTTGGTTGCGGGCACATCCCCAGTAGGGGGTGCACAGGAGACAGCTGATCAATGTTTCTCTCTCATCGATGTTTCTGGCTCTCTATCCCTCTCCCTTTCTCTCTGTAAAAAATTAATTTAAAAAAAAAATTTTTTTTAAAGAATGTTGTTGAACATTTGCCTGGTATTGGTTACTTTGAGGAGAATAGATATACCTTTACAATATTAAGCGTTCTCATCTAAAAATAAGATAAATATTGTCAGGAATCCTTGTTTTGCTCATGATTTAAATGGAAGTATTTCTGATTATTTCACCACTGCTATCGATTTGTGGTAGATGTCTTTACCTTGCTATTGGGATTTGTCTTCTGTTTCTCATGCACAGCAAAATATGGGGGGGGGTGATTTATCATAAAAGCACACTTAAAAGAACGTGTTAACTTCTTTTATGATTTTAATACCAAAGATATGCTAGTCTTATAGAATGAGTTGATTATCTTGCCAGTTTATAACATTAAGAATTACTTATTTATGGAATATGTGGTAGATTTAAATAATAAAAACATCTGGGCTTGATGTTTTCCATAAGACTATATTTTTTTTACTAGCTTTCTAATCTCTTTAATAAAAATCAGCATAGATTTTCTACTTCTTCAGCTAATTTTGGTAATTTATTTTTTATAAAAGTATGCATTTCATCTACTTTTTCAAAGTTATCAGGGTGAAGAAAGTATCTTATAAAATATAATCACCTCTGTATTTGTAACTGTACCCCCTTATCTCATTCGTGATATTATTGGTTTAATTCTCTCCTTTTTATTAATCAAATTTGAAGGTTTTATACATCAGTTCTGATGGCTTTGTTTTTCTCATTTATTTTATTAGGGTCAGTTTCTATCTTTATTTCCTACTTCTGCTTTGTGCAGATTTGATTTTTGTTGTTGTTGTTTTTGTCCTGTTTCTAGGATCCTGAATATTATGCGTGGTCCATTTGATTTCAATTTCCCTCGTTTTCTAATCTACGTATTTAAGTCCATAAATTTTCCTCTGATTGTTGCTTTGGCCACACCTCGCAGGTTTTAATATTTAATGCTCTATTGCCCGTTTCTAAATAGTAATCTCCACTTTTTATTTCCTTACCAGCGCAAGACTTTTTATGTCTCTTTCTATTTATTAGTATAGAGATTTATTTCCCGTTCCCTTTGTTATTTTCTCGTTTGGTCAGAGAATGGAGCCGATATGTCCTTTACTTTCTAGCACTGGCCAGGGTGTCCTTTGTTGTTTAGAATACGGTCATTTGTGTGGGTGGATTATATATGTTTCTACACACTTGTTTGTACCAGATTGTTCGTTACGTCATTATTCTTATGCGTTTCTTTAAAAAGTGTGGAATTTTCCGGCTGTGATTGCACATGTGTCCATTTATCTTTGTTTTTCTATTTGCTTCTGATTTTGTTTTATTTTAAGCTTCTGTTTTATATTTTCCTACATTTTTAAGGGAACCGGGTGCACTGTTGTTGCATCTTGGATTTTTTATAACAATGTGAATGCTTCTGCGTAATCTTTAATGGGATTCCAGTGGCACCTGAATCACATAGCACGTAATGCTGCTAGGCTGATTTCTGGACTCTGTTTCTCTCCTTTGACTTAACGTATTATTTTAGACCCAGCACCACGCTTCTGTTCATTGTAGTTTTATAAGTTAATTTGTTATCAGATCAGTAAGTTATTGGCTGTTCTAGCATATGCATTCATCCATATTAACTTTAGGTTTTATTTTTGTAAAATTACCCAAAAATCCCATTTAATCTTTTTCTACAATAGAATTATTTATAAATCAACGTGAGGATGTTTCTACATACTTAACTATTTTTACATAAGCCTCAGGAAATTTGTGTGTGTGTGTGTGTGTGTGTGTGTGTGTGTGTGTGGTTGTTGTTAATCCTCACCGGAGAATATTTTTTCATTTACTTTTTTAGAGAGAGTGGAAAGGAGGGGGAGAGATACAGAGAGAGAAACATTGATGAGAGAGACACATCAGTCGGTCGCCTCCTGTACACATCCCAAACGGAGCTGGGGAAGAGCCTGCAACTGAGGTGCATGCCTTGACCTGAATCAAACCTGAGACCCTTAAGTCTGAGGTCCAGCGTTTATTTCTTTCATATTTATCTGGCCAGCTTCCTACATTTTTTCTAGATATTTTAATTTTTTTTGTGTGTCGTCTATATAAATAGAATATTTTTCTTTTCCTCTTATTTCTGTTATACTTGGTTCCACATATAGGACACCTATTGATTTCTTTTTATCTATTTTGTAATTGGGTGTATTACTGAACTGCTATATATGGCACAGGAGTATTTCAGATGATGTTCTAGGTTTTTCTCATATGATCATGAAATAACAGTGATTTTGATTTGACCATTCCAACATTTAATCCCAGCTCTTTTTATTAGTTTGACTATGATGGTCATCATGTAATTATTTTAAAACTAGAGGCCTGGTGCATGAAACTCGTGCACTGGTGCGGGGGAGGAGGGTCCCTCAGCCCAGCCTTCACCCTCTCCCAGTCTGGGACCCCTCGCTCCTGGTCACTGCTCCTTACACTCAGCCCGCTGGTGCTCAGTGCTGCCACAGAGGTGACAGAGACTCCCCACCACCGGCTTCTGGCTGAGTGGCGATCCCACTGTGGGAGTGCACTGGCCACCAGGGGGCAGCTCCTGCGTTGAGTGTCTGCCCCCTGGTGGCCAGTGTGCATCATAGTGACCAGTGTTCTACTGTTCCATCGATTTGCATATTAGCCTTTTATTATATAGGATGTTGTTTTGTGGCTATAACAAGAATTCCTCCAAGTTTTCATTTGACAATGGTATGATATAGATGGTGAATTCTAGATAGTCTGTTTTAACTTTTTTATTTTCTCCTGTTGTTATTCAATTATTCTACAATTAAAATTCATAATTTAAACTTTCCTAGAAAATCATCCATTTCTAAAAATTGTCTATGTTAATATATACCATATTTTCTACCATGTTTTTAACTTTTGGAATACATGAATAATTCTTTTCACTTGTGACATCATTACATGTGTCTTCTCTGTTTTATTTGAATAACTTCTCAAATATCTTTATTCAGCTCTCATGTTTAGGTTTGGCCATCTAACATCTGTTTCTAATTCATGTCGGCAAACCACGGCTCACGAGCCACATGCGGCTCTTTGGCCTCTTTAGTGTGGCTCTTCCACAAAATACCACGTGTGGGTGCGCACATACAGTGCAATTGAAACTTCATGGCCCATGCACAGAAGTCGGTTTTCAGCTCTCAAAAGAAATTCCATTCGTTGTACTGTTGGTATTTGGCTCTGTTGACTAATGAGTTTGCCGACCACTGCACTAAGTAAGCTTTGTCTTTCTCAGGACCAACATTTCATTGTTGTTTTTCTAATGTATTGCGAGTTGAACACCTAATTCATTTATTTTTATTCTTTGTTAACCATGTTGGAATTTAGCCCTGGCCAGTTTTGCTCAGTGGATAGGGCATCAGCCCACAGACTGAAGGGTCCCGGGTTCAATTCCAGTCAAGGACACATAGCTTGGTTGCAGTTTCCCCTGCCTTAGTTGGGAATCGATGTTTCTCTCTCTCTCTCTCTCTCTCTCTCTCTCTCTCTCTCTCTCTCTCTTTCTCTCTCTCTCCCTTCCACTCCCTATAAAAATCAATGGGAGCCAAAACAGGTTTGGCTCAGCGGTAGAGCGTCGGTCTGCGGACTGAAAGGTCCCGGGTTCGATTCCGGTCAAGGGCATGTACCTTGGTTGCGGGCACATCCCCAGTAGGAGGTGTGCAGGAGGCAGCTGATCGATGATTCTCTCATCAATGTTTCTGACTCTATCCCTCTCCCTTCCTCTCTATAAAAAATCAATAAAATATATTTTTTTAAAGAGTTCTTAGGGAGGAGGTCAGCATGCTGGAACTGCCGGACATGCCGCTGTGAGCATCATAAAAGCAGTGGGAGGCAGAGATGGGGGCGCCCCCACAAGGGGGGGTGCAGAAAAGACCACTTCTCCCCTGTCCCCCTGCCACTCCCAGCGCCCCCGTCAGTGTTTCTCTCTCATTGACGTTTCTAGCTCTCTATCCTCCTCCCTTCCTCTCTGTAAAAAAGCAGTAAGATATATATATTATATATAAAAAAATAAAATAAAATAAAAAAGACTGGTTGTCTGAAGGTCACGTTTAACCAGACGCTCTGTGTATCATCGGGCACCGTCGCTCAGGGTGACTGTGGCCATGCTAAGGCGGGAACCAGGTGTGAACACTCACTGCCGCCGCCCAGAGCCTCAGCCCTGCGGCAGACGCCCACCCAGAGCCCGCCCAGCCCCCGCCGGTCCTCCCCTCATTCAACCTCAGCAGCAGCTCGCTCCCCGTCAGGGAGCTGTCGCAGGCCCCGAGGTGCTGACAGCTGAGCCACAGACACGGACACAGAGGACAGACCTGCACACAGCCCCAGCGGCCCCGTGCCGGGGGAGAACGGTGGAAGAGATGGAAGTCGCATCCCCTGAGCCACGAGAGGCCTTCGCCTGGCCCCTCGGTCAGAGGAACCAGCGGAGGGACTGCGACCGGGGAGGCTGGCCGCTGGGCATCCCTGGGGCAGCGGGCGGGACGAGCCCTCCTGCCTCAGCCTGGTGCCCAGGACGAGTGCCCTGTCCTCTGGGCCCGGCCGGCCACCCTCAGCCCAGCCCGGTGTCTAACGTGGGATTATCACTGATATTGGAAAGATCGGGAAACTCCCCAGGCAAACCCGGATTCCCCATTGCCCTTCCAAAGCCAGACGCTCCCGTCCCCGGGCCTCTGTCCGTCCAGGTGCCGGGCGCTGAGGACACCGCCCTCCGGCGGGCACACCTCTGTCCGTCCCCCTGGGCCCGGCCCTCCCCTCCCCCCCGACTGACGCCAGCCCACGGGCACCGGCAGGCCCCGCCCTCGGCCCTGAGGACCACGGCCCTCCCCACGGCCCCCGCCCCTCAGAGAGCCACGCGGTGGGCCGTACGCTCCGGCGAGCTCTGCGGTCATTCCCACGGCCTGTGGTCCCCGCCCTTGGCCAGCCACGGAGCCGGGACCCGCCGGAACGTGGCCCGGACAGAAGAGCAGCGCCGTCGGCAAACCTGGGACGTGGCCACGCCGGGCCCGGGCACCTTTGGGGCGTGCACCGCCGGCCCTTTTTTATTTATTATTTATTTATTTATAGTATATTTTATTACTGATTTTTCACAGAGAGGACAGGAGAGGGATAGAATCAGAAACATCGATGAGAGAGAAACACCAGCTGCCTCCTGCACACCCCTCACCGGGGATGTTCCCGCAACCAAGGTGCACGCTCTTGACCGGAATCGAACCTGGGACCCTTCGGCCCGCAGGCTGACGCTCTATCCACTGAGCCGCACCAGTTTTGGCTGCCGCCAGCCCATTTCACAGACAGCGGCCACGGAGGCCACAGCCCCCCCTCACCCCCGATGCCATTCTCCTCGGCTCCCAGCACGAAGGTCCCCGGGGGAGGGAGGGGTGGCTCAGCCGACGCCCTGAGCGAGGACGGGGGACACGGTGCTGGCTGGCGGGGACAGGAATTGGGGTTCCGGGCCGAGCGTGACAAAGGATAATGTGTCTTTAAGCCCAGGTGCCCTTCGGGGACCGTATTGGATAAATGTCTCCAGGAAAGCCTGTAAATATTCCATCGCCTCCCTGTCATTACCACCATGAAATGATAATGAAGCATGAAAGAAATATAATTCCATATTCAGATGACAGCATTAGCCTCCATAAGCAAACTGAAATATTTATTAGTAAAATGCTCCGTATCTACGCCTGTAATCAAAAAAAAAAAAAAAAAAGGACAAAAATGTTTTATAATAAAAAAGAGATTGAATGCAGAGGTAAAATCTGGTTGGCTGATTTTATTGCTTATTATTAAATCCTGGCAAAACAATTATTTTTTTCTTTTCATTAGCGAGACACCCAAATTAAAACCATGCCCTCCGGCTGCGGGGTTTTACAGGAGTGATTAAAAACAAGGAATGGTGACGCATGGGGCTCCTGACAGTGGCATAATCAAATTCATTCATATTGTTCAATCTCTCACTGACAAACATTTTCACAGTGAGCCTCACCAGACAAAGAGTCCCACGCAAGGACTATCAACACGGAGACGCGGGAGGGACCTTGTTGTTACTTAAACGGCGAAGCGGTACACTGCTGCCGCCGTCTCGATACAAATATTAGTGCCGTTAATTAGGGTAATTATCGCCGAAACTGTGCTTAATTGTCTTATGCTGAATGGGACGTGTGAATGGAGCGTCTCCGAGCCCCTCGCATGCGTGGGTGCCGGGAGCCGCTCCCCATCGCGTCATCGGCTTCGACGGCGCCTCCTGTGCGTCAGGAAACGCACCCGAACGCGGGCACCGAGACCAGCGCGCCCCCGGCCTGGACCCCCGGTGCGCCTCCTCGGGAGAGAGGGGGGCATGAGTCATCTGGGGCGACCCGGGTTAAAGCACGGGGCACATCCCTCTACGGAAAAGGGACAGAGAAAAAGCAGGGTCTTTGAAATGAATGAAAAATTAGCCATTCGAGTGACCGCGATCAATTCTGAAACGCGGCGCAAAATTAATTACAGTTTCGCGTCCGAAGCAAGAACGCGGGTTCCAGGCGCCGGCGTCATCTGTCTCCGGCCGCACGGCATCGGAGGCGATTAGGAAGCCGGATCTGTGTCCCCGGCGCCCGGCCTGGGGCGGCGGCGAGCAGGGCAGTGATTAACTCCCAATTACGCCGGACGCCCGGACGCCCAGACACTCGAGCGCACGGAGTGCGCGGCGAGTCCCCGACGCCGGGGAGGGCCGGACGGGGCGCTCTTTATCACAGCCGAGCGAGTGGCCGCCGGCCGGACGAGATCCAGACAAATCGCCGGAGACCTGACAGCGGCTGCGGGAGCTGCTCGGCAGAGCCAGGCCTCTCACTCCTGTCTGTTCGGAGCGGCTCGCCTCAGATTTGCATTTTTATAAAATCAGCCGAGCGGGTCTGGTCTGTTCGTCCTCCGGCCGCTCCGGCTGCCGGCCGGCCTGCCATCACGCAGGGGCTTCGGGACCGCCCTGGGGGGGACGGTCCGTGTCCACAGTGCCCCGGGGCCGAGGAGGGGCCTGCGCCCTGAAAACGGAGAGGCCGTTGGGGTCCGGGGGCCCGCAGAGGCCCTGGGCCGCCGTCCCCGACAGAAGCTCAGTGAACAAACACGCGTGCACAGCCGGCCGGCTCCTCAGCCCCCTGGGGAGGCAGCGATGTCGGCGACACCGGGAGAGGCGGGGACCGGGGCGAACTTCTCCCGTGGCCCTGCTCGCGTGGCACTGCTCGCGTGGCACTGCTCACGTGGCACTGCTCACGTGGCCCTGCTCGCGTGGGGACAGGACGAAGAGCTGCTCACGGGGCCAGGAGCCCCGGGTTTTTGAAGAAAACTGCATTGTTTCAGAGAAATTCACATTCTTTTTTAAAAATATATTTTATTGGTTTTTCACAGAGAGGGAGAGAGGAAGATAGAGAGCTAGGAACATTGATGAGAGAGAATCATTGATCAGCTGCCTCCTGCACACCCCCCACAGGGGATGTGCCCGCAACCAAGGTCCATGCCTTGACCGGAATCGAACCTGGGACCTTTCAGTCCGCAGGCCGACGCTCCATCTACTGAGCCACACCGGTTTCGGCTACATTCTTTTTTCTATTTCTTCCTCAAATCCACGTGTCGGGCAGTCAGAGCTCAGCGAAGGGTGTCCCCCTCCCCCGCCTACTACCCAACCCACAAACACGCCTGAGAGACCCACGTGTCAGGAGCCCTGACGGGGGGGGGGGGGGGGAGACGGGGCGTGCGGGCCGGGGCAGGTCGGGAGGGGGACAGGGAGAGTCGATTCCACCGAACATCCAGGGATCGAACAGCCGCCCTTCTCAGTCGCTTCCAAACACTGAGCGCGAGGGATGACCTCACAACGCCAGCACCGCCCTGACCCCGGGCGTGGGGGAAGGAGGGCGGGCCGGTGCGGAGCGATGGCGGAGAGGATACAAACGCCCTCAACAAAACGCCAGGGCGTCCGACGGCCACGCAGGACAGGGACGGCCCCTCCCGCCACGGGGGGCTCACGCCAAGCCCGCCGGGGGGCGCCCACGTCCACACACAAAGAATAGAAACCCCGAGATCCCATTAACGATGCAGGAAAGGCTTTTTTTTTCTCTTTTTTCCCCAGAAATGACGCTTAAAGAACCCGCACAGCTCAAGACGAGCAGACATTTTCGCAAGGAAGACGCCCCGATGCCCACAGACGGAGGAGACGAGGCCCAGCACCAGACCATGCCGAGACGCCACCTCCCCGTCAGAGTGGCCGCCGTCAGCGAGGCAGCGAGAGCACCTGAGGGAGGGGCTGCGGCGGGAACGGAGCCGGGGCAGCCTCGACGGAGAACAGACGGAGGCTTCAGAGCACTCAGAATAATTACCCTCTGACCCAGCGATTCCTTCTCTGAGTATCTGCCCCCAAAAATGGAAAATGCTCATTTGTAAAGATGTACACACCCCTGCGTTCACGTGGCTCTGTCCACGGTGGCCCAGTCGTGGGAACAGCCGGAGTGTCCTTCCGTGGACGGCTGGTGAAGAGGACGTGGCACGCGACGCAGACGTGGGCAGAGGTGAGATGCCGCCGTGGGGGCCACGCGACGCAGTGGCACGCGACGCAGACGTGGCAGAGGTGGGATGCCGCCGTGGGGGCCACGCGGCGGATGGAGAGCGCCATGCTGTGTGGAATGAGCAGGTGGGAGCACCAGCGCCGTCTGACTCCACGCACCAGCGAGCGACAGAGCAAAACGGCACACGGTCCAACCGACAGGATGGACACCGACGCAGAAATCCCAGACAAAATGCTAGCCCATCAAGCGCTGAAATGGAAGCCCTCGACTTGGACCTCAGCACAGCGGTACCAGAGTGGGGGGGGGGGGGATGGAGCCACCGAGGAGACAGCGGCGAGGTTGGGTGGGGAGCGCGACTGTGGTCGGCAAACCGCGGCTCATGGCTCTTTGGCCCCTTGAGTGTGGCTCTTCCACAAAATACCACGGCCTGGGCGAGTCTATGTTGAAGAAGTGGCGTTAGAAGAAGTTTAAGTTTAAAGAATGTGGCTCTCTATCAAAACCGGTTTGGCTCAGTGGATAGAGCGTCCCGGGTTCGATTCCAGTCAAAGGGCATGTACCTTGGTTGCAGGCACATCCCCAGTGGGATGAGGGCCACTGGGATGAGGGCCGCTGCCCCCCCCCCCCCGGGCTGATCGGTGATTCTCTCTCATCGATGTATCTAACTCTCTATCCCTCTCCCTTCCTCTCTGTAAAAAACCAACATGTTTAAAAATAAAATAAAGAATGTGGCTCTCCAAAGAAATGTCATTCATCATACTGTTGCTATTTGGCTCTGTGGACGAATGAGTTTGCCGACCACAGCCCCATTAGAAAGCCGAACACTGAAGGCCGTGTAATGCTATTGCCCAGCATGACCCCAACGCGTGGATAACAAGAGCATCCCTGGGGATGTGCCCATGAGACCCGACGTCCTTCTGGGCATCCTTCCTTCCAGACAAACTGGTGGCGGGCGGGCGGGGCCGAGGCAGAGGTGGCCACTGCGGTGGTGAGGGCAAAGTCCTTGCAAGAACTCCGTGCATCGGGCTGTGGTTTAATAATAAAAAACAAACAACAACAATGGCTGTGATTGGTGCTCTCAGAGATCTCACTCCAGCCCACGCCCCCGCCGGGTAAATCAGGGCTCACGTCGGAGGCTCAGCGGAGGCAGACGTGGAGGAAGCAGCCCGGCCGGCCTTCCTCCCGGGTGAGTGCTCGGGCCGAGTGGTCAGCACTGCCCGCTGCTCTGTGAGGGTGCGGCCCCAGCCGGGGGCTGTCCACGGGGAGCCAAGCCCCTGGGATGAGGGCCGCTGCCCCTCTCCTGGGACTGGGGAGATGTTTCCCCGCCCTCCTGGCCGGGGTTCGCGTGGGGGTGCCGCTTCCCCTGCAGGGTGACGGGCCCTCTCCTGGTCAGAGCCCGGCTTCCTCCCCTCAGAAGGAAGCGGGTGGGGACGGATCGTGCCCCACGCACAGGCCACGGGCGGGGCTGGAAGGGACGGCAGGCAGGTCTACACCCAGCTCACCTGGCCGCGCACCTGGCAGTGTACACAGCCCGCTCACCTGGCCGCTCACTTGGCCACGCACACAGCCCGCTCACCTGGCCGCGCACCTGGCTGCGGGGAGGTATGCACCGGGCGGCGTGCACAGGGCGGTGAGCATGGGTTCCCCAGCCCCACCCCCACTCCCCTTGGTTGCAGGCACATCCCCGGTAGGGGGCGTGTAAAGAGGCAGCTGATCGATGATTCTCTCTCATCAATGTTTCTGACTCTCTATCCCTCTCTCTTCCTCTCTGTAAAAAAAAATCAATAAAACATTTTTTTAAAACAATAATAAAAATAAAAATAAAAATAAAGATGGCCGGCTGCGAGCGGCCGGAGGCCAGGTAGGACTCCTGACGAATTGAAAACGGAAACTTTGCGGGCTCCTCCCCGGTGCTGAGCGGTAATGCCACACTCTGCGGTGTCTCCGTCGTCCATTCCCTAAAAAAATAACATCTCTGGGGCTTTTCAGAGCCAGCGGCCGCTCCCCATTCACGCTGCTTTTTTTAACCGTTATTTTCTCCATTTCCCACAATGCCCCGGTCCCGGAGCAAACAGAAGCTGAGTGATTACCCCGAAGTGTGCTAGATGAACTGGAAAAAGTCTATTCAAACAACGCTCATTAGTTCTGATACCTCCGGGGCGATGACAAATTAAGCGTCTGGTGAGTGTGCGTCCAGACAAAGGCGGACGGGAGTGGGCTGAGCCGGCGCCGTGTCAATACCGTCCCCGGGAAGGTAGAGCCACAATCGGAGCTAAAACGGAATCCCGTTATGGGCCGTGTACCAAATAGATCATCCGCTCCCTCGGTGCGGCGGGCGGCGTGATGGATTAGCGCGGCCGGGAGGGACCTCGGCGGGGCCGTCCGGCCAGGTGCGCGCCCGCCGCCCGCCTCGCGCCTCGGCGAAGCTTGGCGCCGCCCGGAACCGGGATCCGGTCCAGACTCCGGAGCAGGGCCATGGCCCGGAGCCCGCTGGCTGCCGGCGTTCAGGCGCAGCCGCCCGGTTTCCAGAGGCGCCAGGACCAGCCAAGGTGCCCACACAGAGCCCCCCACCCCCGCCCGGCTTCTGACCCCTGACCCCGGCTTGTGAGCTGGTCCATGAAGCGTCTCAGGGAATTCTACGTCAGCCTCGTGCTCGTGGGGAGCCTGGCACTGGAGCCTGGGACTGTCTGTTGAATGAATGAAGCAGAGGCATGAGGGAGGGGGGTGGGGGGGGAGGGAGGAAGGAAGGAGAAGGGTGATCCTGGGCCTCTGGTGACCCTGAGCCTCTGGGTGACCCTGGGCCTGTGGGTGACCCTCTCCCTCTGGGTGACCCCGAGCCTCTGGGTGACCCTCTCCCTCTGGGTGACCCTGAGCCTGTGGGTGACCCTCTCCCTCTGGGTGACCCTGAGCCTCTGGGTGACCCTCTCCCTCTAGGTGACCCTGAGCCTCTGGGTGACCCTCTCACTCTGGGTGACCCTGAGCCTGTGGGTGACCCTCTCCCTCTAGGTGACCCTGAGCTTCTGGGTGACCCTCTCCCTCTGGGTGACCCTGAGCCTGTGGGTGACCCTCTCCCTCTAGGTGACCCTGAGCCTCTGGGTGACCCTCTCCCTCTGGGTGACCCTCTCCCTCTGGGTGACCTTGAGCCTGTGGGTGACCCTCTCCCTCTGGGTGACCCTGAGCCTCTGGGTGACCCTCTCCCTCTGGGTGACCCTCTCCCTCTGGGTGACCCTGAGCCTGTGGGTGACCCTCTCCCTCTAGGTGACCCTGAGCCTCTGGGTGACCCTCTCCCTCTGGGTGACCCTGAGCCTCTGGGTGACCCTCTCCCTCTGGGTGACCCTGAGCCTCTGGGTGACCCTCTCCCTCTGGGTGACCCTCTCCCTCTGGGTGACCCTGAGCCTGTGGGTGACCCTCTCCCTCTGGGTGACCCTCTCCCTCTGGGTGACCCTGAGCCTGTGGGTGACCCTGGGCCACGTGCTGTCAGGTCCTCTGTTCGCCACACGCCCTCCTCGGAGCGCCGCTCCGCCCTCAGGCTCACACGGTGGCCAGCCCAGCACCGGGGCCCTGAGCGTCCAGCTCCCGCGGCTCCGGCCCCGAGGCCAGCCCGCCCGTGCTGAGACGCGTGCGCACGCGGGTGAGACACTAACCGTCACCCGCCGCCCTCTGGGCCGCCTCGGCAGGACCTGAGCCGTCCTGGTCCGGCTCGCTGAGTCCACGCCGGTGCCCAGGCCCAGCCTCTCGGACTCACTCACACCCGTCCTCTCTCCAGCCCACGGCTCAGACGCCGCGTTCGGCCCTCCGCTCAGAGGTCCCCCGCGGCCAGCACCCGCCCCACCCTGTGGGCACTGCCTCCACTGGAGTCTACGCCGTCTCACACTTGGCATCCAGACACGCTCCCAAAGCTCCGTGAGAGGAGAGGGCCCCACTCGGCACCGGCACCTCAGCCTCACGGATCCCCGGCCCCTCCTCCCGAACATTTGAAACGGCGGTATTTTGGCCCGGGCCGGTGGCTCCGGGGACACAGCGTCAGCAGAAGGGGTTTGAACCAACGAAACGCCAGCGAAAACCCGGCCCCCGTCGGGTCCTCTCCTATCGGCCCGGGCCCGTGATTGGCAGCGCTCCTCCCGTGCGTTCTTCACGCAAAGCCACGCCGTGCCACGTGCTGCGGGCGCAGCAGTGCCTCCCTCGGTGGGGCCTGAGGCGTGCTCCCGGGGGGACACCGGGCGGGGACATTGCCCTTGAACGTCGGCCTGTGTCCCGTGACCTTGGGCCCCAGGCACAGCGGTGGGTGCAGGCGCCTCTGAGAGGGCGGAGGCACGTGTTCCCGGCTGACCCGGCGTCTTCCTCGCCACGCCGCCAGCGGCCTGGCCACGGCCTGCCGAGGGGGGAGGATCGAGCGGTCACCGCGCTGGGTCCCTTCCCTCTCCACCCCCCCGGGCGGCTCCACGGCCTGCCGCCTGGGCCCGGCCACGTGGGCTCAGAGTTTGAGGGAGTCCCCGCCCCAGGAGGCGCCAGGTGGAGGGCGTGGGGCCCGCCACAGCCCGGGAGGCCTCGCCTGGGGCTGCCTGCACGTGCGGGGGTGCCCGGCCAGGCCGGGAGGCGGGCAGGGAGCCCAGGAGCCTGTGGGCTTCCTGAGGAGGGGCCCTGGCCGGGCCTGGAGGGGCAGGTAGGCAGAGTCCGGAGAAGCCAGGAGAATGGAAAGTGGGGGTGAAGCGGGGGGTGAAATCAGGGCTGGGGGCCTTGATGGGACAGGGGCCCTAAGACCTCTTTTCCTGGCCACGGAGACTCTGAACTGTGGCCTCCCCGCCCGCCCAGGGTCACAGGCACGGTCCCCGGAGCCCCAGCCCTCCCTCGCACACAAAGCCGCTCTAGTTCCCGCCCGCGGGGAGAGGCAGGTGGGAACAATGCTATCTGTGCGGGCGGCACCCAGAATGCGGTGCCATTTGCCCGTTCCTGGAATTAGAGCGCCCGCCGTAATGAATCATCTCTCCCTCCCCCGCCTGGGCCGAGTCCCATTCAGGCCGCTCACCGCATCGGCATCGCAGGCTAAGAATAACCCGCCGGCGAGGGCACGTCTCCCGAGACAATGGGGGCCGATGGGCATTGTGGCCGGAGAGCCATGCCCACGGGGAGGGGCACGCCCGGGCCGGGCCGGGGCATCCTGGCGGAGGAGGACAGTGCGTCTACACGGCGCTCAAACTGGTGCAGTGACAAGACCAGAAGACTCCGGCAAGTCACACGTGACGATTGTACACTCCGGAGCAAGCGCCAAAAACGTACAAAACATATACGCTCAAGCAACACAGATAAATCCAAGTGGGATTCTTTAAAAAAAAAAAAAAATTGTTCACGTCACCCACAGGAAGACAAGAGAAAGAAAACACACACTCACACGGCAGGATTACGTACTAACCAGCTAAAAATCACAGTGAGTGTAAACGACCTAAATACACCAGTTAAAAGAGATGGCAGAAATGGATTTTTAAAACATGGCCTGCCCTAACCGGTGTGGCTCAGTGGATAGAGCGTCGGCCTGCAGACTTAAGAGTCCCAGGTTTGATTCTGGTCAAGGGCATGTACCTTGGTTGCGGGCACATCCCCGGTGGGGGTGTGCAGGAGGCAGCTGATCGTTGTTTCTCTCTCGTCGATGTTTCTAACTCTCTCTCCCTCTCCCTTTCCCTTCCTCTCTGTAAAAACTCAATGAAATATATTTAAAAAAAAAAAAAAAAAACATGACCCAACTACATGCTGTCAACAGGAAACTCACTCACTTAGCCCTGGCCTGTGTGCTTAGTGGTTAGAGCACCAGCTAGTGCCCCGGAGGGTGGCAGGTTCGATCCCCAGCCCCAGTTGGGGCACATGCAGGAGGCAACCAACCAATGTGTCTCTCTCACATCATGCTTCTCTCTCTCTCTCTCTCTCTCTCTCTCTCTCTCTCTTTCTCTCCCCCTCTCCCCCGCACTATCTCTAAAAATCAATGGGGAAAATATCCTCGGTGAAGGATTAACAACAACAAAGAAAAAAGAAGAAAAAAAAAAACCTCACTTTGAATACAACAGCTGGGCAGGTTGAAAGCGGGTGGAGGAAAAGGCGTGTCCTGCAAACCCTAAAGGAAAACCCCGGTTTCGGCCACGTCGGCTAAACCGGCTCCGGAGCGGAGAGAAGGACCAGGGCCGAGGAGGCCGAGGACCAGGAGGGGCCGCGGAGGGAGAACCGCGTGTTGTGCACGTGGTTCTCACACGCAGGTGCAGACGGAGGACAGCGTGCAGTCACCCCACGAGGCGCTGCATCTGTGCAGGGGGGACGGGGAGCTGCCGGGGAGAGACACTCCGCCGTGCAGGGTCCCCGAGTCCCCTCTCCCAGCAGCTGGACGGGAAGCAGCCGGATGTGGACGGCCTCCCACACCATCACCCACTGAATGAGCCGCATTGACAGGACAAGCCGCCCTCAGCGGCAGAACACGCATCGTCTGCAGGGCCCACCGGACACCGACCGAGGTGACGGACTTCAGTCACACAGAGCGCCCCTCTCCCACACCCAATCAGAGAAAGAGCGTGTCAGCAGGAACAAAGGGGTTTGTCCGTGAGTGCATCCCCAGGAGAGAGTTTGGGGCCGCGGCCAGCTCCCTCTGTCCCCTGACGCCCAGGCCACGGGCACCTTCCGGAGGGAGACAGAACCCACATGGACAGGCACCCAGGATGCAGACAGCGGCCCCCAGGACAGCAGCACCAAACAGCACCCCGATGCTGCCACACAAAACAACAGCTTTATGTGGTTTTTTAAAATATTTTTTCATTTATTTCAGAGAGAAAGGGAGAGGGAAAGAGAGAAAGATCCATGGTGAGACAGAATCACGGTCCGGCTGCCTCCTGCACGCCCCCCACTGGGGATTGAGCATGTGCCCTGACCGGGAATCGAACCGTGACCTCCTGGTTCATAGGTCAATACTCAACCACTGAGCCACACCAGCTGAGCTCACAGAGTGTGTTCTTGGGTTATTATGTGTGTGTTAATTATGGTATTACGTAGTACGAGAGGCCCACTGTATAAAGATTTGTGCAATAGCACTTCCTTCCCCTGGCTGCCAGCACCGTTTTCCTTCGGGACCAGGGACGGGGCCAAAGCAGAGCCTTCAGTCTTCAGCCTTCACTCTGGGCCTGCCTATGCAAATTAATCCGCCATTTTGTTGGGTTAATTTGCATGCTCACTCCTGATTGGCTGGTGGGTGTCATGGGCGTCACAGAGGTACAGTCAATTTGCATCTTTCTCTTTCATCAGTGTAGATCATTAATAATAATAGGTATGGGTCTGGGGCGGGCAGGGGACATGTGCTGGTCGGGAGGGGTGCCTGGCCACAGGACAGCTCTCTCTCCCACAATTCCTTCGTGAACTCGGCATTTTCCCATGAGGTTTCTCCTGCTGCCGGTGAGCCCCTCCCTTCCCGGCAGAGCAGCCTCGAGCCTCTCTTCCAGGTTCACAGCTGAGCACCACCTTCGTGAGCGGCTCTGGCTGCACCTGCCCCATCTGCACCCAGGGTGCCCGCCGGGCGAGGGGGTCCCACCCGCTGCTGCCTCTCCGCCAGCCACTACCCCCCAGATGCCCGCCCGCCCACCCGCCCGCGCCCTCGCCTCCCTGGGACCTGCCCACCACGCTCTTCCCACCAGCGGTAAGTCAGCGTCTCATCGTGAAATGGGAGGGCTCTGCTGCCTACACCGCTCTTGCATTTATCTCTAAGAGCAGGACGGTGAGCTGGGTTTTAATGATGAAAAGGGCCGTTCAGGGGGGAACTCGTTGGAACTCAGTGCGAATAGAAAGGCCACTCTTTACAGATGCGGGAATTCTGGTGATGATCTTTCTAAAGCAGATTTACAGCAGAAAACAGTTAGATTCTCTGACTTTGGATTACACTTTTCCGTTCTGTAATTTAATACCCCTTTAGTTTATATTTGCGCATTAAAAATATAGCATCTAAAAGTCCATCAGTAAATACTTTTAATAAGTGCAATAAATAAGTTTTACGGTGCGCATAAATCTAAGGACAAAACCCAACATAAATTGTTAATCTTACACTTTTTCTCATTAATTGCAATACATAAACATATGTTTTATACAAAGATATTTGCTACGAAATAAGTATAATAAATACAGTTTACCACATGTATTAATCTTAATAGTTACAAGCTGTTAATCTTATATATTAGGTAATAATTTGCAATAAATAACTGTTTATTATCTTGATGTTTGCTTGTCTTGGGTTTTAGCAATATGCAATAAAGAAATGCAATTTTGAATAATTTGATTGTGAGGCTGCACGTTGTAATTAGCTGGGCGCGGAGGCTGGTGGCGGGAAGAACCGTGGAGACGGCTAACGCGCCGGACCGGTTGTCGGCGAGCCCACAGCGGCAGCACGCGGAGTTCAGCTCCCTTTCACGTAATACACCGTTTTAAAAGGTAAACGCAAATGCGGTCAGTGGGGCAGGGCGCATCCGTTAGTGCTGTCAGCCCCCCGTGCTCGGAGGAGACGCGGGGAGCGGGGGGGCCCCGGGACTGAGCCCGGGTGGGCACACAGGAGCCGCCAGCGGGGTGCCCCGCCTCCGCCCGCACCCCTGGGTCCCACGGGAGACGGCGGCCCGCCCGTGTCTCAGGGAGGGGTTTCCGCCTTCCCGGAATGGAGGAGACGCTGCTCATTGTGTGCGTCCAGGTGATAATTTGTCATAAATAATTGTTCATTATCTGGGTGTTTGCCCGCGTTGGACTGGAGCAATAAAGCCGTGCAATTTTGAGTAATTAGATTGTGGGACGGCGGGGAGAGGCGGGGCTGTGATGAGCTGAGGGAGGTCCTGAGGGTGAGACCCCAGGGCAGGGCCAGCTCCTCGGTAAGGACCTGGGCCTTTAAACGTCCTCGGCCCGGCCCCAGGGCTCAGGGGCTGGGTGTTGACCCAGGAACCAGGAGGTCACGGTTCCATTCCCGGTCAGGGCACAGGCCCGGGTTGCAGGCTCCATCCCCAGTGAGGGGCGTGAGGAGGCAGCCGGTCCGTGATTCTCTCTCATTATTGATGTTTCTCTCTCTCCCTCTCCCTTCCTCTGACATCAATGAAAACATATTTTTTAAAAATAATAAATAATAATAATAATAAGTATCCTTCCACACAGAAAACCGAGGGCCTCTCTGCCGTTCCCACTGGAAAGCCTCCGCAGAGGACAGTGGCCGGCTGAGCCCTGGAGATCCTGTGCCGCTGGGGGGCTGGGAAGCACAGGCCCGAGCAGGAGCGGGTGTGGGAGGGGGAGAGGGTGCAGCCACAGGGGAGGGTCTTAGCCAGCACCCCACAGCCTCACCCGTTCGCCTCGCCCCTCAGGGTGGCAGCCATGCCAGGCCCATCGCCGTGGGCAGGGCTGGCCTGGTCCTCCTGGTGTTGTCCAGGAGGGCCCTGTGAGCGTAGTCTCCTTGGGACCCTGAGGGCACAGTGACCTCCCAGCCAAGAAAGGAGTGGGGGGGATGGAGGGAGGAAGGGCAGAGAGAATACAGTCCCAGATCCATAGATTACAGACCACTTTTTCACTGCGGGCAATGTCAGCACATACACACACACACACAAACACATACACACACTCATTCACACACATACACACATTATCTCACACATTCATACACACACGTGTACACATATACGTATACATGCACATATACATACATTCACACATTCAGCCACATATACACGGTCACGCATGCATGTACATGCATGCACATGCATATATATGGGGCCGGCAGAGGTCAGCGGTGTCCGGTGCCCGGCGGGTGCCCAGTGCGAGGTGCCTGGTGAACGGGAGGAGCGGGTGGCGGAGGTCAGCGGCCGGCCGGTGCGGGTCCGCGGGCGCACACTGCCACCCGGCGGCCGCGTGCGGGACTGCACCGCCCGCCTGCCCGCTGCCCCCGCGCTCCCGCCGCAGGGAGGCTGACCGGGTTATGGAGCGGCTGCTCCCTCCCCAGACACACCCGCCCTGGCCCCAGCTCCCGCACCTGCTCCTCCTCGCCTGCGATGCCTGTGGACAGAATGCATGTCCATACAGTGCTGACGCCCGGTTTTCTATATAACATTTCAACGGAAGTAATTCTCATAAATACCTTTTTTTAATATATTTTTATTGACTTCAGAGAGGAAGGGAGGAGAGAGAGAGAAACATCCATGATCAGAGAGAACCAAGGGTCGGCTGCCTCCTGCACGCCCCACCCTGGGGACTGAGCCCACAACCTGGGCCTGGGCCCTGACCATTCTGAAATGGAATCGAACCCTGACCTGGTTCACAGGTCCACGCTCCTCCGCGGAGCCACGCCCGCCGGGCCAAGGCCTGCACAATAGTTAGACTTAGGATTCAGCGTTAGCCAACCACCCCATCCCTGTTCCGTTACAGTGTCGCCGAGCTGGCACCTGGGCACAGGGGGTCACCGAGGCGGCTCCTTCAGGGAGGGTGTCCACGTCTGTAAGGCCCCTCATGGCGTCCGAGACTGGGACCCGCCGGTGCCCCGGGAAACGGCGGCGGCAGGGGAGGCCGGCTCCCGCTCCGGAAGGAAGCCTGTCAATCACCGCCAGCCTCCCCTCTCACCTTGCAGCGGGATGCGCGTCCCATCAAAATCCCATCAAAATGGTTTGATAGGGTGTCACGTTGATTTCAGGTTTCATTTGAAAGTAAAAAGAAGCTTAAAAATATCCCAGGAACATTTCTGAAGGGAAAGAGGAGGAGAGCGAGCAGTGGGAGGGGACCGCTCAATCAACCACGTCCTGCAGGAACCTGCAGTGATTAAAACAGCGACACGCGGAGCCGAGAGCACAGACGCGGGCTCGCGCGCGCACACACACGTTTAATTTTAACGCGAAGGCACTTCCACCCGTGGGGAGCGTGTGGGCCTTCGGTGAGGACACAGGTACAACCTGCCTCTCGTTCAGCAGACAAGCCACGTCGGCGCCCCGCCTCGTCCGTGCATTAAAACGGAGCTAAAGATGCAAATTTCTAAGCGAAGCTATAAAAGCACATTTACATAACGGCGCGGGATGGGAGAGCTCTCTGTACGCCCAACGCCAAATGCAGAGACCGGGGGGAGGAGAGCGAGAGCGAGATCTGCACCGGGCGGATTTAAAATGGCCATATGTGGGAAATGCCACTCTGAAACGGAGAGGTGAACCGAAGCCGGGAGCGGTGTTTTCGACGTGCGTAACGGAGCGGTGAACGCCCCCGCAGACAAGCTTTCTCTCCAGCGAATAACACGCACCCACGTCCCAGAAGAAAGCAGCGTACCGGGGACGTAAATAGCGACTCGCAAAAGGATGAAATAAGCCCACGGATAAGAGGTGCTCCCCCTCATTATTGACCAAAGGCATGCCAATTAACACAGAAATGAGCCCGGCGGCCGTGGCTGCGTGGTCGAGCCAGAAGGTCACGGCTCGGTTCCCAGGCCGGGTACATGTCCGCATTTCGGTCTCCATTCCCCTGTGGGGCGTGCAGGAGCCAGCCGATCCATGATTCTCTCTCATCATGGACGCTTCTATTTCTCTCTTTCTCTCCCCCTTCCTCTCTGAAATCAATAAAAATACATTAATAGAAAAACAACAAGAGGTCACGTTCGCCCCGTACCGGTGAAGATGAAAACAGTGGTAACACGGAGAGTCGTAAAGGAATGGGGAAATGACTCCTTTCAGTGATGGGGTAAATGGGGTAACCTTAATGAGGGGTCATCTGTCAATACTACCAAAATTCGTAAACGTCAGTCACGGATGTGTATAAAGACTTAGTTGGAAGGTTGTCCGCTGCTATCAAAAACCAGCCGAGTGTCCAACCAAGAGGAGGAAACTATGCATACAATAATAAAACGGAAAGGTGCAAATTGACCTTACCTTCATGATGCCTACCAGCCAATCAGGAGTGAGTATGCATATTAACCCAACAAATATGGTGAGCTAATTTGCATACACCGATGCTGAGCAGCCAGGGTTGGGACACTTGTGTCATCCAGGCATTCCGCACCTCCCCATCGCCCTGGGCTCTGGGCAGCATGGGAAGGCAGGAAGGCAGCTCTGGCCCGAGCAAAGGTGCCGGCAGCCAGGGGAAGGAAGGCCCATGCTTGCACGGATCTTCGTGCATCGGGCCTCTAGTTTCACATAAATAATCTGTGCACAATAGCGTCGCTAACGATAAATGTGACAGACATGCACCTAGCGACACGTACAGATTTCTAAGTGATAAAGAGCAAGGCACAAACAGTGCCCGCTTCCTCGCTGAGAGCCTGCCATGTGAGACGTCAGAACCACAGGGTGGGTTTGCCTGAAACACGCTCCGAGGCACACGCAACCGCGACATAAGAATGCCAGCCATGGCTGCTGCTCTCTCGTGTTTGTAAGTCCTCCGAAAAGAATGAGGAGAGGGGAGACTAAGAAATACATGATTTCACCGTTTTCTTTTTCCCCACCATGTTCTCACCCCGTGCCCCTATTGCCTGAGCTTGAGGGGGGGGGGGACAGTAACCGGGTCCACATGGCTCCGCTCTGCCCGCTGCCACACTCCGCTCCTGGGCACTGCCCGGCCTGCCCGGGCACCGGCCTCTCCCTCTGGATTGGAGGGGCAGCTGTGCTTTTCTGCCTCAGAGGACGGACACGGGAGGAGCACCCCAATTTCCACCATTCACTCCCCAGATCCCCGCAAAGGAGCCCAGCTGGGGAGGCACCCGTGCCCCGCCGATGCCAGCAGCCCAGCATTGACGGCTCCCGTGGCTGGGAGGTGGGTGAAGACGGGAGCCACACGCCACTGTGATCCTTTGTTAAAACTCCCAGGCCTGCCGGGGGGTCTGACCCCCTTTCAGAAGCGACCTCAGGAGCCGGCATCCTCCTGGAGACCCCACAGACCCCCCACATCCCGCCCTCTCAGCACACAGTTCACACAAAGGCCCCCGCCCGTTCCCCTGGCTGTCACGCTAAGCACCGGAAAGTTCTGCTTGACCTTTTATTAACATTTTTCTAAGCCAATATGGTTTTGTTTTGCGGAGATACACACACACACACACACACACACACACACATATATATATATATATATATATATATATATATATATATATTTTTTTTTTTTTTTTTTTTTTTTTTTTTGCTACCGGCACCCTGAGGAATTATGAAAAATATTTTTTTCTGTAGTTTATCCCATATGCACTTAATAGGCTCACAAATATAATGCCATTATAAAAAAGAAAAACTGCCAACGCGGCTAAAAAAAATCGTCATCGCACTAAATTATGATATAAATATAAAAGGAGTGTGTCTGTAAAATATTCACTCAATGAACATCCCCAGGTGATGGTTTCGCCGGGCTGTTTGTGTCCCTGGGAGATCCATAACGTGCTCGGATCCGCCGCGTGTCGCCGCATGAATCAGGCCGCTAATGCGTGTGCTCTCGGAGGCAGGATGTCTTCCCCGCAGAAGGCGCCGTAAAGAAAACACGGCGCGGGGAGAGATCCGGCGCTTTGTCTGATCGGCGTGATTTAGTGCCGAGCTCATCGCACTGCGTCTTACGGAAAAATACACAGTGTCCCACGTAGTTATTTACAATATACGGCCGCGTCTATGCAAATGGGCCTCCCCAGCCCGGGCTCAATCACCGAGGTCAACGACGTCTGAAATATTCCGAGGCGTGCTCCGGTATGCTGAGCGCACGGAGCCCAGGTCCGAGGTCGGCACGGAGATCTGCACGTGCTTCCCGGGGTTCCTGCTCATCGTACCCTCCGTCGCCTCCCTATGGGGGACTCCGGGGGGAGTGCCTCCTATGAAGGCGGTAATTACGATCACACGCCTCTGTGATCTTCTGTTTCCGCCACAGATTCCGAAGTGGGCGACTGGCCTTAGGCATCACATGTGTGCACACACATGACCGCATGGGCACACGAGACCACAGGTGCACGCACGGACACGTGTGCCCACGGGTTTGTGATTGGGTGAAAGCACGATGGGGCTGACAAGTCACATGTTCCGCTTCCCGTTTCCAAAGGCAGCACGTTCTGTCCTTGTGTTCCTGAGAGGAATTTTGCAATCGCGTGTACAACCCGCTCAGATCGCATTATTAACCGGGACAGAAGGTTTGGTTAGTCGCACGAAAATGAGGGGAAAGGCGTGAACCCTGACCTCTGGTCTCCAAGCCCAGAAGAGGAGGTGAGAGAGAGAGACTGCTGGTGTCAAAGGTGTCTGAGCCCGGCCGGGTGGCTCTGTGGTTGAGTGCCGACCTATGACCCAGGAGGCCGTGGTTCCAATCCCAGTCAGGACACCTGCTCCGCTGTGAGGTCGGTCCCCAGTAGGGGGCGTACAGGAGGCAGCCGGTCCATGATTCTCTCTCCTCATTGCTGTTTTTCTCTTTCTCTCCCTCTCCTTTCCTCTCTGAAATTAATTTTTAAAAAGTTTTTAAAGGCATCTGAGCTCTGAGTTCACATCCCGCCCTCCTCCCCAGTCGCTCTGCATTTCACTCTCCTCTCATGGAGTGGGGCCACAGTCACCCTGACACCAACGCCAGCAGCCGGCGCCGCCCAAACACGCCGATGCTAGGAAGAGACGGGCCCTGGAGGGGGACCGGCGGCCGGCGGCCGGCTCGCAGAAGGCGGCTGTGACCCTGTGGCCACCACTGGCTCTGGCCACACTGCCCTCCAGGGCGCCTTCCGCCAGCCGCAGCCCCCCACCCCGTCTATGGGGTCCTCGGAAACCCCGAGGGAAACCCTCCGAACCCATCTAGTTTTTGTTTTGTTTTTGTTAACCCTCACCTGAGGATATTTTTCCCGCTGCTTTTCAGAGAAAGTGGGAGGGAAGAGGTAGAGAGGGGGGAAAGAGAAACATCCAGGCGAGAGAGAGACATGGATGGCCTGACCAAGGCCGGAGAAACATCCAGGAGAGAGAGAGACATGGATGGCCTGACCAAGGTCCAGGTATGTGCCCTGGACCGGAAATCGAACCTGAGACCCTTCAGTGCACAGGCTGGAGCTCTAACCACTGAGCCACTGGCCAGGGCCCAATCCAGTTCTTTTCTTTTTTAATATATTCTTTTATTGACTTCAGAGAGGAAAGGAGAGGGAGAGAGACACATTGATGATGAGAGAGAATCAGGGATTAGCTGCCTCCTGGGGAATCAAGCCCACGACCAGGGCATGTGCCCTGACCTGGAATCAAACCATGACTTCCTGGTTCATAGGTCGACACTGAACCCCTGCGCCACGCAGCCGGGCCCCATCCGGTTTTAAAGCACTGCCGCTTCCCCCACCTTCAGGGACCACGCAGGTGTCTGCAGCCCTTTCATCAGGACCCTCGTCCCTACGGGAACTCAGCCGGCTGCCGGCCAGAGCAGGGACAGCACCTCCCGCCAGCTCTGCTTTCTCACGGGCAGACGTGAGGGACCGCCACCTTGGACGCGGCTCCCCACGGGAGGGCGTCCACGCACAGAGCACAGTCTCCTCGGAGACGCCGTGTCCTGGTGCCTGGAGGGGACCTCCATCAGCACACGTCCCTGCTGGGCTCTGGCCGGGGGTCCCCGAGCCCCAGGGATGCCCTCCGTGGGGGGCGGGGAGGCAGGACCTGCGCAGCGGGCACACGCACGGGCTTCCGGGAGGATCCGGGTCCCCGGAAGGTTCCCCGAAGGCCAGAGGCGCCGGGAGCATCTGCTCCCCCGAACCTCGGCTGTGTGCGAGGCGGCGAACGTTAAATCATGCAGAGAGAGCTATTTTTCATAGTTTCCAGCACATAAACGTAGCTCAGCACACGTTATCGTAAAATAGTGTTTCTACTTACGTTCCTCCACATCTGCTGTTGTGTTTGCTCGTCTCTAGTTCTGACTTTTAGGAAGAGCGGTAAATCTACTTTCTAATCCCCGCTCGGGTGACGGACGACTCCCACGGAGGACGCCGCCTCCTCGGCCCCGGCCCCTCCTGAGGGCACAGGGGTGGGGCCTGTCCCCGGTCCGGGCGCCGCCCCGTGCGAGCCGACGAGGGCCGGTGCGTTCGGTCAGTGTGCAGGGCGAGGAGACCCACGCCGTGACGGGTGCCCCAGGAGAGGATGGACACGCCACACAGTCCGCCGGTGCCCCCTCCCAGACACGGAGCCACAGACGCCTCATGGAGAGTCTCATCGCCGCGCCAACAGGAAGTCCGGCCGGGGGGAGGAGGAGGAGGAGGAGCAAGAGGAGCCTCCACTTCTGGGCCCTGGGAAGAGGGAGGAGCCACCAACGCAAGTGCCTCGACAGAGAGATGTGCGAGCTCAGGTGTGCATGCAGAAGTGTGAGCACAGGTGTGCATGCAGAAGTGTGCAAGCTCAGGTGTGCATGCAGAAGTGTGAGCACAGGTGTGCATGCAGAAGTGTGAGCACAGGTGTGCATGCAGAAGTGTGTGAGCACAGGTGTGCATGCAGAGGTGTGCAAGCTCAGGTGTGCATGCAGAGGGTATGAGCACAGATGTGCAAGCTCAGGTGTGCATGCAGAGGGTATGAGCACAGATGTGCAAGCTCAGGTGTGCATACAGAAGTGTGAGAACAGGTGTGCATGCAGAGATGTGTGAGCACAGATGTGCAAGCTCGGGTGTGAGCACCGGCATGCAGGCGGGCCGCAGAGGCGTGCTGCTGTAACGAACACCCCGTCTCAGCAGCTCCCACGGCAGTGGTCCTCTCTGGTGGGGTCTGTGTCCCAGGGCAGGGCTCCTCACCGCCGGGGACTGAGCGCTGGTCACCTGGGGCCCCTGCCTCTCGGGCAGTGCGTCTGCACCGTCTTCTCTCTGTCATGTGGGTAGAATGAGACCACATCCAGCGAGGAGCCACGGGCTCCGCCTTTCGCCGGAGCTGTGACCGGAAGCACCCAGCCCAGGGCCACGGGACCACCGTGTCCCTGCTCAACCCTCACTGGCCGCCGGGCCTCCGCCCCCGAGGCCGCCTCCACCCGACCAGCGTCTGTGCCGACCTCGCCGACCTCACGGCCCCTCTCAGACCACGCCGACCCCTCCCCAGTTCAGCTTCCTCGGCCAGGCCGAGGGCCATGCGACCATGTCTCAAAAACGCAAAGATGGCGTGAACAGAAGCGCTCGTTTGTCACGGGAATCCGGGCGGCAGGGCCTGTGTGGGGGCCGTTCTCCTGGTGTAATTCCCTGTGCTCAGCCGCCCGCTGCCTTCCTGTAATCACCTGGCTGCCCGGCTCCCGCCGCCGGTGAGTTCTGAGCCGCTTACGCAGCCGGCATTACCGCGACGCCCTTTGCCCTCCGCTGCCTGCAGGAGCCGGGCCTGCGGAGTCGGGAGGTTATTGTCTTCTCCCCAAAGTCCTTAAATAATAGCCTAAAACCTGAAGAATTACTTTAATACTCCGATAAAAATAACCCAATTCAGAACATTTTCGAGGAAACAGAGCTCTTTGCTCTAGGCTACGGCGTAATGGCTGAGGGGAAGTGGATGGGCTGTCACTTCTGATTAGAGGACTGAGCCTCTGCGCGCGAACGAGGGCCTGTCTGTAATAGGAAGTGCGGGCATTACAGTTAATAAAGCAGCGCGGAGCACGGCCCGCGCCGCGCGGAACCTGACCAAGTGTGGCCGGCCCCGACATCCGTCACCCTGTCCGGCGGCTCCCGCGGCCCCATCCAACGAGGGGCTTGGTTTCCGTTTCCGACGAGGGGGCAGCTAGAAAGACGGCCTCCAGATTAGACGGATGTGCCTCCGGCTCCCCACAGCCGGGGCCCAGAAAGGCTGGACTGCGGGCGCGGGTGCCGGCTGCCATGAGAGGGATTACCGACGGCAAACCGCTCGTCCAGGCCACCCAGGCGGCCTCGGCACCCTGGCTGTCGTTATAAATAAAGAGGCGCATTGCCGCCGAAACCGGTTTGGCTCAGCGGATAGAGCATCAGCCTGCGGACTGAAGGGTCCCGGGTTCAATTCCAGTCAAGGTCATGTACCTTGGTTGCGGGCACATCCCCAGTGGGGTGGGCGTGGAAGAGGCAGCTGATTGATGTTTCTCTCTCATCAATGTTTCTAACTCTCTATCCCTCTCTCTCTCTGTAAAAAAAATCAATAAAATACATTATAATAAATAAATAAAGAGGTGCAAACACGGGGATCTCGGGGCGTCACCGCAGAAAAGGACGGGGCGCCCCGTGTCTCTCCCGCCCCCGCCCCTCGGCCCTGCCCGGCTGGCCTCCCCGGTCACACGCCGCCAGCCAGGCGCCCAGCCCCGCACGCCGTGTGATGGCGACGTTAATGGAAGCCCGGGGCCGGCCGTAATGGTTCTGTTTGCCGATGCATTAACCTCCAGCGTGCGTTTCCACGATGGAGCGCCGGCCGAGGGGCTCCTGGAATTTTTCCTCCGTCGCCGCCGCCCGCGGAGCCGCGGTCCCCACCACAGGGCCCTCTTCGGGGATTTGAACGCAATTCCAAGCTCCGGTCGCGGGGAGCCCGGAATTAAAGTTCTGCTCTCCGCGCTCCCTTTCAAAATATTTAGAACTTTGACGGATGTGACATTACGTTTTCATTAAAACAGCTGATTCCAGAACGCCGGCCGCGCGCCGCGCCGTAAACAGTTTGTGATGAACTGCCACGCTCTTTAATTAAAACAATAAATCCCGCCCTGCGCGCCCGCAGCCCCGGGTCTGACCTTTGCCTCCCGCTCCCCGCCGCCCGCTGCCCGCGCCCCCCGCGCCGGGCGGGGCGGGCGCGCAAACATGATCCGGGCGGCAGTAAAGATAAAACAGGAGAAAGCGTGCCATTAGTCTCCGCAGTTATGATTAATTCGGTTCATATTTTACAATCTGGTTACGGACGGGGAAGGCCCGCTCTACATCACCGGCCCGCCGCGCCCGCCGCGCCTAATGTGTAAAAATGCCTGATATTTCAGAGAATGGCACCGGGCTCACTCACCGCACAGACCCGGGCCGGTGCGGAGCCGGCCCGCGGCACACGGCCCGCGGCACACGGCCCGCGGCAGAGCCAGAGACAGACGGGTGGCAGCCGGACATCCCGCACCCACAAGTGCCTCCTTGCCGCTGGCTCGCGGTCAGAACGTCCCCACGGCTCTGGCTTTGCCGCTGCAGCAGCTCCCTCGCCGGTGAGGAGACAGCTGGGATCTCTGTGGTGTGGCCCAGAGTCACCAGCTCACCTCGGCTCTCCCAGGTCCGGGCGGAACCTGCACCCCCACCGAGAGGGCTCCGCGGGCGGACAGACAGCAACGGGGCCCCAGGAGCCACCGGCCAGCCGTGGGGGAGGAGAGGCTTTCTGCAGTGATGGGTGCACAGGCACCTTTGGGATCTGAGGCTGGTCCCCAGCACCCCCATCAGACCTGCCCTGTCTTCATCCCAGGCCTCTGCTCACACATATGACTCATGCACAGGCACACGGGCATGTCCGGGGCAGGCACAGCAAGGCCCGAGGCTGTGGGCCTCGGGTGGAGGGGCAGGCAGAGCCACGGGAAGATGGGGGAGGGGCCGTCCTGGCCACAGGAGGCCACACGGCCCTCAGCACAGGACCAGGGTCCATCGGCCCAGGTTGGGGGGAGTGGAGTGATGTGGGCCACCTTTCAGGGGGAGCACAGGACCCAGACTCGGCCCCGCCCAACCGCCAGGGTCCCGTGTCTCTCCTGCCAGCAGAGACGTGTGAATCTGACAGGCGGCGGCCGAGTTTGGAGAAACGGAGTGCAGGCACGTTGTTATCGCCCCCCAAACCCCCCCGCCCCCCCCCACCCTGCGCTGTCCCCGGGCCATGGGGAGCTTGCAAGCCCTGGAGCTTGGGGTTTTCCTCCACGTCCATGGGGGGTCCGTGGGGGGGTCCGTGGGGGGTGAGCATTAGAATCCCCTCTTTCACTCCTGGGACAACACAGACCCCAAGATAAAGTGGGTCAGCCTGGCCGGGTGGCTCAGGAACCAGGAGGTCTCAGTTCCATTCCTGGTCAGGACACAGGCCCAGTAGGGGGCGTGCAGGAGGCAGCAGATCACTGCTTCTCTCTATCGTTGTTTCTTTTTTATTTTATTTTTTTTTTTTTTTTTTCAAATCAATCTTTATTGTTCATATTATTACAAAGGTTCCTCATTTCTTCCCCCCTCCACCAGGTTCCCACCCCACCCTCCGCCCCCTCCCCATCCCCCATTGTCCTCATCCATAGGTGCACAGTTTATGTTCAGTCTCTTCCTCCCTCCCTTTCCCCGATAGTAAATCCCTTTTCAGATAGTAAATCTGTTACTTAGCATTATCTCATATCAATAATACCTCCACATGCCCAATGATACACTTCACACAAAAGACATTTCCAAATAGGTCAACCAGCCTCATCCAGGCCCCACCCAAGGCACTTACAGATCAACACCCCAGCGCTATACTAACTCAACACATCCAGATCTAAGCCTTCATCACTTGATTCAGCAGACCCTCAAGTTCCCGCAAAAGTTTCCAGCCATGTCTGAGAGGCAGCCGTGGGCAGGTACAGGCGAGGAGCGAGCTGTTTCGGGCCTGGCTGCTCCGGGCCTGGCCTCTGTTGCTCTGGTTCGTTCCACAACCAGCTGCTCCGGGTCTGGTCACTGCCGCTCCCGACCTAGTTGCTCTGGACTTGGCTGTTGCTGCTACAGGCCTGGCCACACCCGACCCGGCTGCTCTGGGACCGGTTGCTCCGGTCCCGGCCGCTCCGGGCCTGGCCGCTCCCAGCCTGACAGCCACTGCTCCGGGCCTGGCTGCTCCCAGCCTGGCAGCCATTGCTCCTGGCCTGGCCGCACCAGACCCGGCTGCTCCGGGCCTGGCCGCTCCCAGCCTGGCAGCCGCTGCTCCTGGCCTGGCCGCACCAGACCCGGCTGCTCCGGGCCTGGCCGCTCCCAGCCTGGCAGCCGCTGCTCCTGGCCTGGCCGCACCAGACCCGGCTGCTCCGGGCCTGGCCGCTCCCAGCCTGGCAGCTGCTGCTCCGGTCTTTTTTATTTTAATATATTTTATCGATTTTTTTACAGAGAGGGAGGGAGAGAGAGAGAAACATCGATCAGCTGCCTCATGCACACCTCCCACTGGGGATGTGCCGGCAACCCAGGTCCATGCCCTTGACCGGAATCGAACCCGGGACCCTTCAGTCCATAGGCTGAAGCTTTATCCACTGAGCCACACTGGTTAGGGCTCATAGTTGATGTTTCTCTCTTCCTCTCCCTTCCTCTCTGACATCAATAAATAATATACTTTTTTTAAAAAAGAAACACAGGCGGTCAGGGCCTGGGCCCGGGGGCAGCTGGGACACCGTGGTGGGCAGTCACGGAAAATTCACCCCAGAAGGCGGAGGCAGGAAGACGCGCTGGCTTCCGGTGGCGGGGCAGCGGTGCCCTGGGGCACCCCACTCCCCCCGCTCCCCCGCTGGGAGCCCTCTCCGGGGCGGGCCGGAGAGTCCCACCGGAGCTGAGCGCGGAGGCCGGGGCCCAGGCCGCCTGGAGCCCGTCCGCACGCAGAGGGCGGACTGCCCCGATTGGCTTAGCCCGGTCACGTGCTCCTCCCTGAGAAGGACTAACTTCCGCTTCCGGAAGGAAGCCGCGGGCCCAGAGCACGGAAGTGGGCTCTCCGCCCACAGAAGATGGGAGGCGAGGGCACTGGGGAGTAAATGCCACCAGCATCCGCCTCCCAGCATCGGGGGACCCAGTCTCCGCCTGGACCCAGACCTCCGGTCCCGCAGAGCGAGGCGCCGTGCCCAGCGCTCCCCGTCCGGGTGAGGAAGAACATGGCCGCTTATCTGTGCCTTTCAGCTTCCGTCCAGGCAGCATAGGGCCCTGCACCCCGACTCCGAGGGCCCACACCCCCCTCCTGGAGGGGAGGTCTCCTTCACTCCGTCCGCAGGGGTTTCACAGCTCCTCCTCGTGCCACAACGAAGCACAGACCCAGGGATTAAACACTTCCGGGTCAAGCCCGGCTGGCACGGCTCAGGGGTTGACCTATGAACCAAGAGGTCAGGGTTCGATTCCAGGTCAGAGCACACGCCTGGATTGCGGGCTTGATGTCCAGTAGGGGGCGTGCAGGAGTCAGCGGTCCATGATTCCCTCTCATCGTGGATGTTTCCCTCTCTCCCTTCCTCTCTGAAATCAACAAAAATATAATTCTTTTTTATATATATCTGTATTGATTCAGAGAGGAAGGGTGAGGGAGAGAGGGACAAAAACATCCATGATGAGAGAGAATCATGGATCTGCTGCCTCCTGCACACCCATACTGGACATCAAGCCCGCAATCCAGGCATATGCCCTGACCGGGAATCGAACCCTGGACCTTTCAGTACGCAGGCCAGCGCTCTATCCACTGAGCCAAACCAGCTAGGGCAAAAAAATAAATAAATATTTCTTAAAACACACACACACACACACACACACACACACACACACACAGATTCCCTGGTAAAGATTTGGGACAGCGAGGCAAACAGCAGGGCCAAGATGCTGCCTTATATGTTTTCTAAATTTTCATTAAGATTACAAGTCAAGCCCAGACTGGTTTGGCTCAATGGATAGAGCGTCGGCTTGGGGACTGAAGATTCCCGGGTTCGATTCCAGTCGAGGGCATGTACCCTGGTTGTGGGCATATCCCCAGTAGGGGGTGTGCAAGAGGCAGCTGATCGATGACTCTCTCTCATCGATGTTTCTAACTCTCTATCTCTCTCCCTTCCTCTCTGTACAAAATCAATAAAATATATATTTTTTTTAAAAAAAGATTACAAGTCAACCCAAACCAGTTTGGCTCAGTGGATAGAGCGTCGGTCTGCAGACTGAAGGGTCCCGGGTTCGATTTCGGTCAAGGGCATGTACCTTGTTTGCAGGGACATCCCCAGGAGGGGGTGTGCAGGAGGCAGCTGGTCAATGTTTCTCTCTCATCAATGTTTCTAACTCTCTATCCCTCTCCCTTCCTCTCTGTAAAAAATCAATAAAATATATATATTTTTTTTTTTTTTTAAATTACAAGTCAAATGAAGTGGTTACTTTCTGTATGGAAGATAAGCACAGAAAGATGCCTATGGCAAGATTTTTAACCCCACTGCACTTCCCCTTAGACGCCTGCTTTCTTTTTTTTCTTTTTTTAATATATTTTATTGATTTTTTACAGAGAGGAAGGGAGAGGGATAGTTAGAAACATCAATGAGATAGAGACATCGACCAGCTGCCTCCTGCACACCCCCTACTGGGGATGTCCCCGCAACCAAGGTACATGCCCTTGACCGGAATCGAACCCGGGACCCCTCAGTCCGCAGGCCGACGCTCTGTTCACTGAGCCACTCCAGTTAGGGGACGCCTGCTTTTATCTGTACTCGTTCAGCTTTCTTTGCTAACATGCAATATACATATGGAGCATACATACACATACACATACACACACACACACACACACACACACACACACACACACACCAGGGCAGCATCAACGCTGGCAAATTACCTTCCAGGCCCCTGACTCTCAGACAGCCCATCCAGTGCCCAGAGAGGCAGGCTCAATAAACGTTTAATTAATTAATCAATCAGGCCCAATCAGCGATGGGCTGATTATCTAGATCTTTTTATCTGCACGACGTTAGGCGGCCGGCTAATTGCTTTTTTCTTTCCTTCGAGTTTCTGGAGCGACACTGTGTTCCAGGACTGCACAGACACGGCCTGCGAGGTCAACAGCCCGATAAGTATGAGATATTCCCAGGGTGCCCTTCCGAGCGGATTGCTGCAGAAGCTGCGGTCATTATCCTGGAAGTCGATGCCTTAATGTCGCCGTAATGCTGAGGCAGAGAATGCTCCGGCTCCTGAAAGGGGAGCCGAGATCCGAAAATACGGCTCCGCAAAGGACACAAAGCCCGAGCCGGGCAGCCGACGTCAGCACTCCGCTCCCCACCTAGGACGTCGGCACACGTGCTGCCCGGCAGAACAGGAGACCCCCCATCACGCCCGTCCCCATGGGGCCCACGGGAACCGCAGCTCGAGGCTCTGGGGGGAGGGGTGACGCTGGATGGGAGGTAAGAGAGCCCATCCCTGGGTGAGCAGGAACCATGCTGAGGGGAGAGGCGACGGGTTTCGGTGTAAAATAAACTCCCCACAGTTGTGGCGATTTCTGGGGGACCCCTCCAACGGCCACCGGCAGCCCCACACCAGGCTCCCCAGCGTCTTCAGTCATTCACTGAAGAGTCACAAATGAGCCTGAGCTGGTGTGGCTCGGTGGATAGAGCGTGGCCTGTGGACTGAAGGGTCCCGGGTGCAATTCAGGTCAAAGGCACAGGCCCAGGTTGTGGGCTTGATCCCCAGTAAGAGGCATGCAGGAGGCAGCTGACCCATGATTCTCTCTCATCATTGATGTTCCTATCTCTCTTCCTCTCTTTTCCTCTCTGAAATCAATAAAAAATGTGTGGTTGTTTGTTTGTTTGTTTGTTTTAAGTCATAAATGATCTGCCTTAGACTCCCTCAGATCCCAAGGTGCTGGGGATTCTGTGCTGTTTATTTTTAGCTGTGCCTGTGAGACCGGGCCTTTCTGGGTGTTAGCCTGGTGGGAGCTGTGCTCGTGGTGGGTTTGGGGTGAATGAAGTAATGGCATCGGAGGGCCCACCCACAGCCCCGCACAGGGGACACAGCCAGAACCTGCCACTTCTCGGTCCCGGGCAGCGGCGTTGCTCAGACACACCCTGGACCTCAGGACCGAGTGGGAAATCCTAGCAGGGTCAACACCACTGGAAATTTGGAGAATCTTCTAGGAGCTGAAAAAAATAATTCACCAAAGCCTCTTTTGTCCAACCGGTGTGGCTCAATGGTTGAGCATCACAGTTTGAGGTCACAGTTTGATTCCCCCATCAGGACACAGGCCTGGGTTGTGCGCTTGATCCCCAGTGGGGAGCATGCAGGAGGCAACCGACCCATGATTCTCTCTCATCATTGATGCTTCTCTCTCTCTCTCCCTCTGCCTTCCTCTCTGAAATTAATCAAAATATATATTTTAAAAAACAATAATAATAAAATAAAAATTTTCAAAAGCCTCTTTCCCTCATTTTCTAAGGATCTGCCTTTGATTTTTGAAGAGTGCGTAGGGTCTGGTTGGAGCGCTCCCACATTCCTCTGGAGCGGTGGGCTGGCCGCGGCCCAGCTCCAAGGCGGCCAGGAAGACTCCGTGGCCGTGGAGGCCCCTGATTCTCGCAGGCTGACCCCGGGAGACGCGTGAGCCCGACCGTAAACGCTGCCTTTGCGGGCTGTCGGGGCGTGTGAACCCCCAGCGACACTGACAACAGCCGCTGCTCCCACATCTCCCGGTTTTCAACGTTTTCAACATTGTCCACACGCATTCAGCCACACACTGCGTAAGTGATTCAATAAACACACATGTTGACACACACATCGGTCACTTGTTGACCTTCATGGTCAACCCTTCATTTATTTTATTTTCCAGAGAGGAAAGGAGAGGGAGAGGGAGAGATAAACATCAATGATGAGAGAGAATCATGGACCGGCTGCCTCCTGCACACTCCACACTGGGGATCCATCCTGCAACCCAGGCCTGTGCCCTGACAATGGAATCAAACTGTGACCTCCTGCTTCATAGGTCAACGCTGCCAGCCAGGCTCAACCCCTTTAAACTCCATAGGATTGGAAAACTGGGACATGACTAAGCAAGCTTAATCCCTGTAGGGATCATGTAGCAAGCAGCTAATCAGTGACAGTCCTCTCTCATATGCAAATTAGCCTTCCGTCTTTGTTTGGTTGATTTGCATACTCACTCCTGATTGGCTGGTGTGTGTCACAGGGTTGTGGTCAATTTGCATATTTCTCTTTTATTAGTGTAGATACTATGACCATCTCATAGCAATTGACAAGACCAAAAAGCACCATAACTGTGGATTCTGCCTGATGTAGCAACTGCACCCCACCTACTACCCTGCCTTCCACACAACTGTTTCAAACCTGGAAGGTCCCTGGTAATGAATATGCTATTAAGCAGGGGTGCTGTTGTTGTTTTAATTTGCATGTTTCCCTTATACTGACTCAGCAATAAATTTCTCCGATTTCCTTCATAAATAAGTTTCATTACGCCTCATTATTTAACACAGCACGTTCTCCTTCCCTGAAACAACACCGTATATTTGATGACCTTCCTCTACAAAGTCATAAATTTAAGAAAAGGGTTGCACAACCTGCAGGAAAATAAGTAATCGGACAACGCAGACGGGCCTTCATCAGAAGTCTGCCAAGAGACTGTTTCGCCACGCGAAGGACGCAGGCGGAGTTTTGCTCGACTCTAGCATGAGATAGATCCCAGCTTCGGCACCACCAGCTCCTTCGTTGTGTTGTCTGAAGCGTGCATTCTGAGACATCTAGTAAAAACTGGACACAATGCAAATGGCATTGCAGCCAGGCTTTATGGACCTAATGCTCCGGTAATAAAATTATAACCATCAGTGCGACGCTGATGGATGGCGATTTTTGCTCTCCGTTCAGAATGGTCTTGGGGGGCCCCAGAATTGAATGCAACATTGCTGCCCCCTCAAGGTCACTCCTGAGCATGAGCGGCTCACTTGGGCCTAACGCACGGATGCCATCAAGTCCCTGTGGGCATCAGGGGGCCGGTGTCACACTGGGGTCACGTTGCAGCAAACCTAAACTGTTATGCTCAATGAAACAATGAGTTGTATATGCAATTTGCAGTAAAAAACATACTCCAGCCCTGACCAGCGTAGCTCAGTGCATAGAGCATCGGCCTGCAGACTGAAAGGTCCCAGGTTCGATTCCAGTCAGGGGCATGGACCTTGGTTGCGGGCACATCCCCAGTGGGAGGTTGTGCAGGAGGCAGCTGATCGATGTTTTTCTTTCGTCGATGTTTCTAGCTATCATTCTCCCTTCCTCTCTGTAAGAAAATAAAAATCAATAAAATATATATATTTTTTAAAATACTCCAGCAATGCCCTAGCTGGTCTGGCTCAGTGAATGGAGCGTCGGCCTATGGACTGAAGAGTCCCAGGTTCGATTCCAGCTGCGGGCGCACCGCTTCCCCTCCTTCTCTCCCGAGGCGGCCAGCACCTGCCGTCCCCCCTGCTCTCCTGGCACCCCACTCCCGCCTCTTCCACCTCCATTCTCCTCTCAATGTCGCTCCTGCCTGGGGATCCCCTCTCCCTCGTCCCCAATGGGAGGGAGAGCAGAGCCTCCCTGTTCCTGCAGCCATGCGGCCTGGCCGGCCAGGGGGCCAGGTGGCCAGGTCCACGCTATGTGCGCTCCGAGCCCGGAGTGAGAGTCTCAGTGCGGACAGTCCCCCCCCCCCCCCCCCCCCGCGGGCTCGGCTCAGTGGACAGCTCTGCCGCTGAGCTGCCTCCCAGAGCACCTCACTGACCGGGGAGCCACCATCCCGTCCACACCACTCAGTGACTCAAATCCCGCCCAGCAGCTTCACATCCTCTTCCCAGCCGGGAAAAGCCCACTTCCAGTCGGTGCTGGCAGCACCCCCACCTGGCCCCTCTCTGTTTTTCTTTTTCTCTTTTTAATTTTTATTGATTTCTGAGAGGAAGGGAGAGGGAGAGCCAGGAACATCCGTGAGGAGAGAGAATCATGGACCAGCTGCCTCCTGCACGGCCCCCACTGGGGATCGAGCCTGCAGCCCGGGCCTGGGCCCTGACCCGAAAGCGAATCGTGACCTCTGGGTTTGTAGGTTGATGCTCAGCCTGTGAGCCATGCCGGCCGGGCTCGAGAGCCAGTCTCACTGAGGAATTTTGCCTCCAGATCCCCTTCCACCGTCTGTGACACTGCGTGCAGTCACTCAAACGTACCCCCAACTCACCGGATGTGCAAACTCGGTTTGAGACGGCGCTCTGGACACCCCAGAAGTTCTGGGGACACAGGTGTGTCGTGAGCTGAGAAACGGGCAGATCTGCGGTGCCGGCGGCAGCCTGAGGCCCTGAGGCCTTCATGGATAAGCAGTGGCGAGGGGGCTCCAGAGGCAGGCCCCGCAGAGAGCAGACCAGTTCCTGCAGGCAGAGCCAGGGGCTGGCACTCTCCGGAGGGAGGCACTGGCCCGGCCAGCGTGGCTCAGCAGCTGAGCGACCACCTAGGAGCCAGGAGGTCACGGTTCGATTCCCAGTCAGGGCACAGGCCTGGGTTGCAGGCTCCATCCCCAGTAGGGGTGTGAAGGAGGCAGCCGATCCATGATTCTCTCTCCCTCTCCCTTCCTCTCTGAAATCAGTGAAAGTCTTTTTTTTAAAAACACAGAAGGGGGGCCTGTCTGGTTCCGCGGGCGAGCGGTGAGGGGGTTTCGAAGGCATTCGTCCCTAGGGCCACGCCCCAGGGTCGCACAGCAGTGGGCTGGACGGCGTGCACGACCACAACGGTGGACGCTCGGGGTTTCAAAGGCATTCGTCCAGCGTGGAGGAGATTTACGGGCGTCTCCACACCGTGAGGTGAGGGGTGAGCTGTGTCTCAGCTGGCTCCACGCTGGCCGCTCCGGGGGAACCGCTCACTCCTGGGACCGGGGGCCACGGGGTCAGGAAGCAGGCTGACGCCAGAGGTTGGCATGGCGGCCGACCACCAACCGATGCAGAGACATAACCGTGGCCGCAGCCGCGCCCAGGCGGTCATCAGCGGAGATTTATCGGCGGATTCGCTCGAGGAACAGAGCCATTCGTTGTAATTACCAGACGAGATCCTCCATTCACCTACAACGCCCTCACCACCTGAGAATCCCACTGCTCCTGGGCTCCTGAGCCTGCTCTGGCTTCCAACTCGGAGAGGAGAGGGGAGAGGAGGGGAGGGGAGAAGTAGGGAAGGGAGGGAAGAGGAGAGAAGAGGTAGGGAGGGGAGAGGAGAAAGGAAAGGGGTGAGACAAGGAGGGGAGAGGAGAGAAGAGAGAGGGAAAGGAGTGGGGCAGGGAGGGGAATGGAGGGGAGAAGAGAGGAGAGGAGAGGAGAGGAGAGGAGAGGAGAGGAGAGGAGAGGAGAGGAGAGGAGAGGAGAGGAGAGGAGAGGGGAAGGCAAGGGAGGGGAGGGGAGGGGAGGGGATGAGATGAGATGGTGCAGCCCAAGCTACACGGTGGGAACCTGCAGCCCATACACCACCTCGCAGCGTGCAGGGCAGTGAGCAGCCCTTGCTGACCAAAGCCCCTTTTCTGCTGGCCAGCCGGCGTGGCTCTGTGGCTGAGCAGTGACCTATGAACCAGGAGGTCACGGTTCGATTCCCGGTTGGGGCATATGGGCTCGATCCCCAGCGGGGAGTGTGCAGGAGGCAGCTGATCCATGACTCTCTCTCATCATTGATGTTTCTCTCTCTCCCTCTCCCTTCATCTCAGAAATCAATAAAAAATGCATTTTTTTAAAAAAGAAAGAAATGCCTGGAAGGTCATGTCCTAACCCGTGTCTGCTCGGTGCTCCAGTTGGGGGGTGGGGGCTCTGAGGGGGGCCTCTCAGGGCCTTTCACTGCCCGCCGGCCCGTGGCTCCCGGAGGGAAGCAGAAAGTGGCTCTCCCCCAGCCAGCAGCAAGACACCAGGGCACCTGCAATCTATCCCCAGGAGGACCTGTCACCGTAACACCACCTTTTAGGTCACGGGATTTCCCCTCGCCGTCGGACGAGCAGTGACTTCTGCTCTTATTTCTGCTCCTGGCGCCTGTCTCATTGCTGGCCCCTTCTTCCCGTCACTTCCTCCCTCCCGCCTCCCATCCTCAGAGGCAGCCGCTGCGGGAAGACGTTCACATCCCATCATCGTCTCCCCTCGCCTTCCAGGCAGGTGATACGACCTGTCACAGGCTTTTGGACATGGACGCGGCAGAGAGCTGCCACCCACCTCAGCGAGGCGCCGGTCCCCCGCGGCCCCCGAGGCAGGCCGCGGTGGGCGAAGGAGAGGCTGAGCATCCACCACGCCTGGCATTGGGGGGGGCTCCGTCCCGGCCTGGGCGGGAGCAGAGAGACAGCCTGGCGGGGGCTCTGGCCCCACCGCAGCCCGGCCAGGCCTCCCAGAACCACACACCGTCTGAGGCACGTGCCGACCCAAGGGGGCCCCATGTCCCCCCACAGCCCCTCTGCAGCCCCACTCCCGGCCATGGGGTGCCTTTCCTGGAGCCCAGCCATAAACCAATATGAATTCAGAGACGCTACCAGACACCAGACTTTCAACCGGATCCAGGGGCTGGTCCTGGGTCACCACTGTCATGGGCCTGGGCAGTCATTCCTGGGCCTGCCTGCTGTGGCCTCGCCGCACATCCCAGGTGGGCCACTAGGTGTCACCATCACAGGCTGTGGTCCTCGCTCCCTGGTCCTGGGTACCAGGCAGCGAGCATCCCAGGGATTACGGGAACAGGTACGGAGCTCCGTCCCCGCCCGGAGGGCAGAGCTGCTCGAGCTGCCGTGAGTGTGGGCACCCTCCCCAGCCTCTCCCACACCCGTCAGCCACTCAGACCCCGAGGGGCTCAGCTGAACATTAAGCAAGACCCACATCAGCTGGAACTGGAACATTAAGCAAGACCCACATCAGCCAAACCAGTTGGACCTTAGCTGCGGGCACATCCCCGGTAGGGGGTATGCAAGAGGCAGTTGGTCGATGTTTCTCTCTCAACAACGTTTCTAGCTCTCTATCTCTCTCCCTTCCTTTCTGTAAAAAATCATTAAAATATATTTCCCCGCCCGCACAGCCCGGCCCAGCTCCCCGCTCCCGCACGCTGAGCCCGGCGCCCAGCGGGACCTCTCTTTGCGTGACCAGCCACTCAGGTGCAGCCCAGCCAACAGCTGCACCAGACCCACAGGCTGCAACGGGCCTGGCGCACCGGCGCTGCAGCGTGAGAAGCCGCAGGGGACACGCGCGCACCGGGCCCGGACGACCCCGGAGCAGCTCAGAGGCCTCCGGAGCGCACCCCCCGCCCGGCCCTCCCCACGCCCCGCCCCCGAGAGCCTGTGGGCATGACCTGCGCGTCACCCGCCCCCTGTGCCCGCCCAGTTCGCCCTCGCGACACTGCGTGCAGTCACTCAAACGTACCCCCAACTCACCGGATGTGCAAACTCGGTTTGAGACGGCGCTCTGGACACCCCAGAAGTTCTGGGGACACAGGTGTGTCGTGAGCTGAGAAACGGGCAGATCTGCGGTGCCGGCGGCAGCCTGAGGCCCTGAGGCCTTCATGGATAAGCAGTGGCGAGGGGGCTCCAGAGGCAGGCCCCGCAGAGAGCAGACCAGTTCCTGCAGGCAGAGCCAGGGGCTGGCACTCTCCGGAGGGAGGCACTGGCCCGGCCAGCGTGGCTCAGCAGCTGAGCGACCACCTAGGAGCCAGGAGGTCACGGTTCGATTCCCAGTCAGGGCACAGGCCTGGGTTGCAGGCTCCATCCCCAGTAGGGGTGTGAAGGAGGCAGCCGATCCATGATTCTCTCTCCCTCTCCCTTCCTCTCTGAAATCAGTGAAAGTCTTTTTTTTAAAAACACAGAAGGGGGGCCTGTCTGGTTCCGCGGGCGGGCGGTGAGGGGGTTTCGAAGGCATTCGTCCCTAGGGCCACGCCCCAGGGTCGCACAGCAGTGGGCTGGACGGCGTGCACGACCACAACGGTGGACGCTCGGGGTTTCAAAGGCATTCGTCCAGCGTGGAGGAGATTTACGGGCGTCTCCACACCGTGAGGTGAGGGGTGAGCTGTGTCTCAGCTGGCTCCACGCTGGCCGCTCCGGGGGAACCGCTCACTCCTGGGACCGGGGGCCACGGGGTCAGGAAGCAGGCTGACGCCAGAGGTTGGCATGGCGGCCGACCACCAACCGATGCAGAGACATAACCGTGGCCGCAGCCGCGCCCAGGCGGTCATCAGCGGAGATTTATCGGCGGATTCGCTCGAGGAACAGAGCCATTCGTTGTAATTACCAGACGAGATCCTCCATTCACCTACAACGCCCTCACCACCTGAGAATCCCACTGCTCCTGGGCTCCTGAGCCTGCTCTGGCTTCCAACTCGGAGAGGAGAGGGGAGAGGAGGGGAGGGGAGAAGTAGGGAAGGGAGGGAAGAGGAGAGAAGAGGTAGGGAGGGGAGAGGAGAAAGGAAAGGGGTGAGACAAGGAGGGGAGAGGAGAGAAGAGAGAGGGAAAGGAGTGGGGCAGGGAGGGGAATGGAGGGGAGAAGAGAGGAGAGGAGAGGAGAGGAGAGGAGAGGAGAGGAGAGGAGAGGAGAGGAGAGGGGAAGGCAAGGGAGGGGAGGGGAGGGGAGGGGATGAGATGAGATGGTGCAGCCCAAGCTACACGGTGGGAACCTGCAGCCCATACACCACCTCGCAGCGTGCAGGGCAGTGAGCAGCCCTTGCTGACCAAAGCCCCTTTTCTGCTGGCCAGCCGGCGTGGCTCTGTGGCTGAGCAGTGACCTATGAACCAGGAGGTCACGGTTCGATTCCCGGTTGGGGCATATGGGCTCGATCCCCAGCGGGGAGTGTGCAGGAGGCAGCTGATCCATGACTCTCTCTCATCATTGATGTTTCTCTCTCTCCCTCTCCCTTCATCTCAGAAATCAATAAAAAATGCATTTTTTTAAAAAAGAAAGAAATGCCTGGAAGGTCATGTCCTAACCCGTGTCTGCTCGGTGCTCCAGTTGGGGGGTGGGGGCTCTGAGGGGGGCCTCTCAGGGCCTTTCACTGCCCGCCGGCCCGTGGCTCCCGGAGGGAAGCAGAAAGTGGCTCTCCCCCAGCCAGCAGCAAGACACCAGGGCACCTGCAATCTATCCCCAGGAGGACCTGTCACCGTAACACCACCTTTTAGGTCACGGGATTTCCCCTCGCCGTCGGACGAGCAGTGACTTCTGCTCTTATTTCTGCTCCTGGCGCCTGTCTCATTGCTGGCCCCTTCTTCCCGTCACTTCCTCCCTCCCGCCTCCCATCCTCAGAGGCAGCCGCTGCGGGAAGACGTTCACATCCCATCATCGTCTCCCCTCGCCTTCCAGGCAGGTGATACGACCTGTCACAGGCTTTTGGACATGGACGCGGCAGAGAGCTGCCACCCACCTCAGCGAGGCGCCGGTCCCCCGCGGCCCCCGAGGCAGGCCGCGGTGGGCGAAGGAGAGGCTGAGCATCCACCACGCCTGGCATTGGGGGGGGCTCCGTCCCGGCCTGGGCGGGAGCAGAGAGACAGCCTGGCGGGGGCTCTGGCCCCACCGCAGCCCGGCCAGGCCTCCCAGAACCACACACCGTCTGAGGCACGTGCCGACCCAAGGGGGCCCCATGTCCCCCCACAGCCCCTCTGCAGCCCCACTCCCGGCCATGGGGTGCCTTTCCTGGAGCCCAGCCATAAACCAATATGAATTCAGAGACGCTACCAGACACCAGACTTTCAACCGGATCCAGGGGCTGGTCCTGGGTCACCACTGTCATGGGCCTGGGCAGTCATTCCTGGGCCTGCCTGCTGTGGCCTCGCCGCACATCCCAGGTGGGCCACTAGGTGTCACCATCACAGGCTGTGGTCCTCGCTCCCTGGTCCTGGGTACCAGGCAGCGAGCATCCCAGGGATTACGGGAACAGGTACGGAGCTCCGTCCCCGCCCGGAGGGCAGAGCTGCTCGAGCTGCCGTGAGTGTGGGCACCCTCCCCAGCCTCTCCCACACCCGTCAGCCACTCAGACCCCGAGGGGCTCAGCTGAACATTAAGCAAGACCCACATCAGCTGGAACTGGAACATTAAGCAAGACCCACATCAGCCAAACCAGTTGGACCTTAGCTGCGGGCACATCCCCGGTAGGGGGTATGCAAGAGGCAGTTGGTCGATGTTTCTCTCTCAACAACGTTTCTAGCTCTCTATCTCTCTCCCTTCCTTTCTGTAAAAAATCATTAAAATATATTTCCCCGCCCGCACAGCCCGGCCCAGCTCCCCGCTCCCGCACGCTGAGCCCGGCGCCCAGCGGGACCTCTCTTTGCGTGACCAGCCACTCAGGTGCAGCCCAGCCAACAGCTGCACCAGACCCACAGGCTGCAACGGGCCTGGCGCACCGGCGCTGCAGCGTGAGAAGCCGCAGGGGACACGCGCGCACCGGGCCCGGACGACCCCGGAGCAGCTCAGAGGCCTCCGGAGCGCACCCCCCGCCCGGCCCTCCCCACGCCCCGCCCCCGAGAGCCTGTGGGCATGACCTGCGCGTCACCCGCCCCCTGTGCCCGCCCAGTTCGCCCTCGCGAGGCTGCTGTGGGCGTGGCCTTCAGATCGCCCCGCCCCCCGCGCCCGCCTAGCCGGCCCTCGCGAGGCTACCGTGGGCGTGGCCTGCCGACCGCCCCGCCTCTTCGCCTCGGCCCTCTGTCACCTGACCGCCAGCGTCTCACGTGACCGGTCCTGCGCCGCCATCTTGGATCGCCGGTGAGGAGCGGAAAAGCGGGGGAAAGAAGGCGCCGAGCTGGGAACGCGGCGGGAAGAGGACGAGGGTGAGGGCACGGGGGGCGCCCGGCCGGCCCCACGAGGCCCGCGGAGCAGCAGCCGCCGCCCGACCGCAGGTACCGCGTCCCGGGGCCGCCCCTCGCCGCTGCGGGCTCCGCCGCGGGCCATGTGCGCCTCCCCGCGGGCCTCGCCGCCGCCCCCCCTGCGGCCCCGTGCGCCCGCGACGAGGCCCGCGGGCTGCCCCGCTCCGCGCCCCGCCGCCGGCCCGGCAGCACTGCAGGCGCAGAAGCAGCCCCGCCGCCCCGGCCCCAGCCTCGCCGTCCGTGGGGGAGAGAGACGGGGGCGCCCGGGGAGCGGCTCGGGCGGCAGAGTGGCGGGCCCGCCGGGCTGCCTCCGCGCCGGAAGCCGCCTCCGGGCCGGCGGGGCTGCGCTCAGCCTTCGGCCCGCATCCCTGCTCCAGGCGGCCTGGGGCGGCCCGCATCCCTGCTCCAGGCGGCCTGGGGCGGCCGCCTCCCGCGCACTTTCTCCATGGTACCCCCGGGGCCCCGCGCGTCCCCCCGGGGACCCGGCACCTCCTCTCCTTTCCCGGGAGCCCGCTTAGCGTTCCCTTCCCCGGGAGAGCAGACACTGCCTGCCCGGCAATGACCTCCGCCGTGAAGTGCATCCAGGTGAACCGAATAAGCACCCTTTGGACTGGCAGGTTCTTTCTAGATCGTGACACCGCGCCTGGCCCTGTGTTCCCGGGGAGCTGGGTCCGGGTCCCGACCTGGCGCCTCGCCTGTGGTGCTGCCTGCCCTCCAGCCCGCCTGGCTCGTGGAAGTGTTTGACATTTGCAGAATCACCGTTATTCGATTGTTTTCCGTTAAGATTTAAAAAGAAAAAAAAAAACACAAAAGTGGCAGATCATTGTTCCTTATTCATGAGAAAGTGGAATCAGCAAAACCAATAGTATTTGGAGTCAATTAGATAAATTCGAAGCTAACGCATAAAATACATTAAAATTAAGGGAGAAGTTTCCAGAGGTTTTTTGTTATAACTTAAACAAAGTCCTGAACTCTACTGATTAGATAAAGTACGTAAATGTGCATCCCATAATTGGGTCCCTTTTTTTTTCTTTTCCATGGAATATTGAGAAAGGTCTCACCACCCAAAAAAAATCACTCCTTTGTTTCTCCGAGTGAGAGAAATGTTTGATGCTGCCTGCTGTCCTTCTTGGCCACGGCTGGATGTTGAAGATGGATCCAAGGGACTGTTCATTTCGGGAACTGATTTAGAAAACACTGGCGCTGCCACTTAGCAGCCCTGTAACCTTTAAGCCACTTAAAGGGCACTACTGTTCCCTTATTTGTAACATCGTTGGACCCTCCCAAAGATCAAACAGGCTTACAGGTTGATACAAAGTAGCAGTGAGAGGCAGTTTCTCTTCAATATCACGAGTTACAAACTTTGTTCTCACTGAACAATAAAAGGAAGTTGGTGTATTGAGAAAGGATAGATTTGGAATCATGTAGCCTTGGGTTCCAATTCTTAAACCATTATTACTTTATATCTGTGCGTCTCAGGCTCCTCATCTGCACAAAAGAGAGATTAATAGTACCAGGGCAGGATAGAAGAGGTGGGCAGAGAGGGGCTCCTTATTCTACTTGTGCTGTGGCTGCTGTCGTTGTCAGTCTCACCCTTTGTCAACAGAGTCCCAAGAAAGCGAGTCGCACCCTCAACGTTGGATAATTCAAGGAGGAGGTATTTACAAAGGTGCTCGTAGTCGGGATGAGGGCCTTGGGTAGGGACCCCCGGGGTAGCACGGTGATCTGGAGCAGGTCAGGAGCAGGGAGCGGGGCTAGGACCAGGAGTGTCCTGGAGAGCAGCCTGCCTGGAGGGACCAGCCCGGTCAAGGTCACCTGGAGGGAGGAGGCCAGGGAATGAAGATCTTGATGTTACTCCCTGCCTCCTGACCTCCTGGCGTGGCTCCCCGTTGACATAACTCCCCCAGCATTGACCCGCCCCCCCCCCCCTAGCAACCAGGGACAGGGGTCCTGTGATGGGCCCCCTCCTGGGACAGGCCTGGGGGCGGACAGTGACATCGTTTGGAATTGAGTGTGTATCTTACTCTTCACCGAGCCTTTGCTTACCTCTCTAGACCGAAGGAGTGCTTCCTGTCTGTTAGGGTTTAGTCATTGGCTGTTTCTGACGATTTTACCTTGTGTACTGTCACATTGTTTAAAAGCTGCTAATTTTCTTAAATTTCTAACCAGGTTTGTCTTACTCTCCCAACTCAGTTTTAGACTGTGAGAACTGTACATTTAAATTTTTTTCATTCTTCCTGGTACTTTGCTTGGTGCCTTGCACATATGAATGTTTTCTATAACTTTCTATATTAAACATTTAAGCACAAGTAGAATAGTATAATGAGCCCCTACCTGCTCACCTCTCCAATTACAAAACCTGCCAGTCTCCTTTAACCCTCTCTCTCCCACCAGGGTAATGTTTTCCATAGGTGCTGTCACATCGATCTCCTGGAGACCGTGCATAGGATGCAGATTAGCACAGTCCATGTTGCTGTTAAACCACTAGGATTATCTTTGTTGTCCTTATTTTCATCCCTTATTATTCAAATAAATTTTACTTCACTTGACATGCAGTCCCATATACTTATGCACATTGGTGGCCTAAGTGAACTCTGAAAATTTGGAGTTGGCCTTACGGTCAACTTAACTCTTCTGTAGACTTTATTACGAGCCGTTATCTAATCTGATTAGCAGAGACTTTGCTCTACTGAGACTTGACTTTTGCATTGATTTTTGCGAGTGTCCCCAAACTGGTTTTTCAGGTATTTCTCCGTGTATTTGATATTATCCTGTCTGTTTTAGAGATGCCATTTCTGTACTTAACCCCCAACATGTGCAGCCTCTGCAGTGAGACACGTAAATGCCCAGGGAGGCGGGGCACCTGCCACAGGTTTCCCTGAGCACACGGCTCTCCACGTGAGTCCCTTGTCAGGTTGTTTTGTAATGTGTTTTGCTTGTGGTGAGATAACTCCTCCTCGTCATTGCACAGGGAGCAGTTGGCATGCCCTGCCCCCCTCCTGTCATGTCAAGGAGTGAAGAGGGACAGCCTGTGGGCGCAGAGCTGGCCTCCAGGCCATCAGTCAGCTTGCTGAGGTCACACTTCCCGGGAAGGAGGCCTTACGTCTGTGCAAGGAATTGGATGTTCCGGGTTCCCTGTCATTAGTTCGTATTTAACTGAACAAATAAATACAAAGAAAGCCTGAGAGCGCCCAGAAGGGGAATCCGTAGCCGTGTGAGGAGCCACAGCTCCCTTGACCTAAACGTGGAATTCACAGGCAGCAGAGTGACTCAGAAAGTCACAGAGTGTTCTCGCAATCACTGGTCCCTCTTAGTGACTGAGGCTGAGTGTAAGGACTTCGGACACTCGTTCTCTCTGCCTGAGAAAGGCCTTTGTAAGGGAACGCAGAGGGTGCTCAGACAGGGTTTTTCTACTTCATGATGGTGCAAAAGCTGTATGTTTAGTAGACACCATACTTTGAGTTTTGATCTTTCCTGGGCCGGTAATATGTGTATGAAAGATACTCTGACTCTGGACAGTGGCAGCCCCAGCCAGTCACCGTCTTGAAGGTCAGCAACCCAGAATCCGCAGTCTAGTCGTCTTTTGGGAGGTAATACTCTCGGGTTGTTCAGCGGGGAGTGGCTACAGGGCCCCGGGCCCCGGGTTGCTGGGTGGTCATCCCTGTTATCACAGCTGGAGCACATCCTGGTTGTGAGAGTGGTCGGTCGGGAAGGGGGTGGGGGCGAAGGGCACTAGAGAAGCCTGATGTGGGCCCAGAGGAGAGCTATTGTGCCTGAGAGCAGGAAGTCCGGAGCACCCTGCCTGCTGTGAGTGGGTGTGAGTGGGTAGAGGAGACCATGTTGAGCCATCTGAGCACAGCGGGGTCTGGCGGGAGTTTGGGTATAATCCTTGCATGGGCCACGATTCAACTCCTGAAATAAGAGTTCAGAGCCTGTGACAGGGTATGGTCTTTGGTCTACAGCTGGGGCCACTGAACTTTTGCTGGAGTTTACTGAATGTGTGAGATTCCAAACCCCACTGAAATGTGGGAGAACAAAGCTTGTTGCTGGACAAAAAGAAAAGCCTAAACCTAAAAAATGAGATCCAAGTCAACAAGTCATCTCACTTTAGCCCAAAGGGAGCGTTTGAAATGAGTGGGTGCTGTCAGGAAGCGGGTTTGAGATTAGGCGGGAAGAGATTGTGTTTCCTATCGAGTGACTTCCTCGGCCAGACGCGTCTCTTCCTAAGGACCCGTGCGTATGTGGACAACTAGGATGTCAATTGCTTCCGTCTTCGATGGCCCTTTCCTTTCAGGGGAAAGAAAGTAACACACATGGGTGATAGCTGACCACTAATATGAGCTCTGGAAAACCCACAGCGTGTTTGTGGTTTATCTTTGGGAAGACGAAGGAAGTAAAAGGAGGAACTGCTGGACTATTGCTTTTCTTTAGTTTCGTTGCATAGTACTTCTCAGAGTTCACTGTCCTTCCTGATAAGGCAATTGTATGTTTTCACAATCCCAAAGGCTTGCAGAGAAGAAAAACTACAATTATATTTGGTGTAAAAAGTTGCATCAGTCATGTATCGACTCTAGGGATGGTATTTCATAGTAAGTTAAGGTGGTTCTGCCCTGGGAATGGCTGTGTTTGTTCAATCAGTTGTGACCAGGCGTCTCTCTGTGGTCTGTCCCCCTTTCTAGATATGGAAGTGAGCAGCAGCGTCGCCATGTTGGTGCCAGACATTGGGGAACAGGAAGCTATATTGACGGCCGACACTGTCATCAGTTCTTCACTGGAAATTGATGGACAGAGTTCAGCTAAAACAGATCCATTAATCCATGTTATCCAGAAGTTGAGCAAGATAGTGGAACATGAAAAGTCACAAAAATGCCTTTTGATTGGGAAGAAGCGCTCCCGTCCAAGTGCTGGGGCGAGCTCTCCGGAAGCCCAGGAGCTCGGGGAGATCCCAGCGAAAGGAGCCCCGCCCCCTGTGGCCGACCGAAGGGCCGAGCCGGCACAGATCCCTCCCAGCCCGGACCCTCTCGCCCAGAACGACGGGAAGGCTATGTCCTACCAGTGCAGCCTGTGCAAGTTCCTGTCCCCATCTTTCTCTGTGCTCAAGGACCACATCAAGCAGCACGGCCAGCAGAACGAAGTGATCCTGATGTGCTCCGAGTGCCACGTCACCTCCAGAAGCCAAGAGGAGCTGGAAGCCCACGTGGTGAACGACCACGAAAGCTTTGCCAGCGGCCCCGTTCCGCCCAGAGCCGAGCCGTGCGTGAGCCCCTCCGGCGCTGTGTGCCCGAGGCCTGCCGAGCGGAAGCAGGACGGCACCCCCGACCTCCCCGTCAGCCTGCGTGCCCCACAGGCGCACGCCGTGCCCGCCGCGTCCGAGAAGGACAGGGGGAGGAGGAAGTGGTACGCCTACGAGCAGTACGGCATGTACCGGTGCCTGTTCTGCAGCTACACGTGCGGGCAGCAGCGAATGTTGAAGACACACGCTTGGAAGCACGCCGGGGAGGTGGACTGCTCCTACCCGATATTTGAAAATGAGAACGAGCCCCTGGGCCTGCTGGGCTCCTCGGTGGCCACTGCGCCCGGCGGGGTCGACGCCGTGGTCATCGCCATCGGAGAGAACGAGCTGAGCATCCACAACGGGCCGGCGGTGCAGGTACAGATCTGCAGCTCAGAGCCTCTGTCCTCGGCGTCGGCCCTGCCGGGTGCGGGGCGAGACACGGCTCTCCGCGGGGCGGTGGCCCTCGGGCCCCACGAGGAGGACGTGCTGGAGGTGATCTCGGACGCGGAGGAGAGCCTGGTGGCCGACAGCCTCCTCTCGTCGGCACAGAAGATCATCAGCAGCAGCCCCAACAAGAAGGGCCACGTGAACGTGATCGTGGAGCGTCTGCCCGGCGCCGAGGAGACGGTGCTGCAGAAGCCTTTCCTCGTGAACGCCGCGCTGGAGGAGGGGGGCCTCCCGGCCGCTGCAGCGCCCCCGACAGGCTGCGAGGGGAGAGGGGAGGCCTATCGTGCCGACCAGTGCACCGTCGACATCGGGGGGCTGATCATAGGCTGGAGCAGCACGGAGAAGAAGGAGAGCGAGCTGATCCACCCGGGACTGGCCCCCGATGAGAACGCGCCCCCGGGCCGAAGGAGGACCAATTCCGAGTCCCTGAGGCTGCACTCGCTGGCAGCAGAAGCCCTGGTCACAATGCCCATCAGAGCCGCCGAGCTCACGAGAGCCAACCTGGGGCACTACGGCAACGTCAGCCTCTTAGACCCGGACACCGGGCAGCGGCAGGTGGACAGCACCTTGGCAGCCTATTCCAAAATGATGTCACCCCTTAAAAACTCCTCCAGCGCCTTAGCGAGCTTCAACCAAAGCAGCTGCCCCTTGGTGGCGCTCCCGGAGGGCCGGCAGGAGCTGTCTGACGGGCAGGCGAAGACGGGCATCAGCGTGTCCCTGCTCACCGTCATCGAGAAGCTGCGGGAGAGGACGGACCAGAATGCCTCGGACGAGGACATCCTGAAGGAGCTGCAGGACAACGCCCAGTGCCAGCCCGGCGGCGAGGCCGGCCTGCCGGGCGGCGGCGTGGTGGAGTACATCCCCAACGCCGAGCGGCCCTACCGCTGCCGCCTCTGCCACTACGCGAGCGGGAACAAGGGCTACATCAAGCAGCACCTGCGGGTGCACCGGCAGCGGCAGCCCTACCAGTGCCCCATCTGTGAGCACGTGGCCGACAGCAGCAAGGAGCTGGAGAGCCACATGATCCACCACTGCAAGGCCCGGCTGTACCAGTGCAAGCGCTGCGCCGAGGCCTTCCACTATAAGGTACGGCCCCGTGCTCGGGAGCCCCGGCTCAGCGCAGGCCCAGGCGTGGTGGGGTCAGTCCACCCGCACCTGGTCCATCGGGAAACGGACCCAAGAAGGGTTGGTAGTTGGCCAGACGATGGGGACTGAAATGGGGTCATCGGGACTTCGGGTAGGATCTCCCTGGCCGCCTCTGGCCTGGATAGGGTTGTAGAGTCTCTTCAGAACGGGTGGCTTTTGCAGTGCAGGGGGTTGTGTGGCGGGGACAGCGTGCACACACACAGATGTATCCACATCAGCAGTGCATGGCCCCCAACTGCAAGTCGTTCCCTCCAGGCCTGCCCAGCCAGCCCGCAGACTCGGTTTGTTGCAGAGGAAGAATGGGCTGATGAGGCAGTGCCGTGGGCGGAGAGCCACGTGTTAGCTGTGTGGCAGTTTGAGGAACTTTCAAGGTCGCTTTGACTATGTGACTTTCACCTTATGTGCGACCTCAAAGCCAACAACCGGCGTGAAATGCTGATTTGTAAAGGAAACTTGCATTCTTCGGATCAGTGGTTTAGGATTTATTTCTTCGATATGACAGTTGATGGGGGAAGTATTTTTTTGCTATCCTAGGGGGCCACTGGGAAACGGGGACGTGGACTTTCTCAGGTGACCCAGGGGAGGCTGGGAGTGAGATGGTTCAGGAAGGAAAGGCTTTTGAGGGAGATTCCGCTCCACTCAGATTGCCCTCCTGGAATCTGGAATGGCCTTGGCCACTGGACAGGGGGGCACTTGGTGGGGGTAGGAGTGGGGGCGGGGCCAGTCCAGGGGAACGTGCAGCGACTGTGCTCTTGACTCCTGGGATGCAGCTGCAGGAGGCCCGCAGTGCAGTGGCGGGGGGTTTCTTTCTATGAAAGCGCTGACTCGGAGCCCTCCGGCCCTCTCCCCGGGCCTGCCCACGGTGAGTGTGCACACATCACGCCAGGACCCAGGACGGAGCCTGGTGCTCCCGGGGCAGTGCTTCCGTAAACTGCCAAAGGCTCGGGTAATGAGGGGCACGTTTGCTTTGGAAGCGTTGGTGGTGTGTCCTAGGTTCCAGGCTCCTGTAACTGCAGTGAGTTCATTAGGAATTGCTGTTCATTTCTCTCGTGTCCAGAGTCAGCTGAGGAGCCATGAGAGAGAGCAGCACAGCCTTCCAGACCCCTTGTCAGTGGCGGCTTCTGCTGAGCCCAGGGTCCCCAGGGACACCGCCGAGGCCAAGTGTGCCCAGGAAGGTAGGTGTGCATCCCACACGGCCGCACGACTCGCATCCCAGGTGAGAAGCCCCTCAGCAGCCTGTCCGGTGGGGGGTTTCAGCACCAAAGCTGCATCGGTCCTCCTGTTTTGCACTTTGGGTTCTGGTCTCCTCCTGGGGACACTCTGAGTCCTGAACGAAGCACTGTAAGTCCTCAGCTTCACCTTGTAGGGAGATCTGACACTGACATTCCTGCTGTCCTGTAAGAGCCAAAGGCCGCATGAACCTTAGGTGCCAGGCCCACGAGCCAGGGAACCCGCAGCGAAGCAGCAGCCTGCCCCTCCCCCAGCCCAGCTGACCCTCGAGAACAGCTCACAGATGGCAGCCCCCTCCCAGACTCTGACTGAGGCCCCTGCTGTGATCTTGTTGTAACCGAGGCTGCTGCCAGATGTCACCTGCACTCTCTTTCAAACACGGCACCCGATTCTCTGCACACGTCAGGTACCGCTCTGCTAATAGGAATATTAGCATCAAAAGATTTCACTCGTGCCCCATGAAGAGGCGGTGCCACATCCGGAGAATCTGGCTAACGGTGCTGAGCTGCGCTTCCCTGCGTCAGCTCGCTTAAATTGATAAACTCCCGTGTCTTGAGTGTGGTGCATCGTGTTTATGGGGAATAAAACATATTGGGGTGACTTTCCTTTTTAGATTTCCTAAGAATTAAAGTTAGAAACAATTGCAGAGTGAAATGTTTTCCTGTAATGTTCATCACATTATGGCCCAGCACGCATAACCGACACGGGAATGTTTCTGAGAACTGCGCTGACGCCCGCATCCCCTATCAAGCAGCTGTCACCCTGCAATCGTCTCCCAGACAAAAGGAGTTTATGGCAGAGCATCTGCCTCTGCAGAGATGGCTGAGCTAGACAGTTTGCTTCCTTTCTGCAGAAAGGCGAGTGCCCCTCCCCCTTTACCCATTACGCTCCGCATCCTGTGAAGGAGCCTTCAGACATGGGATGGCTTTGGGCCGGGAATCCCTGATGGCGGGATAGTCAGGCCTCTCAGGGCTCCGCATTTGGTGAACACAGGGCTAAACCTGCCCTTTCAGGCAGTCCTCTCACTGTCCCCATGGGCCGTTAACAAGTTAAAACTCAGTTTTAATGGGAAGATTAACATGTGAGCTCAGAATTAAAGTAACCAGTTCACATTAGTGTGTCCGCCACATTCCCTCTTGTAGCCGCCTGGGGTCGAGGGTGGATTTCACGTGCAGGCCATGCCTTCCCCACCCGGCCCACTTGCCCGTCTTTGTCATCAGAGAGTGACCGTTCAGATGACGGACGGCCTCCTGGGCGCTTTATTCACTTAGCGTTGAGCTTTCAGAATCTGGTGGTCAAACCAAAGAACAAGTTCCTAGCTCACAGAGAAGGGAAAGATTAGTCCTTGGCATTCTGAAACTTAACCGCTTCGTGATTGCATTAAAGAAGAGGGAGGCGTGCCCTGTGGTCCGTCTCTGCCCATTAGGTCGGCACGGGCACCTCAGGGCACGTTTCAGCTCGGAGGCACAGGGCCACGGTACTTGGGACGTGCGTTCTGCCCAAGTCAGGACCGTCCTGGGCTGGCCCTGGTGCCGGGAGTACAGTGAAGGGCAGTGCCAGTGAGGGGCCCCGTGACCAAGACAGGTGGTGCTCCACCAGAGCCGCGGGCAGAGCACCTCCGTGAGTGCTTCCTTGTCAGATTTAAGTAAACTGTTCTTTGTTGCAAACCTGTAATTTGCCAAGCCCTGGGGAGTCGCTGTAAACACAGCAGGCAGGTTCCTGCCCGCAGTAGTTAGCAGCTAGGACACGTCAGAGACTTCACAGGAGCCTGCAGAGGCGGCAGAGGAGCACAGTGCCCCTGGCGAGCTGACCGCACTGGAATCCTCCAGTCGCTCATTTTGTAGATAAGAAAGCCAAGTCCCCAGAGGGGAAATCACTTGCCTGTGATCGCACGGTGCTGCTGGCAGCACAGATGAAGCCCAAGGTCTTCGGTTGAAACCCAGGACCTTCTCCCTGGAAACAGCTGCTCGGGTGACACAGCCTCCTGGTCTGTGTGCAGGCAGCTTTTCGTGGTGTTTTCACTTGTGTGATTGGTCTGCAGTGCTGCTCACACAGAGTTTTTTAAACTACATTTGGAGCAGTGCTCTCTTAATCAAGTCCAAATTTTTAACCTACCAATTAAGAATAATACTTAGATTATAGTCATGATTAGTGTGCCTATTTAATGTAACAGATTTATGCCAGGATAGTAGGACATTTTGTTCTGTCTGGCAAACGTAGTAGGTACTAGCAAAAGAAAATACCAATTTTACAAAGCTTTAAATTAAGGACTTTCTTTGTTTTGTTAAAATTTAGTGTGGATTTGCTTTTGTGCTGCATTTCACCTCCCTGTGCTGTGGCATGTTGTCTCTAAGCTTCCTCCCGCTCTGCCCTCTTCCGTGGCCGTGCTAGTTAGTTCTGAGGATAGAGCAGTCAGGCTGCGGGTGGCTGTGGACTCGGTGCTCAGAGTACACGGGTTGGGCATCCTCAGGAGCAGTGTCCATTGCTCACGTCACTCAGCTGTGTCCGGGCTTCCCGGGCTCAGCAGCCCAGCCCTGTGGCACCGGGGCCTGTGGAGCCAGCTGCTCATTCACGTTGGTTATAACCTTCGTCCTCGGAGCTGCCCGGGTGCTGATTCACTAGCGGCACAGTGTTACCTGGTGTGTAATAGCAGACAGTTGCTTTTCCCTGGTTGTTGCAGTGACAGCTGACAGTCATAAACAGAGGAAACCCACAGACTGAAAAAGCACGAGGCTGTTTGTATTCCGTTTGTTACAGATACTTTGTAGCCACACTTTTCTGGATTCTGATACTAAATTATAGGTTGTTGGCAAATAGTTGTTTCCCTAAGACAATGTACCCATGTTGGTTAGACTAATACCTTTCACATTAACTGTGTCTCTGGTTAATTCAGCTGCTAGTAGTCAGCAGGCACTGGCATCAAGTCCATCCTTTTAGAATGTTGTGCAAGGTTATGTAGAGACCAACCCAGTTTATCTATGTCTCCCAGTCAGGTGATGTTCACTTTGTATCTGCTGGTGGTCCAGGTCCAGGTGCCTGTGAGCCATTTTCTGACTTGTTAACTTGATCTGGAGAGAGCCTGGATGGAGGTATTGGTGCTGCTGGGGTCAGTGCTCATTGACAGTGGGATGTAAGTGCTGCCATTTCACTAATGAAAGCCTGTCACTAAAACTCTGAAATGCCTTGTCCAGAGAATAAGTCTTCAGTCCAGAAACAGTACAGATGCGACGTGTGTGATTACACAAGTACAACATATGTTGGTGTCAGAAACCACAGGCGGACCCACAACTCGGACAAGCCGTACAGGTGAGTGTGATGGCCCTGGGTCTAATGCTTGTGCTCAGCACTTTGTAATGAAGAAGAAAGTAAAAGTTATTAAGCACTCGCGCACTTGTTCGAACGCAGGTTAGATGCTAAGCAGCGTTCCCAGGTGGTGTTCAGTTGGTTAAAGACCCCGTTCTGAGCTGGAGTCCCGGCCCGCAGCCTTGTGTCTGGCTGGAATGAGGGACGATGCCCGTGGCTGTCAGTGCCGGTTCCAGTTTCATAGAATCGTCAGATAGCAGTGTTCAGTCATTGGGCCTGAGTATTCCAGCAGAAGAGCCTGAACGCTTAAAAGCAATAAAATTCCCTGCGAAAGATTCTGTTTTTGGAAATTAATCTATCATGTGTAGAACAAGATCATTTTATTACTTGGTTTTCCACCAAGGTTAATTCTAGCAGTTTTCAGGAAATAGAGTTCTCAGTTGATGGCGATACGCTGGCAGGTAGAAGTCATGACTCCTAAGCAAATTGGCCTCTTGCACATAAACCGCTACTTTCGTGGTCAGCTTGTCCTGCTGGCAGCTGGAGGAACCCGGTTTCCACCCCAGCGAGGCCGGCAGGACAGGGAGTGCCGGGCCTGGGCTCCCACTCGCACCCGAGGACACCTACTCCATGTGCCAGCTGTCCCCTGGGGTCGTGGGTGCAGCACGGGTGAGTGTGGTCAGGTGTGAGTGACATCTCAGTGAAACCTGACAGAACACGCCTTGCAAGGCCCTGCTTTCACCTGCGTGGGCTCCCTCTACAGACGTGGTTCCCTCCCGCTGCAGGTGCTCTCTGTGTGGCTACGTGTGCAGCCACCCTCCTTCCCTGAAGTCGCACATGTGGAAGCACGCCAGCGACCGCAACTACAACTACGAGCAGGTGAACAAGGCCATCAACGACGCCATCTCCCAGAGCAGCAGGTACGGACCCCCTGCGGCCTGCGCTGTCCCGTGTAAGTTCAACCCTGCGTTCTAGCCCACTCACGGTCTGGTGCTGTGCTTGCTTTAAGGGTTCTAGGGAAGTCCCCCAGAAAGACTCAGATAAACAGCAGTGAAGAAGGAGCCGACCCCCCCACTGGGGGTGTGGACACCGTGGTGTCGTCCTCGGAGCCGGCTCCTCAGGCTCCCCAGGCTCCCGCCGAGCGCGAGAAACTGAGCCCCACAAGTAACTCCTCGTGTCGCTCCGACAAAAGCCCCGGGGCGGCCCCCCCAGGGATGGAGTACTGCGTCTTACTCTTCTGCTGCTGTATCTGTGGTTTCGAATCCACCAGCAAAGAAAACCTGTTGGATCACATGAAGGAGCACGAGGGTGAGATTGTCAACATCATCCTGAACAAGGAGCCCGGCGCAGCTCTCAACACCAGCTAGACGCCGCGGGCCTGCGTCTCGCTGCCTCAGACGCCCGGCAGACACACGGGGGCGGGCTGACAGGTGTGACTTTGGAATTCCAAATGGATGAGCAGCAATAATATTTAAGTATTCTGAGCGAGGGGAAATGGGTTGGGGAGGAAGCAAAGACGTGACCCTGTATTAACCCTCTGTTACCTCTTGTTAGTGTTGAGTGTATTTATTACTAAAAGCTAGAAATTCAAACAGAAGAGCTAAGAAAGGGTTTTTCAGGAACTGTCCTAAAACTATTGCTATAAAAGCGACACAGTCTCAAGCAGGGCTTGGTTTTCTTCCTTTGCAGCGAGACTCAGCGTTCTACCTGAGCCTTCCAATGGAGAGGAAGTGTCAGATACTCGGTCTCGGATATCTTGCTTTACTCCTTCAAAAAAAGGAAAGAAAGCAAACCTCTGAATCAACACCTAGATTGTAAATAGACATTTAAGGAGTAAATGTCCTAAATTTACAGGGTTTCCTGTGGGAACCAGACTCGGCCAGACCTTGGGGTTGCTAACACTGTCTCAGCTCAGGGCAGGTGCTCCCCAGAGATTCCGTTTGGGATCTGACAGGTCACCACAGGGTCTCGGCAATTACACAGCCGTCTACCCCTCTTCGGAACCAGTCCGAGTGTTTAGCTGGAAGAGTCTGTTAAAACAACAAAGTATAAGATTTGCACTTGATCATCAAACCTTGGAAGTAGTTTGATCTCTTTTTTTTTTTTTTTTTTTTTAATAGTTTGATCTCTTAAATAAAAGTCATTTGGGGGAAGAAGGGTAAGATCCAGAATCTGTTCAAATGAGGGCTTTGAGGTTTTACTTCCCTTGAGTTCATTGATTTAGTTACACTAGGCACGAGAGAGGTAACCACGTGTGGCTAAAATATGAAAATTCGGGTTGTTTATAAAGCTTTTAATAACAAATAACATTTGGCAAGTCTTCAGGGTTTCTCCTTTCTAGGAAATTCCTCCGTCGGCTTTTGCTTTGGAGCACGCCGTAAAATAGATGTGACTTCTCATTTTTTACTCGTTTTGTATTAATGCGTTCTCGAGTTGAGAGGACAGGGTGTGTTGTGTTTGCATTGGTAGTTTGGTCATTTACTTACGCCTTGTTTTGTTGAAGGAAACTGTGCCCACAGTCGGAGGCGGAACCATGCGGGCCGCCTCCTGGTGCTCTTCCTGACGGCTCCTGCCCCGGAGCTGATCAGCGGGGAAGTCAGGGTTCGAATGTGATGCTCTAGGACACGTTTTAGGAAAGAATGCTCTTCCCGAAGTCCAGGCGTGACCTGGACCCGTTCCCGTCTCTAAGGTTGCATTAGGAACGATTTAAGGGGCCAGGCATCATTTCACTTTCATGATGATGTGAACACACAGAATGGATCATAACTGTGCAGCATTTCAGTTTAGGTAGCTCTAAGTTATTTATGAAAGTTACTCCATTCCTGGTATGTGGATTTTACAAAGGTAAAACAAGTTCACATATCGTAAATTATATTCCCCAAGTCCACTGCCTGTGGATTTGTGTTCATTTCCTCCTGTTTTCAGAACTAAAACCATTTCATTTCAAATTCAAATAAAATATTTTAAATAGTTCTATTATTATCACTTATATTCTTACCACTCAGTCCACTCCTCCATTGCTTGTAGCTATGACCCGGTATTTTTTTTACAAAAATCTGATTCTGAAAATTAACAACCTTCAAAGGATTTTGTTTTATAAATTTTCCGTGGCTTTAATTTTATGTAATCGTTTGGAAAATACGAATAACCAAAAAAATCCCAACAGTTTCAACAGTGAAATTTTGAACTATCTTTCTTCATTTCCTTAAACCACTTCCATTGATCGTTACTTAAATTTTTCACTTGGAATCATGGATTTAAAGTATCCCTAGCTCATGGGATAAAAACTAGCCCAGAAGTTCAAAGTCTTTTACTGTTCATCTGGCCTAGACAATTCTCAAAAGCTCTCTCCTGGCCTGTAGGGGGAACCCCTTACCCAAGGCATTCTCCTTCCCGGTTTGTGGCCAGCCTTAAATATCTCTCCCAAAGACAACTGAGTATTTCTAAAGACTAAACATGCAGTAGTAATTGAGGAAGTAACCAGCAGGCATCCCCTTTGTAGAAGTAACATTTTATTTACTGGCTCTGACCTGTTGCCATACAGAACCTTTTGTTCTCCACTCTGAACACTTGATAATTCTTAGAGTTGATAGTGAAAATAGTTTTTCAAATAAACTTACTGGATAAAGCAGAGGTGGGGTGGCGGGGGGGAAGGTGATACATGTGCCCAGGATAAGGAACACTGTTCAGGGCTCCATGTTTCCTCCCTCTCTCTCATAATCCAGAACACACTGGCCAGGCTCCGAAGTGCCAGCACTCCAGCGATCGGGAGGCACCATGTGGTGGTGACACTTGTACCACCTTCGCCCAGGTCTTCCGTCCTGTTGGAGGTGGCTGTCGGTGGCTGGGTGTTTCTCTTTCCTCACAGAGCAGGGGGCATCCACGTTTACATTGTATCTCCTGCAGTGTATGAGGCTTGGCAGAGACAGCAGACTGCCCTGGCGAGACTCAGTATATTTTCAGTTTTCATAGTCACTTATTTAACCATTTTTTTTTTTATTGTACAGCAAGGTGCTCTAAGTCATAGTCTATAAAGTATATTTAATAGGAACTTGAGTTTGCTATTCAAGGACATGAAGACATGTATTTTTTTAAGAAATGAGTATTGTGTAACACTATATAGCATTGCTTCTGTAGCCAAAGTCTGAACATTTCTGGAACACTGACGTGGGAAACTACAGTTCATCCTGACAATGTGTAAAATGGGATGGTTTGCATCTTGTGAAATTATCCTGCACAGCGAGCTGCATGCCTTAATGCCCGAAACTCCGGGGTTGTGCTCACGGCAGAACAGCTTGCCCGCTCACCAGTGAGGCCGAGCTGTCGTGCGCCAGCCGCCTTCGGGAATACTGTACAATGTTAGAATAATTTATTTTGCTTTATAGGAATTTGTCATGTATTGACTTTAATATTGTATTTTGGTAATAAACTTTTTGTTAAAAAAAAAACAAAAACACTTGCCTCGAGGCTTTATTAGCAAAAGGTTCTATCTGTACTGACCTGTGAAATACTGATTTGATCGCTTAGGAAGTTAGGTTTAGATAATGAACTTCCCAAGGAGACAGCTAAGGCTTAGGATCGCCCTCTGATAACGCGTCCAACAAATGCTGACTAGCACCACTGTGAAAACCCAGCCCGTTTGGAAGCCTTTTCCTTGCTGCACGTTCCTTCTGTCTTCCAGGTCACATCCTCCCATGCTTTCCGTTCTCATGCAAAGTTCCAGGCCAGCTCTGTGCGTGGCAGTTACGTTCCTGGTGGAAGGCCACCACGACGTGTGTGCCACCGGCTGTGATGTGGTCCACCCCGGGTGTTTCCTCAGGGTGGGTTTGCTGCGTGGGGACGGGAAGCGAACATCATGATTTCACTAGTCTGGTCGTCCATTTGTGCCCCAGTGTCCTGGGCCGCCTTCTCTTAGCACACTGCAGACCAGCAGTTTGATTGCTGGCTTTACCCAGGGGACAGATAAGTTTCTACTGAACAAGAAAAAAACGGCTTTGCATAAATGTTAAAGGCACGCTCTAAAATTAAATACCCATTGCATTTTGAATAGCCCATTGTTTATTACATGTTCTTACAAGCTAATATCTTTTTATTAAAGTATGATACTTTTGTTTTTACAAACACTAATAAGCGAGAATTCTCGTGATCCGTCTGCAATGTGTTAACATGTCTGAGGCCAAACATTCCCTCACAACGGCTGTGACCCCTCATCCTGCCTCCCTAGAGTCCCCTCTCTTTTCAGGACCAAGCGCCATTCTGCCCTAAGCCCCAGCTTCACCGGAGAAAGCCCAGCACGGAGGGTGCAGTGTGGGAGCCACCAGACATGGGGCTGTTGAGCACAGATGCCACTGGTGTGCCATACGTGTGCAAGACACCGGTTTCAAAGACTCAGTACAAAAAAATGAGCGGTATCTCAATAGTTGTTTTATATCGGTTACAAGTTGGAATGATGACATTTTGGATTAAATGTCATTAGAATTTACTTCACCTGTTTTTATCTTTTTAATGTGACGACTAGAAAGTTTTCCACACATGGCTCACGTTGAGTTGCTGGTGGACACCTGTACAGATTACATGACCTCACCCTCCTCCACTTCTGTAGGTAACATTGCACTGGAACGCAGCCACGCCCCTGGCTTACATGTTGCCTGTGGCTATTCTCAAGTAGGGCTGCAGCATGGAGAACTTGTGACAGCCAGTACAGCCCACAAGGCCCACATTAGACCCGTAGGAAAAGTATGCTCTGCCCTTTAAAGCTCCCAGAGAGGAAAGCTTTTTTTTTTTTTTTTTTTTAATTGATTTCTGAGAGGAAGGCAGAGGGAGGGCTAGAAACATGAATCACTGATCAGCTGCCTCCTGCATACCCCTTTCTGGGGCTCAAGCCCTTGACCAGAATTGAGCCCAGGACCCTTCAGGTGGACCCTTCAGTCTGCAGCTTGACACTACCCACTGAACCAAACCAGCTAGGCCAAGAAGAAAGCTTTTCTTAGCACCAACTTCAGGACTGAAATATTCCTTCTCAGTATTCTTATAAAGTGCTGCTGGTCTCCTAGAGGCCTCATGCATAACTCATAGCTCACTGCATCGTCATTGCTGCTATGGAAAAACCAAACAACTTGTTTAAAATAACCGCACAGCCGAAACCGGTTTGGCTCAATGGATAGAGCGTCGGCTTGGGGACTGAAAGGTCCCGGGTTCGATTCCGGTCAAGGGCATGTACCTTGGTTGCGGGCATATCCCCAGTAGGGGGTGTGCAAGAGGCAGCTGATTGATGACTCTCTCTCATCGATGTTTCTAACTCTCTATCTCTCTCCCTCTCTGTACAAAATAAAATAAAATAACCGCACAATTAATGGACGAGGTGGCCGAGTGGTTAAGGCGATGGACTGCTAAAATAACCGCACAATTAAAGACTAAGTCATGTGCCCTGCCCGGTTCGGCTCGGTGGACAGAGCATCAGCCTTCGGACCCAAGGGTCCCAGTTCGATTCCGGTCAAGGGCGCGGACCTGGGTTGCAGGCTCCTGCCCAGCCCGGGCCCTGCTCGGGGCATCTGCAGGAGGCAACCCGTCTCTGACTTTCCCTCTCTTTCAGTCTCTCTCAAAATCCATGGGAAAATGCCCTAGGGTGAAAGTTAAAAATAATAACACAGAAAATGCTGTGAACAGGAACGTTTTGTGCTCCTCACGACCATCGCGCCAAGCCCCTGCCCCACCGCCTCAGTGCTGTGTGCACAGAGGAGACGTGGTCCCGCTAGGCTGAGGACCGGAAGTGTGCTGCTCTCTTTCCGGCGGCTTGGGTGACAACCAACCGGAAGTTCACCGCTTCCTTCCGGCCGGCGCCACACGGGGAGGGGCGGGGCCACGCTGACGGACGGCTCCGGGAGCCTATGAGCGCGGCCGCAGCGCCCGGGCCTGCTCGGCTTCCCCGGCGCGCCCCCGCCCGGCCGCTGTCGCCTGAGGCCCCGTCTCCTCGGCGGCGCGCGCCGCTCCGGGCGGGCAGGGCCGGCGGGCGGGGCGCCGAGGGCCGGGGCGGCGATGCCCGAGCCGAGGAGCGGCGCGAGGACGCCGAGCGCAGGTCTGTGCTCCGGGCCGGCCGGCTGCTCCCAGGGACCGTCCCCGCCGCGCGCGCACGGCCTCCGGGGACGGAGCTGCGTCGCGGCCCGCGGCCGTCACGGCGCCGGTCCCGCGGGGCGAGCGTGTGTCCCGCCGGCGTGGCGCCCGGAGCGCCCCGCGTGGGGCCTCCGAGCTCGTCCCGCGCGCTGGGCCCCGCGGTTCTGCGTGAGCGAGCGAATGAATGAATGGATGGAGGAATGAATGTTGAGCGAATGGACGGACGAGCACATGAATGAATGAATGGACGGACGGATGGACGGAGGAGCGAGTGTTCGGTGGGTGGATGGATGGACGGCCGGAGGGAGGAGTGAGTGAGTGGCGGGAGGAGGAGGGAGCGGCGGCGCTCAGTCCCGTGGGCGGTCCTTTCTGGAGCCGGTGGGTGAGTGGGCGTGTGGGTTCCCTCGGGGACGCCTGACCCTCCGGAGCCCCGCGGCCCGCGCACCCCGGGCGGGTCACCGGGGAGCGGCCACTCACCGAGGCCCCACGGGCAGCGCTCAGGGGGAGGCGGGCAATGAGGTGCACCCGGGACCCCCTGGCCTCCTCCTCCCCCCAGGCTGGCTGCTGGCCCGGGGGGCAGGCAGCTGCGGGGCTCCTGAGCCCGGGGGTTGGGGGGGCTGGGCAGCTGCGGGGTTCCCTGCGGGCGGTGCGGGGACCTGGCTCTGGGACGGTGCCCACCGGCAGGGAAGCCACCAGGGCGGGGCTGCCAGGTCTCAGCAGCCTCCTGCTGGTTCTCTGAGGGGTTCCGGGAGCTTTGCTGGAGGTGGAGCTGTGAAGGGGGGCGGGAAAGCGCCCGGGAAGGCCACCGAAGCTGGAGCCCCGGGTCCCATTCACTCCACTCCCGCAGGTGCGTCTGCAGGAGCCTGGGAAGAGCCATGCGTGGGCGCCTCTGACACCATGATGTCCATCCGGCAGAGGAAAGGAGGCAGAGCCGCCGACGCGGCCGGGGACGGCGTGGCCCAGCAGGAGGACCAGCAGGAGGACACGGCGCCGGAACCCAAACTGCCCTCCGGTGGGTGATGCGCAGGCCTCCGGGCTCTCGCTCTCTGCGCCTCTGTCACCCCCACAAGATAACGCCCTGCCGCCTCGCTTGTCCTGAACCCCGACATTTCAGTTTGATGGATAAGTTAGCACGCCTGAGGGTCTGAGACAGGACTGCAATTTTTTTTTTAACATTTTTTTATTGATTTCAGAGGGAGAGAGAGAGACAACCATCAATGATAAGAGAGAACCACTGACTGGTGGCCTCCTGCACACCCCCCACTGGGGATTGAGCCCACAACCCAGGCATCTGCCCTTGACCGGAATCAAACCCGGGACCCTCCAGTCCGCAGGCCGACGCTCTGTCGGCTGAGCCACGCCAGCCAGGGCGGACGGACTTATCAATAGTTCTTTACTGACTTCGTTCTTTCTCGGTTTGGTTTTTCCAGGAGGCGGTACCAGCAGAAGGTTATGGAAGATTCTGTCGTTCACCGTCGGTGGAGCCATCGCCCTCTGTGCCGGACTCCTGACGTCTGTCTACCTGGCCACCTTACATGAAAACGACTTATGGTTTTCCAACATCAAGGTAGGGGTGTCTGAGGGCCTGGCATGATGTTCTCCATCAGTTTAATGTTTACTGATTAGCCCGGTGTTTTGAATAAAGACTCAGATGCCCCTGTGTGGGCACACAGCCCAAATCAGTGCGGGTCACGGAAGAGTGAGGAGGGTGCAGGAGAGTCCCACAGCTTAGCTTCAAACTGTCAGCTCACCAGGCGGTCAGCAGGTGTTTGTGGAAGGAGGGAGGGATAGAGAGAGAGAAACAAGGAGGGATAGGACAGGGAGGGAGGGAGGGAGGGAGGGAGGAAGGAAGGAAGGAAGGAAGGAAGAAAGGAGCCTGTCAGACACAGTGTCCAGTGTGGGGGCTGGTTTGGCGCTTCAGGCAAATGGCCCTCGTTCCCTCAGACTAATGCCGGTCTTTTCTTGAAGTCATTTTATTTTCTTTAAAATGAGTTCTTTCTTCTCCTTGGAAAAGAAACCCCTTGACAACAGGGCTACGTCCTTACACCTTTTTGCTTCCCAGCAAGTGAAGGTTCCGTGGTGAGGAAAAGCAGTTCCCCCTGAGCTGACAGCACTCCAGACACTCGATTCTTTCCGTCTTTTTTCCTCGTGCCAGGATTTCCCACTGTTGTGTATTTATTGGATATCACAGAATTTTAATATCTTCCCACTGAATGCTCTTACCAAGCAAGGGGTCAGGGTTAGTCCACAGCGTGGCAGCCACAGGGAGACCGAGACTGGTCCTCTCGGGGTCAGCCCGCTGGGAGTGCAGTCCCTCTGACAGGTGTCCGAGCGCCTCAAAGCTTGGCAACTCTGGGGCCACAGCCCCTGTCACCCGGAGGGCGAGAGGCGTGCATCCTGCCAGATGGGCACAGACTTGCCAGACAGTACCCGGTCTGTGCCCGGAATGTGTTTGCTGTCTTCCTGTGAGCTGCTGTTGGCCGGTGAGATGACTCGTGGACCTAATTCGGAAACAGGTTACAGTTATAAGGTTCATCTTCCCGTGGCTTCCCCACCACCTGCAGCCTCGTCATTTGGGCGACAATTTTTATAAGCAAAAGTGATTGACGTGAGATTTTATAACCCGAATGGATGATTCCTTTGCACATCGGGTGTCGCTTGTCTGAGGGGGCTTGTCACCCTCCGTGATGCCCAGGAGGCAGGTCGTGTGTCCTGAGCAGCCGTGTGTGCCTTTCCTGATGCTTTCCTTTTAGGGCAGGGGTCTTCAAACTACGGCCCTCGGGCCACATGCGGCCCGCAGAGGAGTCTGATCCGGCCCGCCAGGTTTTTTGGGCAGTGAGCGCAGCTGAGGTGTTACAGTAGGAATTAGTAGTTCATATAGTCCGGCCCTCCAGCTCTCTGAGGGACCGTGATCTGGCCCCCACTTTAAAAAGTTTGAGGACCCCTGTTTTAGGGCTTCTGCTAAATTACTATGTTCGCCGCTACAAACCGGTTTGAGCTGTACAGTTCCTTAGAAGTACAATTCCTTTGTCTTTCCACTTCCCTCTGTCGTTATCGTCAGAGAAGACATTTGCAATCCCTCAGCACCGCTCTCCCTGTGGAGCCCACAGCAGTAAACCGGGAGGTATTTGCTCGCTCTGCATTCTTCGGAGGTAACGCTATTGCTGTGCGTCGTCCTTGGCACCGCCCGCCCGCCCGCCCGCCCGGCAAAGTGTAAATTGCTGTAACGCTGGGAAAGCGTTGGAACGGGGGAAGCAGATGTTGCCTTAGCAGGAAGCAGATGTAAAACTTGCAGATGTCTGTCTGATAAAGTATAGCATTTGGTTCCATGCAGCTGGTGCCAAGATCACCCATTCATCATGTTTGATCGCGTTTTTCCTAATGACGACCCTCTGTTCCCTACACATTCCGGGTGTGTTAGGAGCGGGAGGACCCCAAGCTTCCTCCCGTGAGCACTTCAAGCAGTGCCTTTCTTTCCCCCTCAATAAGATCAGTCTTTTCTTCCGGCCAGTGTGGCTCAGCGGTTGAGCATGGGCTTATGAACCAGGAAGTCCCGGTTTCATTCCCGGGCAGGGCACGTGGCCCGGTTGTGAAATACAAGAAAAACGTTGCCTCTGAAACATCAACTAAACGGAACTAGTTGTCTCTTTTGAAAAAAAAAAAAATGCTTTTACAGAACATTTTACACACCCTTGAAAGTAGAGAGAATCAGATACAGGACCCCACAAAGGTACACCCAGCCTCAGTGTCACCAGCCGTCCGTTGTTCCTGTTTGCCGAGATTTCCTAAGACTGTGTCTCCAGAGTGGTTTCCCTCTGCCTTGTAGTTCTGTGTCCTCTCTCGACGGTGACAGTAGAGACGTCACCGGACGGGGTTGTGTGAGCCCGAATGAAAGCCTGCCCTCGTTTCAGGAGGTGGAGCGGGAGATCTCCTTCCGGACGGAGTGCGGGCTGTACTACTCCTACTACAAGCAGATGCTGCAGGCGCCCAGCCTGGTGCACGGTGAGTGCCGCCGCCCCGCGGCCCCGCGTTCCTCCCGCTGTGCCGGCCAGAACACACTCTGCACGGGGCACAGGGCACGCTCCACAGAACGTGTGTTGTTTCACTTGTTAAATAGCACGGAAACGTTCTGCTCTAAGAAGTTGTATGATACTCCATGTATCCGTGCCTCTCCGAGCCTCCCGTCCCGCAGTTCATGTTTGTGATTTCTCGGTCTGGCAGCTGACTTTTCTCACAATCCTTTGGGGAGCGGTCTTGGCAGGTGAAAGGGCTGTTGTCTGAATGGAGGGACTTTGGGAAACAAAGCGAAATTACAGCCGTCCCAGGGCTCCGCTCATTCCTCTATGTCTGCAGTGGCCGTTTCCCCCACGTCCACTGTGTCTGCGTGTCCACAGCCCCACTCTTCGCCTCTGCCCCGGAGAACGGAGGCCAGAGGCCCCCACTCTTAGACGCTGACGTGTGTCCCCCGACACGTGGCACAGCTGTCCTGGCTGGACTCTGGGGTTCAGACATGTTTTTGGCAAGAATTCCTCAGAGGTGATGTTGTGTGCTTCTCGGTCACAAGGGGAGGCATGCGGTTTTGCTTATCTTTCTTTTTGTGCCGTAGAAATTAGTCAGTTCCCGTGGAGAGAGGCAGTTTTACCCATAAGAAGGCTAGTTACCCATCAGCCCAAACGCAGTGGTGTCCGCAGCTGTTTGAAGGTGCATTGCCTGTGCCTGTATTTCAGTCTAACTCTGCCCTCCCTCCCGGTCCGTTAGCCAGAACTCTGTTACATAAAACCCTTTTCTCGCCAGCTGCTCGGCGGCCTCGAGATACAGTCATACAGGAAGGGCCGGCTGAGGCAAGCGTGAGTCAGGGCGCTGAGGCCAGGGCTCAGAGTGGGCATTGAGGTGGGTGTCACCCGCTCTGGGAGGGTTTCGTGAGAGCAGAGCAGCTCCCTCGCTGTGAACTGTGGAGAGTCAGCCCTGGACACAGGTTTGTCCTTCCCGCCCTGCAGGACTCCGAGGAATTGGGGGGGGCAGTGACGTGTCCCGCCTCCAGTGGGCGACCCTGCCTCCTGTCTGATGACCTGCCTGATGAGCTGGGCTCGGGTCATGGGGCTGGGACTGGAGAGAGGGTGGAGTGTGGGGGTGGGGGACACAGGGCCTTGGGCAGGTCACGAGCTCCTCCCTGCAAAAGAAAAGAAAAGAAAAAGACGGTGTCTAAACAGAAACACCGTCCTTTAGTCCCCACAACAAAGGATCGCCGAGCCCAACTTGTCAGAGTCCAGTAGTGTTGGAGGAGCTGCTGTGAAGGTGACTGTCCCACCTGTTTGAGTGTCGCTGGCCCGGCTCCGTCCTTTGTTCAAGGGGCTCTTCCAGAGCATTGCCAGCAGAGGACGAGGTGGCTCCGCGTCTCCCAGAGCTCAGTGGTCCCTGGGAGCCAGATAAACCCACCTGTTTTCTCTAACCTGTAGGTGTCTTCCCATTTTCCTCGTACTTTTTGTGGGAAACGCTGATTGATCTATCAGACAGGGTCCCGCTTTCTGGGTTTTGCGGAGCCCCTGGCGCCTGCCATTCCGTGTTTCTGTGGTCTCGGTGGCCCATCAGGTGGTGGGGGCTCTGGCGCTGGCTGGGACCAGGTTCTGATTCCATCAGGATGCCTCCCGGAGGGTGTCATCCGCTCCACAGCAGGCACGTTCTCTGTCTCTTCCTAAAGGATCTGAGTGGTTTTGAATAAATGAATTATTTTAATTGTAATTCTTTTGCCTGATTTTTCAACTACCAACCTTAGGTTTCCGTGGCCTAATGTATGATAACAAAACAGAATCCATGCGGACCATTAACCTGCTCCAGCGAATGAACATCTACCAGGAAGTCTTCCTCAGCGCTGTGTACCGAGCTCTGCCCATACAGGTATGCCGTGCTGTGCGCGTTGAGTGGTTAAGAGCAGGCAAATGTCGGCATCTGCCGTTTCCGGTTGAGGTTTGGCGTTTGTTGTTCTGATCTTCAGCCGGCAGGCGTGGTGGGAGAACAGCAGTGTCCTATCACCTCCCTAACACGTGGCGTTTGCTTTTTATTCACGTCCCATAAGCTTATGTGTGTGCGTCTGGAAGCAGTGAGTGTTCAGGTGGACACACTTCTCACTTACCTTTGAAATAAAAGACATTGGAAAGTTACCAAATCACAACGACCTCTTTTCTTTCCTTTTTTAAAAATATGTTTCATTGATTTTTCACAGAGAGGAAGGGAGAGGGATAGAGAGATAGAAACATCGATGAGAGAGAAACATCAGCTGCCTCCGACACACTCCCCACCGGGGATGTGCCCACAACCAAGGTACATGCCCTTGACCAGAATCGAACCTGGGACCCTTCAGTCCGCAGGTCGACGCTCTATCCACTGAGCCACACTGGTCAGGGCCACAATGACCTCTTTTCAGGTGAACAGGTAAACCTGTGCCAAACCGGGCATGCCCTCGCTGAAGATGAAGCCCCTCTGGAGGGCTGTGGGCTGTGGGCTGTGCGCGGTGGGTTGTGGGCTGGGGGCTGGGGCTGTGGGCGGTGGGCTGGGGCGGTGGGTTGGGGCTCTAGGCTGTGGGCTGTGGGGTGGAATCACACCCCCTCCGGGGGTTTCACTGTTGTGTGAGTGAAGGGAAGGGCCGGCTTCCCCAGCAGTAACGAGCGTCGTCCCTTTGGCAGAAGTACCTGGAGCCCGTGTACTTCTACATCTACACGCTGTTCGGGCTGCAGGCGGTCTATGTGGCCGCCCTCTACGCCACCAGCTGGCTCCTGAGCGGCACCTGGCTGTCAGGGCTCCTGGCCGCCTTCTGGTACGTCGCCAACAGGTGAGTTGGGGTCGCTGTCGCCTCCTCCCTCCTCACAAAGGAAGCAAAGGGGGGGTCACTCGCTTCCCAGCTCAGGAAGCTGCTCTGCACGTCTGTCTGAGGGGCTGTGCGGCCAGCGTCTCCAGCCACACACCCCCACCGCAGACGGTAATTCCTTCCCAGCACCCTCACCGCGGCTCGCAGGCTCGCAGCTCCTGGCCCGCGGAGCGGCAGGCCCTGCGCGTGTGAGGAATGCCGTCACCTGACTTTCCATCCCAAACACGGGCAGAATGAAATCGCTCTTTACAAAACACGTCTAGATGGAAAAGCTGCCTGACCTGCGGTCGCAGCACCAGTACCGGGGAGGGAACTTACAGACTCGGGCACCTTCTGTCAGAATCCCAGACGAGCTGCTTTCTCCTGTGACCTCACCGGGGGATTCCCTGTGGCCGAGCACTTTGCAGAATGCTTTCCGTGTGCTCTCTGACGGCCTTACAGAGGAGAGACTGTTATCACCCCGCCGTAGGGATGCGGACATTGAAGCTTAAGGGCCAGCTCACAGTGCTGGATCTGTGCACCTGTGAGGATAAGTGTATGTCCTGGCACGTGCATATCGGTGTCAGTACACACGCTGCGAAGTCTCGGTCAGAGTTCCAACGGGTGCGACCATGGTGCCAGCTGCCTCTGAGCATTTGGATCTAACCTGTTATCCCTGCGAAGAGTGAATGGAAGTCAAACGTGTTTGCTTTCAGAGTAAATCAGAGATATTTATTGGAAGCCTACAGTGCGTGCAGAGAGTGCTGGGAACCAGTGGACAAAGAACTGCCTGCCCTCTACCTGCCCTATGGGGTCGCCTTCTAGGGAAGCCAGGGGCTCGTAGAAATGGTAACAAGTTCAGAGCATGTAAAGCGTGAAGAGCACCTGGGAGCGTGCACGGGTGAAGTGGGAGGCAGTGAGGCAGTCACAGGAACACGCATGTGTCCACCCAGATCACCCCTGGCTGGCTGCATGCGTGTGGACAGGCACCTGGACATCCTCCCTGCCTAGTTACATTGTGGGGATGGTGGGGGGACAGATTACCGAGGACCAGTAACCAGAGTCTTTGTCCTTCCTGTTACATAGCCACTGTGTGGGACCGTGGGGGTGACCACAGCACAGGTGACCACGGACGGGTGGCCAGGGATGGGTGGCCGCGCACAGGTGATCATGGCACAGGTGGCCAGGGATGGGTGAGGACTGTGCTTTCTGTGTGCAGGACGGACACCACCCGGGTGGAGTTCACCATCCCACTGCGGGAGAACTGGGCACTGCCCTTTTTTGCGGTCCAGGTTGCGGCCATCACGTATTTCCTGAGACCAAACCTGCGGCCTGTGTCCGAGGTGAGTCCCCTCATCCTCCCCGTGTTTCTTTTTTTTTTTTTTTTAATATATTTTATTGATTTTTTACAGAGAGGAAGGGAGAGAGATAGAAAGCTAGAAACGTCAATGAGAGAGAAACATTGACCAGCTGCCTCTTACACGCCCCCTACTGGGGATGTGCCCGCAACCAACGTACATGCCCTTGACCGGAATCGAACCTGGGACCTTTCAGTCCGCAGACCAACGCTCTACCGCTGAGCCAAACTGGTTTCGGCCTCCCCGTGTTTCTAACCTCCAGTGTCATCCCAGCTCAGAAGGGGTGGCGTGCGGGTGCCCCAGGGCCTGTGTGGAGTCCTTGGTTCTTGACCAGTTTTTGAGTTAAACGACGCTTTCTTCTGAGCCATCTCCTTTGCAAAGAAAATGGTTTCATTTTGTCGTTGTTTGGTGTGGCTCAGGGGTTGAACATCAACCCATGATCCAGGAGATAACCGTTCAATTCCTCGTCAGGGCACATGCATCTCCAGTGGGGACGTGCAGGAGGCAGCCAGTCAGGGATTCACTCTCCTCATGGATCTTTCTCTCCTCTCCCTCCCTCTCTGAAATCAATAAAATGCATGTGAGTCACTGAGGTTCTTTCCACAGTGGCTGACCCTGCTCACCATCTTCACGTCAACATTCGTCTTCAGTCTGACCTGGCAGTTCAATCAGTTCACGATGCTGGTGCAGGCTCTGGGGCTGTTTGCCCTGGACTCCCTGGACATGCTGCCGGCTGCCAAGGTGAGCACGGGCGGGGGGAGGGGGTCAGGGAGGTGGCGCCTGGGCTGTGCCTGTCGCAGACGCACACGTGTGTGACGGGCAGAAATGTGCCGTTTGAGCTGGTGGTTAACACAGCCGTGTGTGGCCATCTTAACTCTCATTCTGCTTAGTGTATGTTAAATGGCGGGTTTATTTGGTGCACAAATACCTGGCTCAGGTGTCCTTCATAGAGAAGTTTAAATTTCAGTTAAAAGACAGCTCTCAGATGTGTGGCTGTGTTCTGACTCCCTCCCTTCCCCCGAAGGAAGTCAGTGGACATGTAGCAGCTTCCTGGGGTCCCTTGTAAAATCCTCACAGCGACATCTAGCCAGCCTGGGGCCTGAGCCCTGCTGACCAGCCGCCGGACTTCCCTCTGAAATAAGGAATTCCACCCTGCTGTTCCTCCTGTGTGTGAGGGCCTGACTTTTAAGTGCTGACGGGATCTGCTTTCTTTGAGGCCAGAACACAAAATGGGGGAATGTGACTTGCTGCTACATAAGAAGTTTCATAAACCAGGGATGGTCTAATTCCAAGAGAAGAGGGAAAGGACCAGCTCTTAGTTTTTCTTTGAGGCGTTTTTGTGTGGCTCCACATTCTGGAGTTGCTTCTTGTAGTTTCCATTCCGTCCGGCGTGTCCCTGACCAGAGCTGCTCATGTGCATTTCCCTCGCTGCGCCATCGCCTCCGCTGGCACCGTGCCCGCCCTGCGGCCCAGAGACAGGTGCGCGGCCCTGTCTGCCACGAGCTGGTCCCCACACCAAGGCCGCAGGCCTCCTGGTGCCACACCTGCAGGCCCAGTCCCTGGGGAAGTGGGCGCGAGCGCGCAGATGACAGGGCACAGTGGGCGACGTGGGGGGAGCTGGGGCAGAGTGGAATGTGATCAAACACTGATGGTCACTGTCCACAGAAACTGGGTTTGGAAGAACGCTGAAGGCTAAAGATTGCGTCAGCCTGTGTCCAGGATGCAGTTAAAGCGCCCTTTGTTTCCTCGCTTCATAGTATCCAGTTTGTTGCCTCTTTAATGTTACAAGTAAACAGAAATGTGTGACTTAGTTTCTTTTTAGCTCATAGTCCAGCGGGGGTTCTCTCTGCATGTCTAACCTGAGAGGGGGCGCTGGTATCTGATCGCCTGCTTCACTCGCCCCTCCCTCTGCAGGCCACGTGGCTGTATTCCATCCAGGTCACAGCTCTGCTCCTGGTCTGCGCCCTGCAGTTCTTCAATTCCATGATTCTTGGGTCGTTGCTCATCAGTTTCAACCTCTCAGTGTTAATTGCAAGAAAACTTCAGGTAGGAATTCTCTCTCTCTCTCTCTCTCTTTCTCTCTCTCTCTCTCTCTCTCTTTTTTGTCTGTAAATGTTTTGGTTCGTGGAACCTTTCATGCAGCGTTCAAAGGAAAACTTAGGACCAAATTCCCACTAACAAGTGGGAAGGACATCATTGGGTTTTTGGAAATCCGTGGTTAGCATCAGTGAGAGCCGTCACAGAGATGGTGAGAACGGGCTGTTCATTGACCCAAAAGCATTCGTTCTCATTCCTGCTTTCAACCTTCATTGTAAGTGATGTCACGCATCCTTGAACTCTGGATGCTGTTATATTTGGTTTCTGCAAAGTTATCTGAGATTATAAGAAAACCAGTAGGTAACGTTTTCCACATACTCCCCCAATGTGTTGCGTGACCCAGTGTTTTAAAACCTCATGTAACCTTGTGTGTTTATGAAGTTATATTAAAATTTAAGAATTAAAGCTCAACTCTTTTTAATTTCTAGAAAAATCTGAAAACTGGAAACTTCCTTCATAGGCTTGGGAAACTATTGTTACATTTACTTGTGGTTTTATGTCTGACGCTTTTTCTCAACAACATTATTAAGGTAGGTTAATAAAATGGCATATTTAATTTAGCATTTCTAAAGAGTTACCAGTTTTACTTTAAACGGGCTCATTTTGGGGGATTATTTATTTATTTATTTATTTATTTATTTATTTATTAAATCGATTGGGGTGACTTGGGTCAGCATGAACATATAGGTTTCAGATGTAAGTAAAAATGTTCCAGGATCTGAACAGGCTTAGTTTTAACTTGTTTCGGTAACGGGATTATTTTATTGATTTTAGTCCTCGCTTTCTATTCACTCTAACATGTTCTACCTTGAACTCACCTTTTGAGTTATTAAACTTTTTAGAAACTCAACTTTAAAAGCCTTAAACAAGTATCTCTCTCAATTCAAAAAATTCTATTTGTGGCCCTTGAAGGCTGCAGATTATCAGGTTATTGGTTTTCCGATCTAAAAGATTATACTCAGTCCTAGCCACTGTGTCTCAGTGGATAGAGCATCAGCCTGTGGACTGAAGGGCTCCAGGTTCGATTCCAGCCAACGGCACAGGCCCAGGTTGCGGGCTCCATCCCCAGTAGGTGGCGTGCAGGAGGCAGCTGATCAATGATTCTCTCTCATCATTAATGTTTCTATCTCTCTCCCTCTCCTTGCCTCTCTGAAATCAATAAAGAAATATTTTTCCAGCCGAAACCGGTTTGGCTCAGTGGATAGAGCGTTGGCCTGTGGACTGAAAGGTCCAGGGTTCGATTCCGGTCAAGAGCATGTACCTTGGTTGCGGGCACATCCCCAGTAGGGGGTGTGCAAGAGGCAGCTGATCGATGTTTCTAAGTCTCTATCCCTCTCTCTTCCTCTCTGTAAAAAATCAATTTAAAAAATATATATTTTTCCAAATAATAAAATAAAAGATCATACTCAGTGGGCTTCTAAAGCCAAAGAAGCCCATCTTTTATCTGCTTTACATATTAAACTTACACATAGATTCCGTCTGACACAAAGATTCTGCTGTAAAAAAGGACGGGACAGCCTCAGGGTCCCTGCTTAGGAGTCCTGGGCCCTGAGGACGTGGTGGCGCGGGCTGGCCGCCGCTGGTTCTGTGCCGGGAAGGCCCTGGAAGCCCACGCTGGCACCGACAGCTCTCGGCCTCTCCCCACAGAAAGCGCTGAACCTGAGGTCAGACGAGCACATCTTTAAGTTTCTGAAGGCTAAGTTCGGATTTGGAGCAACAAGGTACAGCTACATTTAAAATGGTCTTCTTTCTTTAAACAATAAAATGTGTGTTTGCTTTTCATATTAAACGTCATCCTCTGCCTTCAGCTGTTCATGTCAGGCTCATTCTGAGGGAAAGACGGAGTCTCCTGGCCTGGGTTTAACCTGGTTCCCGTCTGTCCCCAGGGACTTCGACGCGAACCTGTACCTGTGCGAGGAGGCCTTCGGCCCGCTGCCCTGGGACACGTTCGGGCGGCTCTCGGACACGCTGCTGCTCCACGCCTACCTGCTCGTGCTGGGCGTCACGGCGACCACGGCGCTAGCTGTCGCCCTCCGGCATCTCAGGTGCGCGGCCTCGAGCGGCAGTGCCAGTGGGAGGCTCGGTGCTGGGAGGCTTGGTGTCGGGGAGGCAGACAGCACAGGCAGCGATCACTGTTCGGCCTCACGGCCCCCTGGCAGGTGGGGACTTGACAGGAAGATGACTTAGGAAGGCGCGTGCAGGGCTGGGGTCCTGACTCGCAGGTGCCGCGAGCAGAAAACAGTGATGGTGGAGATGCATGAGGCGCGTGGCTGACCGTGGCTGCCTCGCTCCGTGGGCGTGGCTGATGGCGTCATCGGCTGGCAATGCACCGGGGCCTGGTCCTCGGTTCAGCAGAAACCGAAGCCCACGTTCATGGCACGGCTTTACTTCTTCTTATTTGTAAAAACTTTAAAAATACTGGCAACTCGTAAAACAGCTTTCAAGATTTTAGTTTTCGCATTTCAAAAGGATTTTTGTTGTTGTTTGCTATTCTCTTGCAATTTAACGAAGTACTTTTTTTTTTTAATTGATTTTTACAGAGAGGAAGGGAGAGGGACAGAGAGTTAGATACATCAATTAGAGATTAACATCGATTAGCTGCCTCCTGCACACCCCCACTGGGGATGTGCCCGCAACCAAGGTACATGCCCTTGACCGGAATCAAACCTGGGCCCTTTCAGTCCGCAGGCCAACTCTCTATCCACCAAGCCACACCAGTTTCGGCACTTAAAATGAAATTCGTTACATTTTAGTTTTTCTGCTTCTTATGACACTCGTAGCCTCATAAGCAAATTAAAATGGTGATTCATTTTATCTTGGGGAAATAATTCATTTCCGGGTACACGGAGGGCATGTGTATGTCTCCACAAGAGGTCTGACTGAGTTAAACCCTGTGTCCAGCTCTCACATGTCTGTGCTGTTTTGTCCAGTGACTCCCCTGCCCAGGGTCCCCCGGGAAGGTGCGCGGTCAGCCTGGGGCCCGACACCGCCTACAACCTCACGCACACCGTCGTGTTCGGAGCCTTGGCGCTGAGCACCATGAGGTATTCTCGTCTCGTCTCTGTTATCCTTTTACCCAGCCGCTCTCCCCTGCGCTCGCTGAGCAATGTCACAGGAGGCTGTCCCCGTCTTCCTTAGCGGCCCTGTTCCCACAAAGCATCCTCGTCTGCCGTCTCCTCCGAGGACAAACCGCAGTCACAGCCAATGTTCCCGGGTCCGAGCGCTGCTGGGCTGACCCTGCGTCAGCTCCCGGGCGGCGTTTCTGTGCCGTCGGGTGGGGTCTGACCGCCCGGCCGTCCGGGGCTGACCTCCGCCCGCTGTCCCCGCAGGATGAAGTACCTGTGGACACCGCACGTGTGCGTGTTTGCAGCCGCCGGCCTGTGCAGCCCTGAAGTGTGGGGGTCCCTCCTGAAGGTCGCCCGCCTTCACACCCCGGCCAGGGTCAGTGCCCCTCCGCCCTCCCCGTCACGGCCTTAGTGTCTCCTCCTGCATCTCTGTGTCATGTAGGAGTTCCCGCACATCCGCCTGGTAAACGGATGCTGAAATGTGAGGCTGAAAGTAGAGAACGATACATTATGATCTCTTATGAGGATTTTTTAAATTTTATTTTGTAATCACTTCTTTTTCCCCCAGCCATCCATTAGATATGCTCATTCTACAGAATTTAGAAATCCTGAAAAGCACAAAAAGAAAACTTAACAGTCACCAATAATCCGCTGTCCAGAGCTGTCGCTAGTGTGACTGTGGCGACCCGCCTCCAGGGTGCTTCTGAGTGTCCTGCCCTCTGGCCTCACTAGAGGGCAGTGTGGGCAGCGATCCCAGCCCTGACCTTGGTTCGGTGGCTGTGCATGTTGGACACTCTGTTAAATGCTCTCTTAGATTGTACCTCTGTTATTTAAAAAAAAGAGTCATATGTTTACAGAGCAAAACAGTGAGCCACACGTGTTGCAAACACGTGTCCCTGGATGCTGTCTCCACAGGTGTGTGTGGTGCGGCACGCGGTCCCCACGCTGCTGCTGCTCTGCCTGGGCTGTAAGGTAGGATGCGGGGCCTCCGTCCTGGCGCTGACCGGCGCAGAACGGCCTCTGTGACGCGGTCACTGGGCGGGGTTAGGACCCTCCATGGCCGTGGGGCTGGCTTAGGTGGGCCGACTGACCTGTTTCCAAACAGTCAGGTGAACACGGCCCCAGTTCGATCATGGTGGTCAGTTTGGGTTCTGACTCACCGCTCAGAGGATGCCAATCCCGCGGGGAGAGCTGTTTCCAGACCCATTTAGCAGTGAATGGAGTAGGAGCTTTGTCCCCCATGATCTGCTCTTTACGGAGCGTGGTGGCCCTCGCCACGTGTGTGAGAGACTCCCGTCCCCTGAGGACGGCCGGGCACATGCAGGTCAGGGCGGTGCCCGCCACGCAGGTTTGGGGAAATGATCCCTGTTCGCAGTGGACACGCTGACACAATGGCACAGCCTGGCTTCGGGGTGGAGGCCTTCCGTTGAGAGACGGGGTGTTGGTCATGTCCACGACCCTGAGGCTTTGTCCCAGCCCAGCAGGGGGAGGCAGCGAGCAGGTCAGCTCCTGCCCTGCAGCCCTAGCACACGCAGCCCTTGCTCTCCCCTCCCCGCCGCGCAGCTGCAGGGTGAGGGAGACGGTTGTTCGCTCTCCGTTGCAGCTCTGGCCGGGCGTGATGGACGAGCTGTCGGAGCTGAGGGAGTTCTACGACCCTGACACCGTGGAGCTGATGCACTGGATAAAGTAAGAGCCTCCCGTCACTCAGTCTGCACTGGGCCCGCCCCTCTCACAGGGTCACTCAGGGTCTGCACTGGGCCCCGCCCCTCTCACAGGGTCACTCAGGGTCTGCGCTGGGCCCTCCTGCCTCACAGGGTCACTCAGGGTCTGCGCTGGGCCCGCCCGCCTCACAGGGTCACTCAGGGTCTGCACTGGGCCCCGCCCCTCTCACAGGGTCACTCAGGGTCTGCGCTGGGCCCGCCCGCCTCACAGGGTCACTCAGGGTCTGCGCTGGGCCCGCCTCACAGGGTCAATCAGGGTCTGCGCTGGGCCCGCCCGCCTCACGGGGTCACTCAGGGTCTGCGCTGGGCCCCGCCCCTCTCACGGGGTCACTCAGGGTCTGTGCTGCACCCTCCCGCCTCACAGGGTCACTCAGGGTCTGAGCTGGGCCCACCCGCCTCACAGGGTCACTCAGGGTCTGCGCTGGGCCCGCCCGCCTCACAGGGTCACTCAGGGTCTGCGCTGGGCCCCGCCCCTCTCACGTGGTCACTCAGGGTCTGCACTGGGCCCGCCCCTCTCACGGGGTCACTCAGGGTCTGCGCTGGGCCCGCCCGCCTCACGGGGTCACTCAGGGTCTGCGCTGGGCCCCGCCCCTCTCACGGGGTCACTCAGGGTCTGTGCTGCACCCTCCCGCCTCACAGGGTCACTCAGGGTCTGAGCTGGGCCCACCCGCCTCACGGGGTCACTCAGGGTCTGCGCTGGGCCCGCCCGCCTCACGGGGTCACTCAGGGTCTGCGCTGGGCCCCGCCCCTCTCACAGGGTCACTCAGGGTCTGCACTGGGCCCGCCCCTCTCACGGGGTCACTCAGGGTCTGCGCTGGGCCCGCCCGCCTCACAGGGTCACTCAGGGTCTGCGCTGGGCCCTCCCACCTCACGGGGTCACTCAGGGTCTGCGCTGGGTCCTGTCCCTCTCACGGGGTCACTCAGGGTCTGCGCTGGGCCCACCCGCCTCACGGGGTCACTCAGGGTCTGCGCTGGGTCCTGCCCCTCTCACGGGGTCACTCAGGGTCTGCGCTGGGCCCGCCCCTCTCACAGGGTCACTCAGGGTCTGCGCTGGGCCCGCCCGCCTCACGGGGTCACTCAGGGTCTGCACTGGGCCCCGCCCCTCTCACAGGGTCACTCAGGGTCTGTGCTGGGCCCGCCCGCCTCACAGGGTCACTCAGGGTCTGCGCTGGGCCCGCCCGCCTCACAGGGTCACTCAGGGTCTGCGCTGGGCCCTCCTGCCTCACGGGGTCACTCAGGGTCTGCGCTGGGCCCCGCCCTCTCACGGGGTCCCGCCGCCATGTCCTCCCTTAGCACCTCCTGGCGTTAAGTGGGCGAGAGCCTTTGCTGGAGAGTGAGTGGTGGGTGGGCCCCGCGGTGCAGGGCACCTGCTGGCAGGCAGCTGGGGGGTGTGGGCACTGGGCTGTGGTCCCGGCATCGGTGGCAGTGAACACAGCCCCGGGGACGGGTCTCAGCTGCTCTCAGCCCAGGTCCCAGCCCGGTCAAACCCCAAGGATGCCCACTCCCTCCTGCAGAGCATGGGGATTAACGATGGAGGTGGACACACACACACTCACACACCCCGTCCGTCACCTAACCTTCGGGAAACCCTCCCCTTTCAGCTCCAACACCCCACAGACGGCCGTGTTTGCGGGCAGCATGCAGCTGCTAGCCGGGGTCAAGCTGTGTACGGGCAGGACGCTCACCAACCACCCGCACTACGAGGACAGCGGGCTGCGGGCGCGCACCCGGGCGGTGAGGACGGAGCTTCTCCTGCGCTGGGGTGGGGCCTGGCCTGTGTGGGACCTGGGACTGGGACCTGGGAAGGGCCCCGGGACGAGGTGGGGCAGGTCCAGGGCTCAGGGCCCACCCGTGGGAGGTGAGGGCCTGGCCGCCCCATCATGGCTCCCGCCCACAGGTGTACCAGGTGTACGCGCGGAGGCCCCCCGAGGAGGTGCACGCACTGCTCCGCGCCCTGGGCACCGACTTCGTGATCCTGGAGGACAGCATCTGCTTCGAGCGCCGGCACCAGCGCGGCTGCCGCCTGCGGGACCTGCTGGACGTGGCCAACGGACACGTGAGCACGGGCGGGTGGGCGGGGCCCTGGGAGGGGCCAAGGGACACGTGAGCGCGGGCGGGTGGGCCGGGGCCGAGAGGGGCCAGCGCCCAGCTTGGTGTGGGCGGCCCAGGCCCTGGGCTGGCCTGGTGTCCTGGTGCGCGCGAGGGCACCGGCCTGCAGCTGGCTGGGCAGGGCCTCTGCCTACAGGTCACATGGAAGGTTTTGCTGTTAAAACCAAAACCAGCCGAAACCGGTTTGGCTCAGCGGTAGACCGTTGGTCTGCGGACTGAAAGGTCCCAGGTTCGATTCTGGTCAGTTGGATGTACATTGGTTGCGGGCACATCCCCGATAGAGGGTGTGCAAGAGGCAGCTGGCCGATGTTTCTCTCTCATCGATGTTTCTAGCTCTCTATCTCTCTCCCTTCCTCTCTGTAAAAAATCAATAAAATATATTTTTTTTAAAAACGAACCAAAAACCAAAACCTCAGCCTTCGGAAGCCTCTGCTCGAGCATCAGTGGCCCCCTGGCTGTGGCCATGGCAGCCACGCTGACTCCCTGCTCTCCCGGGGCCCGTCCACGGGCCCAGGTGCACTCTGGGAAAGACTCAGAGACCTACGAGCCAGTCTCTGGAGAAGTTCAGGTGCCCAGCACGGGATCCGGACTGTGGCCGCCAGCTGTGGTCGGCCCAGAGCCCTCCCGCCACCCACCGACCGGGGTGTGACTGGACTCACCGCCGCACCACCACTCCCACACCCTGAAGGCCTCGGGGAGGCCGGGGAAGAGGATGTGAAACTGCTTTCTGCCCGGCAGAGTTCCTCCTCTCTCCAAATGCAGGAGGCACGGCCCGGCCTGAGTTCTGCTCCCTGTGGCGTTTTCACATGGTCACTGATGAGCTGAGGTTTTGGTTTTGGTTTTAACAGCGAGTTTGGTTTTGGTTTTAACAGTGAGTCCTCCTGGTCCAGTTTGTGAGAGAAACAGTGTGGTCCCCTCAGAACAAGTTCGAGCTCAGCTTTACCGCTAAGGGTGCCCTGTGCCCCATGCCCTGCGCCCATGCCTCCTCAGCCTCGGCTCCTTTCTCCCCCCTGGGGTTGGGATGCCGTGGACCTCAGGGTGGGACCTCAGGCAGCCGCTGCCATAGGGACCACGTTCCTTACATTCACTGAAGAAACCAGTCCCTGTCCCACTGTGTAGTTTCTTACAAGTTTGATTTTTTTTTTTTTTTTACCGAATTACGCTTGGTGTTGTTTTGGCTTCAGGTGATGGACGGCCCGGGAGAGAACGAGGCGGGTCTGCAGCCCGCAGGCCACCCCCGCTTCTGCGAGGAGATCCGGAAGGGCCTGCCGGCCTACTCGGCGCTCTTCACTCGCGTGTTCCAGAACAAGACCTTCCACGTCTACCGGCTCCAGAAGGACGCGGCCAGGCCGCCCGCTCCGTCTCCGGCAGGGCAGACGCGATAGCTGGCGTCCGTGGCGATGGAGCTGGGGCCTCGGCGCTGTGGTCGCAGCAGGCTCTGCTCTGCGGTGTTCACACGGCCGCCCCCGCATCGTCTCGTCTGTCCTTCTCTGGGATGTCCTCCAGCCCAGGAGGCACGTAGGACTCCATGGCAGGAAACGGCACGTGTCCATCGGTGGCCCGAACAGCCACGTGTCCTGTGGGAACTCCGTGGCCCGTCCAGGGTGTAAACACTCTGAACTTTCAGGTGACATCCGGCCTTGGTGGCCGAAATGCATCGAGGTGCGCAGCTCAATCACGTAACACTGTCTCACTAGTGACGGCCCACCCGCGGCTTTTTAACGGCTCTCTATGGTCCTGTTTCACCTAAAGGTTTTATAATATTTTCAAATTACCATGCTTTTAATATTTCCAAACAATCATGTTAGGTCCTTGTAACCAGAACTTCCTGCTGTGCTCTGTCCGAAATGTAATGTGTAACACGTGTTGTGTATGTGGGTGCATGTGTGTGCATGGGCGCATATATGTGCATGTGTTAGTGCCAGGCACAGAAACGCATCAGGTTCCACATTATAAGTCTAAAGGGGCAGGCATGTGTGTGTGGCCGTGTGTGTGTCCCCGTCCAGTGTTATGTTAAAACCTACTGATGCCACTAACCTATCCTGCAAGAAAGATAACTTTTCCTTACTTCTTGTTTAACTTTACTGGGTTTGCAGAATTTTATAAACGTCTTGTTTTTAGCCTTTGTATTTTTTACAGCCTAGAACCTTGCACAGTCTGGATATTTTTTAAACATTGTATCTTACTGAGTCACTAATACAGTATTTTTGGCAGAGGGCGTCTCCCGGTGTCACTGTGAGGGGCCGGGGGGCGGTCACTCCCTCCCTCCACGCACCCAAGTGCCTCTGAGCCCCGCCCCCTCCTGACCAGCGAGGGCTCTGCGTCTGCTCGCGAGGCTCCGGTCATTGCTCTCCTGATTCGTTTCTAATAACGGGGCACGTAAAGCTGTCGGTAAAAGCATTTTGTACGCTTAATTAAACCAAGATGGCCACTGAATCCACGTTCTCCCTGTTCCTCACGATTCCCACGTCCCCTCGCGGTCAGAGCGAAGTCCGGCTCCCCAGCCGGCGGGGAAGGTCCGGGCGCAGCGAGGCGCCTGACGGCCGATCCGGCGAAGTCGGCGGCGTCTCGTTCGCTGTCCCGTCCCCTGCGCAGGCTCCAGGTGGCGGTCGGCGAGGTCGAGCCGCTGGCTCCTGGGAGCAGTTGCCTGCTTGGTGTCATCTTGTTGTGACGCCATCAAACCTTGTTGGCTCCTGAGCCCCTTCCTCCGAGTCCAGTCCATGCCCTGAGGCCTGAAGGAGCCCAAGGACCGAAAAGGGGGGTTTGCCAGGAAGCTGGGAGGAGCCCGCCTTCGTCTGGGGCAAATAGATGACACAGAATTGGCCACGAGCTGATAGAGCTTAAACCAGTTTGGCCTGGCCGTGGGCCCAATGGTTGCAGTAAGGAGTACATGACAACAGAAAACAAATTTCCCAATGTGTTACCGGCAATGCCCATGGTGGCCACCAGGGGGAGCTCGAGCTCGTGCCGATCTGCAGCTTCCACCACAGAAGGTTCTTTGTCCCCTGGCCCCTCGGAGGCGTGGTCCAGCCCAGGCCCAGGCAGTGAGTGGACCCTGTCCCAGGCAGGGCCCATCCTTGGTGGTGCCACCTCGCTGTCCTCCTCATGAGCTTTGGGATATTCCCCAAAAAATATGTCCTATGTCCGTTTGCTCACCCAGCTCTGGCTCTGGGCCTGCCTGGCCCTGACCATCAGGACGCTGACCGAGAGGCACTGAGTGCTGACCGCACGCCGGGCGCAGCTGGTATTGGGCCGCGGAAAGTACACGGGCTGAGGGGGTGGGCACTGGGCAGGCAGACGGGTGGGGGCCAGGGGAGGGGCGCTGTGTCCTCTGGCTTCTCTGTTCTCACTTGGCAAACACTTACTGAGCACCTACTGCCAGGACCCCTCCCCAGGGCTGCAGGGCAATGGGAGCATGGTGCTGAGGGGAGCTGGACCCACCCAGTCAGAGGTGAGGAGGGGGTGTGGGGCGCGGGAGGCCTGACTGCGGGGCCTCCATGGGGCTCCCTCCTCATTCAGCCTCGGTCCCCACGCTCAGATGAACTCGCAGTGCCGGGGGCTGACAGGGCACAGCCCCGCGCCCGGCCAGCTCCCACCCTTCGGGAAATTCCCCAGGGAGGGCAGCGCCTCCTGGGGGGAGGCGGCAGAACTGGGTCACGGATGAAAGGGGCGGGGAGAGTGCAGGGAACGCAAAGCCCAGGGGCAGGCGGGCGGCGGGCTGCGGGCGCTTCCCCAGAATATCATCAAACGCCCTGATGAGTCAGGAGAGGAAACCAGGCCGTCCGTCAGCTGGAGACCTGGCCCCCTGGACCACCTGCCTCCCTGGCCCACGTCAGGGTCTCGTGCTCCCGCCCTGTGTCCCCGCCTCCTGACCTTCACACCTTCCTGGTCTAATCCGGGCCTGGTCCTCACGTGAGGGGTGAGGGCGGCACCCAGTGAGTGAACAGACAGAAGCAAAGGGCATTGGGCTGGTCGGTGACAAAGGTCCAGGATCAGGTCAGCGGGTCTCCCTCTCTCATCCCTCACCCTGGGCAAACAGGCTGCCCTCTGGGCACCAGGGATCTGGGGGAGGGGAGCCAGAGGGAGAGTGCTCGCAAGGCCTGGAACCCTTTTTTCTTTCTTTCTTTAATACATTTTATTGAATTTTTACAGAGGAAGGGAGAGGGTTAGAGCGTTAGGAACATCGATCAGCTGCCTCCTGCACACCTCCTACCGGGGATGTGCCTGCAACCAAGTCCATGCCCTTGACCGGAATCGAACCTGGGACCTTGCAGTCCGCAGGCCGACACTCTATCCACTGAGCCAAAGCAGTTAGAGCTGGAACCCTTTTCTTGAAGGACCACATGGAAGACAATGAATATTTCTTTTCTTTTCTTAAAAATATATTTTATTGATTTTCACAGAGAAGAATTGAGAGGGACAGAGAGTTAGAAACGTCGATGAGAGAGAAACATTGACCAGCTGCCTCCTGCACACCCCCCACTGGGGATGTGCCGGCAACCAAGGTACATGCCCTTGACCGGAACGGAACCTGGGACCTTTCAGTCCGCCGGCCGACGCTCTATCCACTGAGCCACACTGGTCCTGGCAAGACAATGAATATTTCTGGCTTTCTGGGCCAGGTGGTCCCTGGGACAGGACTCCGCTCTGTTCCTGGAGAGGGAGCCCAGACACGGCTCTGTTTGCACGGACGCGACATGCTCCCGCCTTTTCCTCCGCGGGCTCTCTCCGTGGCTGCCATCTGGAGCTGCTGAAGTTTTATTGCAAAAAAAGCAACAACCTTATTTACCAAACAGGCAGCCCACAGATTCGGCCCCGGAGCGGCCGCTCCCTGGCCCGGGCTGTAGGTGTGAAATGTCATTGTGTTCAGCTGCTGTGACAGACGCCACCTTCTCCTCTCAGCTCTGGGGGCTGGAAGTCCGGGCGGGGGTGCCAGCAGATGGGGTGCCAGCGAGAGCCCTCGGCTGGCTGTGGTGTGTCCTCAGGCAGGAACCCCGTTCATGAGGGCCCCGCCTCCCGACACCATCCCGTGGGGAGCCAGGGTGCCCACATGGGAGCCTTGGGGCGACAACGTTCCCTCAGTGAAGGAGGAAGGCCATCCAATGTTGTCAACAAGAACAAAGAAACAAACAGAGAAACGGGCGGACAGACGGGAGCAGCCTGGCCTCACGGCCCACACGTTTGCGGGCTGCTAACTCGGTGCCGGGTGTGGTCCTGGGCCCGGGGACCCAGCTCTGAGACGTGACAAGAGGGTCCCCCGGGCTGGCCATCTAACCAACATATGGAAAATTAATTCAAATAGATTTGCCTGGGAAAAAGGCTGGGGACAAAAATAGACTGCTCGCTGTTTGTGTCTGGATCTTTACTTTGACTTGCTTATCTTCCTTTTTCTAAAAATTTTTCGGCGAGGAACATGTGTTATTGTTTCCTGTGAAACAGCAACACGATATAGGAAGTGTGGGGAACTCGTTTCCTGCGTCCGGGCGCCCTGCCCTCCCCACCGGCCCCGCCCGGGGCCCTGGGCCCTTGGGGGCTGGGCGGTGAGGAGGGTCGTGCAGCCCCAGCCTGGCTGCCTCCCCCAGGCCCTCAGGAAGGCTGCTCTGGCCCAGGCCCCGAAGACCAGGGCTACACGGAGTCCGGCGTTTTCCTCCGCGGCTTCTCCGTTAGTGCTTCCTGAGCCGCCGTGCCCCAGCAGAGGCCCGAGGTCACCGGGTGGGACCTGTCACCGTGAGCTGTGGCCGGAGACCCCAGTGGGCCCACCCGGCTCTCTGGCGGAAATGTCCCCTGTGACTTCCCACAGGGGGCTGGGAGCCGTGATGTCTAAGAGCCGAACCGGGGCAGCCGCGGCAAGTCCCCACAGCCTGCCTTTTTAACCAAATATTATTGTTACTGATGTCAGAGAGGAAGGGAGAGGGAGAGACAGAAGCTTCAGTGAGGACAGAGAATCATGGATCCGCTGCCTCCTGCGCGCCCCCAACCGGGGATCGAGTCCGCAACCCAGGCCTGGGCCCTGACCGGGAATCGAACCCTGACCTCCTGGTTCACAGGTCGACGCTCACCCCCTGAGCCAGGCTGGCTGGGCGGAAACCCCGCTTTCCTCTTCTGTGGAATGGCTGTGAGGCTTAACGCAATGGCAGCCAGCACAGCAGAGCACGGGAGAGCCCGCGGTGCTGGCGCTGTCCTTGGTGCTGAAGTGAGGCTTGGGGGCCAGTCCTCGCGATAGCTCCCCAAGGCCTGGCGGGAGGAGCCTGCACGGGGGTGGGGGAGACCCTGAGCCTCCGCAGGAGACACTGCACGTGCCTTTGTGGGGCTGGGTGCCCGCCAGAGCACGCCACTCACCGGGGCCCCCACCCTCATCCTCACAGCCGCTCAGCACGCAGGCCGGGCCGGGGTCCTGGGGAAGCTGGCTCTGGGAGAGCCGGGAGCCCCTACCATCCCCAGAGGCCCCCCCACAGCCCACGTGCTCAGCGGGTGGACTCAGGACCCGGAGGCCCCTCCCCCCGCCTCCATCCTGGGAAGCTGGGCTGGGAAGGACGCGTGGGAGCCATGGGCCGGCTCCCAAGAGGGGTGGGCACAGAGGGGGGAGCAGAAGGGGTACCGGACTGGCCCCACATCCCTGTGGGGTGGCCTGCCCCTCACCTCAGTGGCCAGAGGCTCAGGAAGCGGGTCTGGAGCCGGGACCCCGCTCGCACAGCGGGCACAAGCGGGCAGAGGGTGTGCGGGAGGTGGTTTGGCCTCTGCCCACAGCCCCGCCCCTGTCAGGACGGGTGGTGGGGGTGAAGGTGGGGCAGAGTGGGGCCCCTCCTCTGGGCCCCGACCTGCTGCCCAGGCTGACTCGGGGGGGGGGAGGGGGGGGGGAGTGGCGGGGGGGAGGGAGTGGAAGGGCCCCCACCCCGCACCTGGTCAGACTCTGGCCTCAGCCTGGCACCCCCAGGACCGCGAGGGGCTGCCGTCCAGCCCCCTCCCCCCATTTCCTGGGCGGGTCCAGCCTGAGGGCTCCCTCTCCAGGGCCAGCCTTTTCCAACTGCTCCGGCCCCTCCTGTTCGCCCCCCGATCCGCCCAGCACACCCCGCCCAGACCCCGCCCCCAGGCCCGCCTGGTCCCGCCGCCCTCCCGCCTCAGTCCCGGTGGCGGAGCCGCGCGCCGGGCAGGGACGGGCCTAGGGCATCGGCAGCCCAGCAGCTCGGGGCCGGGGATGAGCGCGGGCGGGGGGTGCGGGGCGGCGGGGGCCCCCCGGGCGGTGCCCGGCGCCTCGAAGGTGGAGCTGCGGCTGAGCTGCCGGCACCTGCTGGACCGCGACCCACTCACCAAGTCCGACCCCCAAGCCGTGCTGCTGCTGCGGGCGCAGGGCCAGTGGGTGCAGGTGGGGGCGGGCGCGCAGGGCGGGCGTCCGGGAGGTGGGTGCACGGTGTCGGGGTTACCAGGGCACCAGGCGAGCGGAGCTCCTGGGAGGGAGGGGCGCTGAGTGGGGTCCCGGGTCTTGGGGAGGCGGCGGGAGGCTGGGCTGCGGGAGGGAGGGGAGGGGCGCAGGGGCTGGGGCGGCAGGTCCCCTGCGCCCGGAGCCCCGCTTGGTGCCGGATTCTCTCCCCGGGCAGAGGTGCCCTGCGGGCCCGGAGCAGGGAGGGGCGCGGCTCCGGCCGGGACTGGATCCCAAGACCCAGATGCCCCAGCCCCTCGCCTCACTCCTGGAGCGGCTCTGGGGGACCCACCGGCAGCCTGGGGCCCGGGCTGGGATGAGGGACCCTCCTGCGCCTCGAGGACCAGACTTGGGCGGCGTTTTCATCTCCGCGACCTGGGTTCTCCCCTTAACACTCCCCGGGCCTGAGGGTCCCCTCCGGGGGTGTCCCCTCCTGAGCGTGTCCCCTCCTGGGGGGGTCCCCTCCTGGGGTGTCCCCTCCTGGGGGGGTCCCCTCCTGGGGGGGTCCCCTCCGGGGGGTGTCCCCTCCTGAGGGTGGTCCCCTGCCCAGCACCCTTTGGGCAGTCACAGCCCTGGGCGCTCCCCTCTGTACAACGCACTTTCTCCCCCATCTCACCTCACAGGGGTGCTGGGGGGCAGAGGGCTGGGGGGTCTCCCCAGGAGAGGGCGCCTGCGGGCCGGGGTGGGCCGGGGCGGCCCAGGGGGGATGTGGGGGGGTCTCCCCAGGAGAGGGCGCCTGCGGGCCGGGGTGGGCCGGGGCGGCCCAGGGGGGTGGGGTTGCTGGTGGCAGACCGCCCGCTCCCGCTGGCAGGTGGACCTGACGGAGGTGGTGCGCAGCTGCCTGCACCCCGTCTTCTCCAAGGTCTTCACGCTCGACTACTGCTTCGAGGAGGCGCAGAGGCTTCGGTTCGAGGTCTTCGACAGCCACGGGCCCGGCGGCCTCGGCTGCCCGGACGACGACTTCCTGGGTGGCATGGAGTGCACCCTGGGGCAGGTGGGCCACCGCGGCAGGTGGGCTGGCGGGCGAGGCCGGAGGGACCGGGCGGGGGGGGGGGGGGGCAGGGCAGCATCGGGCGGCCCCGAGAGCCGGTGCGATGCCCGGGGGGCGGGGGCGTGGGCACGGCCGGCTCCCTCGGACGAGCATCCAGGCTCTGCTGTCTCCACACTCCTCTCCACCGGCTCCTCAGGAGTCATTGCTAAGGAACCTGCCGCTTACACCGGCAGTGCCTCCCTGCGGCTCAGACTCGGTGCGTAAAGGGCTGCTGGCCAGCCCCCGCCTGCCCTGCCCCCGGTTCTGACGTCCAACCAGAGAGGACTCGCGCAGGAGGAGAGAAGCCTGTGGTTTCTCTGCCGTTTTAACGCAGATTGCCTGGCGCTGCCGCTGCTCTTCCCGCCTCTAAGCACCAGGGCCCTTCCCACACGGTGCCGTGTGCAAACCGAGGCCGGAGTGGGGGGCAGGGGGGCAGGTCGACCGTGAGGTGGAGACGGAGTTCGGACGGCGTGGACGCCTGAGCGTCCCCAGGTCATGCAGGTCCCCCCCCCCCCGCAGCTGCTCCAGAGCCTCGTGTCCATAGTTCACACGGGGTGTCCTCGGTGTGTCCTGCGCCTTTCACACGGCGTGACGTCTGTGTGACTAGCTGCCTGGGCTGAGCCGGTGTAGGACAGCCTCTGTCACCCGTTCACACTGAGAGGACTGAGAGTCAGGAGGGACACGGCCTCTGTCACCCGTTCACACTGAGAGGACTGAGAGTCAGGAGGGACACGGCCTCTGTCACCCGTTCACACTGAGAGGACTGAGAGTCAGGAGGGACACGGCCCCGGGAAAAGGCATCAGGGCGGCGTGCCTCCCACCTGCCATCCTTAGCATGGAGGAGGGCAGAACACACACGTGTGTGCGCACACGTATGAGCATGTGTGTATAAACATGTGTGCAGAATGCTTGTATGTGTGTGCAATATGCATGCACACGTGTGTACAGAAGCCCGAATATATACGTGTGTGCACACATGCATGCTCGCACACGGGTGCGGATCCATGCACACACGTGTCTGGGTGTTCACGTAAACTTCAGACAGCAAACACGCCCCTTGAGAGCCTCCTGCCCGGCATCCTCCCTGGCCGCCCCCTCGGACCGCCCTGCCTTTGGGGCGTGACGGTCAGTGGTGGAGGGGGCAGCGGGGAGAGGATGGTTCAAACCCCGGCACCGTGCCTCAGGGAGCCTCTGGCCTCTGCCCGACCTCCTCCCCGGAACCCGGGCGCTCAGAGAGAAGGCCCCTCGGCCGAGGGAAGCGTCCATTTTAACTGCTCGGCAGGCCCAGCCCAGGCCCACGCAGGCAGCGCCACGGCCGCAGCTGCCTGCCGGCCAGCCGTGGTCCCTGGTCGGAGCACCCGGAAGGGAAGCCACGTGGGAGAGCCTGGGGGCTGCCCGAGGCCCCGCCCCCGCCCCCCGCCCCCCGCCGAGAGCCCTCCCTCCCCTGGCCGGCTTCTCCCCGCACAGAACGTTCCTGCCAGAGGCACCCCGAAGGGCAGATGGGCAGATCCTGTCTCCCGTCTGGACTCAGCCTGGGCCAGACAGGAGCCACGGCGGGGGCTGGGGGGGGGGGGGGGTCAGAGCACCCTCACCGCGGCGACAGCTGAGGACACCCTGGGTCTTTGGCCAGTGACGGTGGGGTCCTCCCACCCAGGAAACCGCTGATCCTCCGGCAGCTGAGGGGAGGGGGGATCACCATTTATCTGCTGAGGACACGCCGCCCCTGAGGCTGCCCGGCGAGCAGGTGGCCTGGCTGCACGTGGCATCTCTGGGCCACCTCGCTGGCCAGCGCAGGGCTCACACCTGGTGGGGGAGGCCGCGGGGGGGGGGAGTGAGACCCCAGGGAGGAATCTCCTGCACGGACGGACGGACGGACGGACGGACTGACGGCAGGAGGGTGGAGAGCTGGCTGCGGCTCCCGTCTGGCTCCTGCCCCTGCACCACCCCCTCCCGCCAGCCTGGGCCGTGGAGCCAGGCACGTGGGCCCACCCACACGTGGCCGGACAGCCTCTCTGACCTCCGTTTTCTGCTCTGTTACCTGGGCGATGGGGGGGGGGGGGGCATGAGGAGGGGAATGGGGGTGTGGGGCAGAGCAGGTGGCGGCCACAGAGGGACAGAGCGGCATCAGGCGGCGAGAGTCTCTGGAGAGGGCCGTGGAGGGAGGGGACGGGGAGACGGGGTGAGGGGTCCCCCGGGCAGCAACGGCCAGCCCCGCCCTGACCTTCCTGACCCCCAGATCGTGGCCCAGAAGAAGGTGACCCGACCGCTGATGCTGAAGGTCGGCAGGCACGCGGGCAAGTCCACCATGATGGTGAGGGCGCCCCCTCCAGCCCCCCGCCCTCAGGCCCGAGCCCGTCCCGCCCTCGCCCCTCGCCCCTCGCCCTGGCCCTGCCCTGGCCCTGCCCTGCCCTCGCCCCTCGCCCTGGCCCTGGCCCCGCCCTCGCCCTCGCCCTGGCCCTGCCCTGGCCCTGGCCCCGCCCTCGCCCCTCGCCCTGGCCCTGCCCTGGCCCTGGCCCCGCCCTCGCCCTCGCCCTGGCCCTGCCCTGGCCCTGGCCCCGCCCTCGCCCTCGCCCTGGCCCTGCCCTGGCCCTGGCCCCGCCCTCGCCCTGGCCCCGCCCTCGCCCTCGCCCTGGCCCTGCCCTGGCCCTGGCCCCGCCCTCGCCCTGGCCCTGGCCCTGGCCCCGCCCTCGCCCTGGCCCTGCCCTGGCCCTGGCCCCGCCCTCGCCCTCGCCCTGGCCCTGCCCTGGCCCTGCCCTCGCCCCTCGCCCTGGCCCTGCCCTGGCCCTGGCCCTGGCCCCGCCCTCGCCCTGGCCCTGCCCTGGCCCTGCCCTCGCCCCTCGCCCTGGCCCCGCCCTCGCCCTGGCCCTGGCCCCGCCCTCGCCCTGGCCCTGCCCTGGCCCCGCCCTCGCCCTGGCCCTGCCCTGGCCCCGCCCTCGCCCTCGCCCTGGCCCTGCCCTGGCCTTGGCCCCGCCCTCGCCCTGGCCCTGCCCTGGCCCCGCCCTCGCCCTCGCCCTGGCCCTGCCCTGGCCTTGGCCCCGCCCTCGCCCTGGCCCTGCCCTGGCCCTGGCCCCGCCCTCGCCCTCGCCCTGGCCCTGCCCTGGCCCTGGCCCCGCCCTCGCCCTCGCCCTGGCCCTGCCCTGGCCCTGGCCCCGCCCTCGCCCTCGCCCTGGCCCTGCCCTGGCCCTGGCCCCGCCCTCGCCCCTCGCCCTGGCCCTGGCCCTGGCCCCGCCCTCGCCCTCGCCCTGGCCCTGCCCTGGCCCTGGCCCCGCCCTCGCCCTCGCCCTGGCCCCTGCGGGGACGATGGGGGAGAGGAGAGGAGGCCAGGGCTGCTCTGCGGACGGGGCCCTCCCAGCGGGCAGCCGGCCGGAGGGGGGCCGACCCTGCCTGCCGAGCGCCCGGCTGTGGCCTCCCCGGCAGGTGACGGCCGAGGACATTTCCACCAACAACGGGTACGTGGAGCTCTCCTTCCGGGCCCAGCAGCTGGACGACAAGGTGCGTGCGGGCGCCGCCGGGGCTGGGCTGCAGGGATTCCACGTCAGGGGGCGGGGAGGAGCAGGAGGTGAGGGAGGCTGGGACCCACTGCCCTGGGGCAGGCGAGGCCGGGGCCTGAGGAGACAGAGATCTGGGGGTGACGGCGCGAAGACGGTGGGGCCTGGGCTGGGCTGCACCCACCCCCGCTGCCCGCCCCCCAGGACGTCTTCAGCAAGTCCGACCCCTTCCTGGAGCTGTACCGGGTCAACGAGGACCGGAGCGAGCAGCTGGTGTACCGCACGGAGGTGAGGGCCCGCTGCCCGCAGGCACGGGTTCGAGAGGCCCGCCCGCCTGTCCCTCCCTGCGGCCTCGGTACCCCGACACCCTTGCCCCGTGAACCGGGGGCTGGCGGGGGGCGCAGAGCCACGCGGGGAGAACTCGGGGGTGTTCTGTTGTCAGGCCCAGCAGGTGAGCTGCCTTTTCTTTCCCGATAAATTCATTTCAGCTTTTTAAAATTATTGATGTCAGCCGAAACCGGTGTGGCACAATGGTTAGAGCGCCGGCCTGCGGACTGAAGGGTCCCGGGTTCGATTCCAGTCAAGGGCATGTACCTTGGTTGCAGGCACATCCCCAGTAGGGGGCGTGCAGGAGGCAGCTGATCGACGATTCTCTCTCATCAATGTTTCTAACTCTCTATCCCTCTCTCTTCCTCTCTGTAAAAAATCAATAAAATATATTTTAAAAATTAAAAAGTTAAAAAAAATAAATTATCGATGTCAGAGAGGAAGGGAGAGGGAGAGAGGGAGAAACATCGGTGATGAGAGGGTCATGGACCAGCTGCCTCCTGCACGCCCCGCACTGGGGATCGGTCTAGCCTGCAGCCGTGGTGCCCCGGCCGGAATCGAACCCTGACCGCCTGGTCCGTAGGTCTGTGCTCACCCCTGAGCCACCGGCCGGGATGGCACCAGCTTTCAGAATGAGGTTATGAGGGTGTTTCCGGCGGGAGGGGTCCCCAGACTGAGCCCTGGGCCTGAGGCGGCCCCCCTGCGCCCCCAGGTGGTGAGGAACAACCTGAGCCCCGAGTGGGAGCCGTTCCAGGTGTCGCTCAGCTCGCTGTGTCGCTGCGAGGAGGCCAGGCCCCTGAAGGTGCGGCCGTCCTGGGCAGGGGGGGAGCCAGCGGGGGGGGGGGGGGGGGGGGGGCGGGCAGGCGGGCAGGGGGCGGGCAGGGGCGGCCTGTTGGGGTCAGGGGCAGGCGGCTGAGGCCGGGTCCGCAGGGCCTGGTCTGGGACCACGACTCCGGCGGGAAGCACGACTTCATCGGGGAGTTCACCACCACCTTCGCCGAGATGCAGAGGGCCTTCGCGGAGGGCCAGGTGAGCGGGCTCCGGAGGCCGGTCCTGCCCCGGCCCCAGGGAGGGGCCGCGGGAGCCGCAGCCACGGGAGGCAGCGGGCACGACCCCCTGGGCCCACTGCACCCTCGGCCCCTGGGCAGGGGCCGCGGGGACCCGGGCCAGGCTCAGCGTCCGGCCCCAGCCCCTGGGGGCGGGGGTGTTGGCTCTGGCCCGCGGGGGAGGCTCTGCCGTCTCTGCCCGCCCGCCCAGGCCCGGTGGGAGTGCGTGAACGCCAAGTACAAGCAGAGGAGGCGCCCTTACCGGAACTCCGGGCTGGTCATCCTGGCCGACCTGAAGGTGAGGGCGGCCCCTGCCCACAGCCCCGCCCCGGAGCCCCACGGCCGGGCGGGCCCTCGGCCTCGCTGACCCCCAGTGTGCGGGGGAGGAAGCCAGTGGGGCGGAGGGAGGGAGGGAAACAGGAGCAGGTGCTGGGCATGCGGGCAGCCTGAGGGCCGGATGGGGGAGGGACCGCCCGCCCCCCACCCGCCCGCAGCCCCTGCGGGACGGACCGACAGGCCCTGCTGACCCGCCGCCTGGAAGTTCTCCAGGGTCTACTCCTTCCTGGACTACATCATGGGCGGCTGCCAGATCCACTTCACGGTGAGTCCGCGGGACCCCGAGGGCCAGGTGCCCCGCCAGGCGCAGTCAGCACCCCGGCCCGCAGCTCCCGGGCCCCTCCCCACCTGGACGTGGCTCAGGGTTGGTCTGGCCCTCAGGGCAGACCTGGGGTCGGCGAGGCCTTCCTGCTGGGCCTGGAGACCCCTTCCTGGGCCTTTTCCTGGGGTCCCCTCCCCGGGCAGGGGAACGGGGACCCTGGGGGGGCGTGGCCAGGACTCACCCCCAACACAAACAGGAGGAGATGGGCCAGGTGAGGAGAAGACACGGGGCTACAGACTCAGAGGGACCACGGGGTCCCAGCTCCCTCTGCCCCTCCCCTGTCTCCATCCCTCGCTTCACTGATCCCCCAGACCCCCCTGGGGGTGGCTGAGCCAGAGCCTGGGCCCGCAGTGCAGGGCTGGCTGCTGGAGGGGGCGGGTGGCAGGTGAGAGGGGCCAGGCCTGGCCCAGCCCTCCCACTGCCCCGCCCGTGGGTCCGGCCCGGGTGGCTCTGGGTGCGGAGGGGAGGCGCCCTGGCTAAGCGGCTCCCGGCCTCGGTCTCCCTGGCCTGTTCAATGAGGGGTGCCAGTGGGCAGGGCCCCGGGGTCACCGCGGCGTCCCCACAGGTGGCCATCGACTTCACGGCCTCCAACGGGGACCCCCGGAACAGCTGCTCCCTGCACTACATCAGCCCCTTCCGGCCCAACGAGTACCTGCAGGCCCTGGTGGCGGTGGGCGAGGTCTGCCAGGACTACGACAGGTGCGTGCTCCGGCCCCGGCCCGGCTCCTGCTCTGGCCCTGGCCCTGCCCCTGCACCCCCTCCAGCCCCAGCCCTGGCCCCGGCTCCGACCCCGGCTCTGGCTCCGGCCTGGGCTACGGGGCGGGCCTCCCCGCCGTGCCCTCACCAGGCAGCCGCCCGAGGTCAGCGTGCACGGGCCGCGGTTGGTACGCGGGTGGCTGGCTTCTCACAGGGTCCCCTTCACACAGGCACCGGCTGGGGCTGTCCCCCTCCAGCAGCCAGCCCTGCACGGCTGGCCCAGGTGCTGGTCAGCCACCCCTGGGGGGGCTGGGGGTTCAGTGAAGCGAGGGATGGAGCCTGGGGAGGGGCAGAGCAGTAAACTGCGGCCGTGGAGGGGCCAGCGGGCAGGAAGCCGGCCTCTCCCGGGGTCAGGCGCCCCCCGGCCGGTGCTGAGCCGGAGCAGCGGTGGGAGGGGCTCCGGTGCTCTGCCCCCACCTGCCTGCCCCAGGCCTCCCTCCCCACCTGCCTGCCCCAGGCCTCCATCCCCCTGGGCGGCAGGGGGCCTGGCTGGGTGGGGAGGGGGTGGCACGGGGCCTGGCCGGGCGGGGAGGGGGTGGCAGGGTGGCAGGGAGTCTGGCGGGGGGGGGGGGGGGACAGGGTGGCCCAGGGCCTGGCCGGGCGGGGGAGGGGCGGCAGGGGTTCGGTGAGCCCCACCCCCACCCCAGGACCCAGGAGCCCGGGGTGACGCGCCCCCTCTCTTCCAGCGACAAGAGGTTCTCGGCCTTGGGGTTCGGAGCCCGAATCCCCCCCAAGTTTGAGGTAAGACGGCCTGGCAGAGGGAGGCCATGCTGGTCCTGGGACCCGGTGCTGCCCCTCCGCTGGGCACCGCGGCCACGTGACAGACCCGGGGCCCCGCCTCCCAGCCAGAGGGGCTGGCCTTCGACCTCTGGAGGCCGGGAGAGGGGGGGACGTTAGTCTGGAATCTTCTAGTTACAAATAACGGTCCGGCCCTAACCAGTGTGGCTCAGTGGATAGAGCGACAACCTATGGACTGAAGGGTCCCTGGTTCTATTCCGGTCAAGGGCATGTACCTTGGTTGCGGGCACATCCCCAGTGAGGGGTGTCAAGGAGGCAGCTGGTCGATGTTTCTCTTTTATCGATGTTTCTAACTCTCTGTCCCTCTCCCTTCCTCTCTGTGAAAAATCAATAAAATATATATTTTTTTAAAAAACAAAACCACAAATAACGAGGACTTTGGGGCAAAAAACAAACAAACAAATAATGGTCAGACTGGCTTAGGCAGAAAGCTATGGTGGGGGTGAGTACTTTTTTTAAATATATTTTATTGACTTCAGAGAGGATCGGAGAGGGAGGGAGATATAGAAGCATCAGTGATGAGAGAATCGTGGACCGGCTGCCTCCTACACACACCCCACAGGGGGTCGAGCCTGGAGTTGGGCCTGTGCCCTGACCGGGAGTGGAACCGTGACCTCCTGGTTCCTAGGTCAGCGCTCTGCTCTGGGATCATGGAAATGCAAACCCAGGCCTCAGGCCGCTGGGCCCGGGTCTGGAGTGATGGCCAGGACCGTCCGTGTGTCTGTCTCCTGTCGGTGAGGGAGGCTGAGGGTCGGGGGAGGGCAGGCAGCTGATGGGCCCCTCTGTGTCCGTCCGCTCAGGTGTCCCACGACTTTGCCATCAATTTCAACCCCGAGGACGACGAGTGTGAAGGTGGGAGCCGGGGCGGGGGGGGGGAGTGGGGGGGGCGGGGGGCGGGGGACGGGGGCGGGCGGGGCAGGGGGGCTGCCGAGGGCAGACACACGGCCTCCCCGCAGGGATCCAGGGCGTGGTCGAGGCCTACCGGACCTGCCTGCCCCGCCTCCAGCTCTACGGCCCCACCAACGTGGCGCCCGTCATCGCCAAGGTGGCCCGCGCGGCCGCGGCCGAGGAGCACGCTGGGGAGGCCTCGGTAGGTGCCGGGGCCGCGGCTCAGGGGGCGCCGGGGACTGAGGAGGTGTGGGTGCCGTGGGGAGACCGACCAGCTGTGGAAGCGGGGGGGAGGGCAGCCAGTGCAAAGGTCATCTTCTTCTTAAAAATATATATTATTTACTAGAGACCTGGTGCACAAAACTCATGATTGGGTAGGTCCCTAGGCCTGGCCAGCGATCAGGGCAGATCTGTGAGGTAACTGGTGGGGCGATTGGGGGGCCCTCCTGCTGGAGGAGAGCCTGTCTCCTCTCCCGTCCTAAGTGGGACCCGAACCCTTTCAATCACCAGCCTTGGCTGGCCTGGGCCCTGCGAGCAGGGGGCAGCTCCTGCACTGAGTGTCTGCCCCCTGGTGGTCAGTGCACATCATAGCATCGGGTTGGTCCACCATTTGGTCAATGTGCATATCAGGCTTTTATTATAGAGGATTGATTTCAGAGAGGAAGGGAGAGGGAGGTGGAAGCATCAATGATGAGAGAGAACCATGGACCGGCTGTCTCCTGCAAGCCTCCTCCTGGGGATCGAGCCCGCAACCCAGGCCTGTCCCCTGACCAGGAATCGAACCCTGACCTCCTGGTTCCTGGGTCGATGCTCAGCCGCTGAGCCTCCCGGCCGGGCTTGTCTTCTTTCTGGACCGTGTGAGAGCTGGCTCCCCTCCTGGCCGCCCCCCAAAATCTCCACGTGCAGCTGCTGCGCTCCTCCCCACAGCAGGGCCCCACTCTGAGTTCTGTCCTTGGCTCTCAGGGTCTCTCCACCGGGCCTGCAGATCCTGCTCTCTGGCCTCAGACTGGGTTCCAGTGGGGGCTCCCTGCCTCAGCCCCCCACCTGCAAGCGGGTCACCCCGGCATCGCTGGGGGTGCAGACGGGGACATGGGCTGTGTGTGTGTGTGCGTGTGTGTGTGTGGCACCGGCTGGGACTCTCTGGTTCTCTGTACATATCATGCTTCAGCTAAAACATCCCAGGCAAAGGGGCGTCTGCAGTCACTCCCGGGCCATCGGGGGGTCGCCAGGGGGGCTGCCCCCCCAGCCACGCCCCCAAACCCCCCAACCACCCCCCTGCGTCCCCAGCGCTACCACATCCTGCTGATCCTGACGGACGGCGTGGTGAGCGACATGGCGGACACGCGGGAGGCCATCGTGCGGGCCTCGCACCTGCCCGTGTCCGTGGTCATCGTGGGCGTGGGCAACGCCGACTTCACGGACATGCAGGTCCTGGACGGGGCCGACGGCGTGCTGTGCTCCCCGCGGGGCGAGCCCGCGCTGCGGGACATCGTGCAGTTCCTGCCCTTCCGGGAGCTCAAGCACGTGAGTGCGTGGACCGGCGGGGGCGGGGGACACGGAGGCTCCCCGTCCCCGAGGCTCCCCGGGGAGACGGGCACCATGTGGACCAGCCGGAGCCTGTCTCCTCCCGTCCTGAGAGGGACCTGAACCCTCTCAATCCCCGAAAACCCATCTGTTAGGGAATGTCTGAGCTGCACCTGCGGCCACTGAGTGTGGCCAGAGTCCACGTGTGTGTGGCCAGGAGTCCATGTGTGTGTGTGGGGAGGGGGGGCTGGGAGTACATGTGTGTGTGGCTGGGAGTCCACATTTGTGTGATTGGAGTCCACTTGTATGTGGCCAGAGTCCACATGTGTGTGGCTGGGAGTCCACGTGTGTGGGGCCGGGAGTCCGTGTGTGTGGTCGGAGTCCAAGTGTGTGTGGCTGGGATTCCACGTGTGTGTGGCCGGAGTCCATGTGTGTGTGGCTGGGATTCCACGTGTGTGTGGCCGGGAGTCCACGTGTGTGTGACCGGGAGTCCGTGTGTGTGTGTGTGTGTGTGTGTGTGTGTGTGGCCGGGAGACCACGTGTGTGTGATCAGAGTCCACATGTGCGTGTGGCCAGAGTCCACATATGTGTGTGGCTTGGAGTCCACATGTGTGTGACCGGGAGTCCGTGTGTGTGTGTGTGTGTGTGTGTGTGGCCAGGAGTCCGTGTGTGTGTGTGTGTGTGTGTGGCCAGGAGACCACGTGTGTGTGGCCAGAGTCCACGTGTGTGTGATCAGAGTCCACATGTGCATGTGGCTGGGAGTCCACACGTGTGTGTGGCTGGGAGTCCACGTGTGTGTGTGGTCCAAATCCACGTGTATGTGTGATTGGAGTCCACGTGTGTGTGATCGGAGTCCGTGTGTGTGGCCGGGAGTCCACGTGAGCACATGCACAGTCTGCCACGTGGACACAGGGGAGTTTCACTGGGGAGCCGGGGCGGGGGGGGAGCTGGTGGGGTGAAGGAGGCTGGGCCATGAGGCCGCCTCGCCTGCCTGCCTGGGCCACGTTCTCTCCTCTTGGCGGCTGGTGATCGGGAGCCCACTGACCCCGGGAGGGGTCACGTGGACGTGTGTGCCACGCGGGCAGGTGCCCGGAGCCCTCCAGCCATCACTGGAGATGTCGGCGTCCAGCCTCCTGTCTCAGGATGCACCTGCTTATCGGAGGCTCACCGGCCGCCGGCGAACCCTGGCTCTGGTCCCCGGAGCGGCTTCCACCCCGGGGGCAGGCCGAGGCCAGGACCAGGAAACCCCGTAAGCCGGTGTCCCCCCACCCCACCCCGCAGGCGTCCCCCGCGGCGCTGGCCAAGAGCGTGCTGGCCGAGGTGCCCAAGCAGGTGGTGGAGTATTACAGCCACAAGCAGCTGCCGCCGCCCGGCCTGGGCGCCCAGGACCGGGGGCTGGGCCCCACCCCCTGAGGACCCAGAGGGGGGTGTGGCCGGAGGCCTCTCTCTCCATCACCCCAGGCCCCTCAAACTCTCCTGACCTCCCGAAGCCTCCATCCCCCACCGCCCAGGCCCACTCATCCTCGGGGCCCCCAGCGGAAGGATGAACAACCCAGGCCGCCCGAGGAGACGCAGAGACAGAAGCAGAGGGCGGGTGGGGGCTGGCGGGAGCCCCCACACCTGGCCCTGCCCCAGGAGGGTTGGGGCACTGCCGGTGCATCTGGTCTTCATGGGGCGGGGCCCGCAGGCAGCATCCTCACAGAGAGACAGGTGCCCCCGCCCGGCGGTCAGACTGCTCTCGGCCAGCCCTGCCCCAGCACTCAGGGCCCGGCCTCACACCCCCGCTGGGCTTCAGTGCAATAAAGGTCACCTTTCCCTGCAGCAGCGTGTGCATTTACTGACACACACCATCACCCCCACCCTGTCCACCGCATCCCGGCTGCCGAGACTCCCCCCCCACACACACACACAGGAGGGGCGGGGCAGGGAGAACCTGCGTCTTCCGGCCCTCACTCCGGACAGGGAATCTGAGGCTCCCTGGGTCCCTCCTGGACCCTACAAAGGGCCCTCCCAGGAATGCAAGGGTGTCAGGGGGCTGCACCCGGGGCGGGCGGGAGGTGCAACGGCTGCCCAACCTCTGAGTGCCCCCCCCCAGGTGGGGAGGGGCTGCCAGGCAGGGCCTCCATGCACTTGGCTCTTTGGGACCTACTGCACACTGCAGGCTCTGCTCTGGACGGGGAAGGGGGGTGGGGGGGCACGACTCTGCCGGCCAGAGCCTCCCAGCCCCGTGGGTGAGGATTCCAATCAAGATTTCCCCTGAAGTATCTTGTCTGGGAGAAACAAACCTCCTGACCATGAGCCCAGCTCCACCATCCACCCACCATCCATCCCCCATCCACACATCTATCTGTCCATCCATCATCCATCCAGCCACCATCCACCCACCCACCCAACCATCCATCATCCACCATCCACCCATCAATCCATCCTTCCATTCATCAGCCATCCATCCATTCATCCCCTACTCTTCTCTCTCTCTCTCTCTCACTCCATCATTCCATCCACCCACCATCCATCCATCATCCATCACTCCTCCATCCATTCATCCCCCGACCCCTCTCTCCCTCACTCCATCCATCCATCCATCTATCCATCCATCTTCTCTGGGAGCCTATTTTTAGCTCCTGATTCATCGCCTGTTCAGCAGGGATAATGGGCATTGCCATGGTAACCTGGCTACGCTGGATTTCGGAAGGGCGACGTTGGTCTGTTTGGCAGTGGAGAGGACAACAGAGAGGCCGCTTCCCCTTGCACATGTGGGAGGCGCGGGGGGGGGGGGGGGTGGTGGTTGTGGGTCTGAGGGTGGGAGGGCAGGTGTCGGCCTGGCCTGGCCCGGACGCTGAGGCCTGCACCACAGGACGTGGGGCTCAGCAGCAGGAGCATCGGACAGGTCCGGGCTCCCCTCGGGGACCGAGCTACGAGATGGGTCAGTTGAAAACGGGGGGAGGCAGAGGTCACAGAGGGGTCAGTTGAGCAGAGTGGGGGATCCACCGGGCTCAGGGCAGCGGTGACCCGGGAAGCAGCCTCGGGCAGGCCAGGGAGCCCTGGGAACTGGGTGTGTCCGGAGCGGTGGCCTCCGTGGGGTGTGGCCACTCTCGGGGCCCAAGAAGCAGGCAGAGGGCAGAGGTGAAAGCCCCAGAGAGCAGCAGGGGACAGAGGACGCCCCGCCCCGCGGCCGGGACAGCGGAGGCCAGAGGGGCAGTGGCCAGGGCCTGGCCATAGGCGGGGTACGGGGGGCGGGAAGAGGGGCGGCGGAGCATGCGCAGGCCTGTGAGAGGCGGCCGGCGGGAGGTGGGGCCGGGTCGGAGTCCACACTCAGCTGGAAGGATGCCCAGCCTGCCTCTGCCGGAGCCACGTTAAACCGTGAACGTGACAGCCCTGGCCAGGAGGAGGCCACCTCCTTCCTCAGCCCCCCTCAGCCCCTCTCAGGTCCATGCATTATTTCCTGGGCCCTGGACCCATGCCTGGCCACTCAGAGAGCATGCTGCCCCCTGGCCACACTGATTGGCTCAGGGTGGTCATGTGACCCGAGCTGGCCAATGAGACTCGACCCTGGGATTTTGGTTGACCTTTAAGTTTTCCTCCGGTTGCTAAGCAGGCGTCTTGGTGACCACAGCCACCCAGGGCAGCCCCCACCCCCACTCCCACCCCTGAGAATGAAGCCACATGGGAGGGAGAGAATGCCAGAGAAAGGGCTAATCCGGCTCCTGAGCCAAGACTCTCCTGTTGAGGGAGCCGTGAGCTCCCTCTCACCTCACAGAGGTGGGGTGAATGTGCTTTTCCTGAATCCAGGCCGATGGGGGGCCTGTGGGCCCCGAGGCTTGGTCCCGAAAGGCCCTGCTCCCGCCCACTGGAGGCACCGGCTCTGGGACCCCGGCCGAGCCGCCAGGAGGCCCAGGCAGCCGCCAGGAGGCCCCACGGACAGCCGCACCCTCCCCGGCTGCAGAGTTCACCACGTGACCTCCAGCCTGCCGACCCCTTCCCCTCCCCCGAAACCCCGGGGAGACCCTGAGCCGGGGCCACCCAGCGGTCCCTCCTGTGCTCCGAGGCCGCCGTGCTTGTGGGGCTTGATGCCACCACGTTTTTAAAAATATGTTTTTATTGATTTTAGAGGGGGCGGGGAGAGAGAGAGAGAGAGAGAGACAGACAGACAGACAGACAGACATCAACGATGAGAGAGAACATGGACCGGCGGCCTCCTGCACGCCCCACACTGAGGATCGAGCCCACAACCCGGGCCTGGGCCCTGACCGGGAATCGAACCCTGACCTCCCGGTTCCTAGGTCGACGTCGATCACTGAGCCACGCAGCCCGGCCGGTGTGAGGTTTTGCACAGCAGCAGGCACTGATAGCCCTCCTCCCAGGGTCTTGTGAGGACTGAGGAGGGGGGGGGGGAGATGGAAAACGCCTGCTTGGTCGATAAAGATCCTTTCGAAGCGAGCTTCCCGCCTGGTCAGCGGGAAGACAGTGCCCAGCTCTGTCTCTGGCCGGGATGGTGCCCTCTGCCTGCGGGGAGTAGGGACTCTGGGTTCCCGTCCCTCCGGGGCCCCTGTCCCTCTGCCTGTGGGGGAGCAGGGACTCGGGGTCCCCGTCCCTCCCGGGCCCCTGTCCCTCTGCCTGTGGGGGAGCAGGGACTCGGGGTCCCCGTCCCTCCCGGGCCCCTGGCCCTCTGCCTGTGGGGGAGCAGGGACTCGGGGTCCCCGTCCCTCCCGGGCCCCTGGCCCTCTGCCTGCGGGGGAGCAGGGACTCTGGGTTCCCGTCCCTCCAGGGCCCCTGGCCCTCTGTCTGCGGGGAGCAGGGACTCTGGGTCCCCGTCCCTTCCGGGCCCCCCGCCCCTTGGCCTTTGGGGGAGCAGGGACTCGGGGTCCCCGTCCCTCCCGGGCCCCTGGCCCTCTGCCTGTGGGGGAGCAGGGACTCAGGGTCCCTGTCCCTCCAGGGCCCCTGGCCCTCTGCCTGGGGGGAGCAGGGACTCGGGGTCCCCATCCCTCCGGGCCCCCGCCATCCTCCGTCAGCCATGGGCTGGAGGGAGCAGAACGGGGCAGCTGGGCGTCATGGAGGCTGTTGTGCTGAGAGGAAGCGGAGAGGAAATGGTGACTAAGAGCCGGTAATTGGTGCGGGGGCGCGGGGCCGCCAGACGGGGGGGGGGTAGGGGGGGGTTAGGGGTCCTCCTGGCCCTGCCCCCTCCCTGCGCTGGTGTTGCCCCCAAGGAGGGCAACCGGAGCCCTGCCCGAGGGGACCCACACTCATCCCACCCAGGGCTGCAGCCCCCCCCACCCCCTTCGTGTGAGCTCCGCTCCCTCTGGGCACCCGCCCAGCTTGGCTCCCCCGTCAGTGCACTGAATTCTGACAACAAGCCGCGTGGCCGCCCACTGAGCACACTGCCCTCCGGAGCCGGAGCCGGGGAGGGAGGGAGGGAGGGAGGAGGGGGGGGGGGAGGGAGGGAGGGAGGAGGAGGGGAGGGGGTCTGGAGCTGCGTCCCAGGGCTCAGGCCCAGAGCCCGCAGGCCTTGGCCGTGGGGGGCGGGGGTAGCTGGGGGTGGGGGGGGTCTGTGTCCTCAGCGGCTCTCCGAAGCCTGTTCCCAGCCCCCGGTCCCCCCCCCCCGGGGCGGCCACAAAGCCCCCTTCGCCAGGCTCGGATCCAGAGCTGGGGAGCCAGCCAGACCACGGCGTGCGGGCCGGCGGCCATGTGTCCTGCCCCGGACCACGTTCCCCGGGGCCACTCTGTGCGGACGCACCGAGAACATGGGATTGAGAGCATGAGACACAGAGCCGCCAAGCTTCCAGCCCCGGAGGCGTCGTCCTGGGGGAGGGGCCGGGCTCCTGGAGGCAGAGACACAGCCCTCCCTCCCCTGCTCCCCCCCAGGCCCACAGAACTCAGCCCCCTCCCCCTTCCCCCCCCCAGGCCCACAGGGACTCCCCCCCTCCCTCCTCCCCCCCCAGACCCACAGGGACTCAGCCCCCCTCCCCCCCCAGACCCACAGGGACTCAGCCCCCCTCCCCCCCCAGACCCACAGGGACTCAGCCCCCCTCCCCCCCCAGACCCACAGGGACTCAGCCCCCCTCCCCCCCCAGACCCACAGGGACTCAGCCCCCCTCCCCCCCCCCAGACCCACAGGGACTCAGCCCCCCTCCCCCCAGGCCCACAGGGGCGATCCCGGGCCCTCACATGCCTGCAGGGGCACCTCTGCTGGGCACAGGGACGCCCGTCTGTCCTCAGGGCAGCGGCCGGCCGTGTGAGGAGAGACGGAGAGCAGGCGGTCACTCACGTCCTCTGCCTCCAGGCTCCCCGCACTCCCCCGGGCGCCGCCCGCACACCTGCTCCAGGCTCCCGCCCACACGCTGGGCGCAGAGGGGACGGCACAGAGGGGACGGCCTGGCGGGCTCTGGAGGGGGCGCGAGGGGCTGCGGGGACCCTTTGTCTGTCCCCGGAGCTGCTGTCAGACGTGACCTTTCTCTCTGGTCCGTCCCGCAGGACCTGAGACCGAGGACGGGGCACTGCAGCCTCCCTCCTCCTTCAAGGCGCGGGCTGTGAGCGGCTGGGTGGCCAGGCCGACCCCACGGGGCCTCCAGGGTATTCCAGGCCCAGGAGGACTCCCCCAAGTGGGCACTTGCTGGTTCGTGACAGAGGCAGGCCCAGGCCCAGCTCCCCACACGGGGCTGCTGCTGGGGCTCCGGCTCCGCCTGTCTGTGCTGTTTGTCACAGCAGGAGGCTCTGCGAGAATGCTGCTGTGTCGCCTGCGTTTCCTGCCGGGGCCTCCAGGGAGAGCAGCTGGACGGAGTCCCCACAAACAGGGCAGTCAGACAGGGCGGAGGGCGGCCACCTGCCAGCCCAGCGCGCAACAAAGACAAACACTCTCCGAGTTCAAGTGCGGACGGTTTTAATCAGCAAGAACTAACGCGGGCAGGAAAGAGCCCAGCCCGCGGGGAGCACGGCCGTTCGCTCAGGGTTTGCTCAGGGTTTGCTCAGCGGTTGCTCAGGGTTTGCTCAAGGTTTGCTCAGCGGGTTGCTCAGCGGGTTGCACAGCGGTGGCAGGGACCAGGGTGAGCGTGAGCGGCCGGAGGGCCGGGCAGGAGAAAGGGGCCGGAGGGGGAAGGGGGGGCTGGCAGAAGGCCCTCTAAACGCCTTCGCTGGCAGAACGCGGGCAGTGGGGTGTGAAGAGAACTCTGAGCTGCGGGCGAGGTCCCCGGGCCCTGATGGCCGGAGCCCAAGGCCGTGCTGGCCGCCGGACGAGTTCCCTCTGCTCGTCGCCCCAGGAGAGTGCACGCTGCAGGAGCCCCGACAGTGCGCACTGTGGGCCCTGGGCAGTGGCTCAGTGGTTACAGCCTCGGCCCGCCCTCCCAAGGGTCTCAGGTTCGATTCCTGGTCAAGGGCACGTACATGGCTTGCAGTTCCGGTCCCCAGCCCCGGCCAGGCGTGTGCAGGAGGCAACCAATCATGTACCTCTCTCACATGGAAGTTTCTCCCTCTCTCTCTCTCTTTCTCTGTCTCTCTCTTCCCCCACCCCCTTCCATGCTCTCTAAAAATGGAAAAAATATCCTCGAGCAAGGATTAACTAAAGAAATAAAAATTTATGCCCAGCCAGCATGGCTCAGTGGTTGAGTGTTGACCCAGTAACCAGGAGGTCATGGTTTGATTCCTGGTCAGGGCTCCATCCCCAGTAGGGGGCGTGCAGAAGGCAGCCGATCCATGATTCTCTCATCATTGATGTTTCTCTCTCTCCCGCTCCCTTCCTCTCTGAAATCAGTAAGCACATATTTTAAAATATAAATAAAAATAAAAATGTGTTTCTTAAGAGGCCGGGGAAGAAGAGTGACGGCTCTCCTGTTTGGGATGTTCTCTGACCTGAGGGCTCAGCCGAGCATTTAGTGGCCGGAGGGCACCCTTCTTTCCTCTGCGGGGGGCAGGGGGGGGGAGGGCAGGGTTGTGTCTGCCCTCCTTCCCACCCTTCTCCCCTCCTCCCCTCCTCCCCCTCTTCCCTTCCGCCCCCTCCTCCCCTCCTCCCCCCTTCTCCCCTCCTCCCCTCCTTCCCCTTCTGCCCTCCTCTCTTCCTACCCCTCTTCCCTTCGGCCTCCTCCTCCCTTACTCCCCCTCCTCCCCTCCTCCCCCTCCTCCCCCTTCTCCCCTCCTCCCCCTCCTCCCCCTCCTCCCCCTCCTCCCCTCCTCCCCCTCCTCCCCATGCTCAGAGAACTGGGCTCTACAGGAGGAAGTGGGCGCCTTCCTGGGACAGGCCCAGAGAGGCACAGGGGGCTGGGCGGGGCCAGGGCCGCTGGGAGGTCCCGGTGGCTGGTGGCCGGGCCCTGGTGGGGACTAGCCTGCGTGGCCGAGGCCACGGGAGCGGCTGGGTCAGTGGGCCGGGGGTGGGGATGCTGGCGCTGCCCGCGGGGAGGTGGCCGGGCAGCAGGCACAGCTGGAGGCGGCCCGGGAGCAGCGGGTGCCAGGAGGTGAGAGCGCCCCCCCCCTCCCTGTGTGCGGAGGGACCGAGGCTCGGGGTGCGTCCAGCCGGCCTTGACGCCCATGGGGGGGGGGGGTCAGGCGGGGCTCCTGGGCCCGAGGGAACTCGGGCTGGATGAGGGGCTGTAAAGCGTTATCAGCAGAGCCATCTGCTGATGCAGCCGAAGAGCCTCACCCCTCAAACTGCCGGGCGAGGACGCAACCCCACCCTCGGGCACCTCCGCCCGGGCCCGACTCACCCACGAGCCCCCCGGAGCGGGGAGCCCCCGGAGCGGGGAGCCCCCCCAGGAGCGGGGAGCCCCAGGAGCGGGGAGCCCCCGGAGCGGGGAGCCCCAGGAGCGGGGAGCCCCAGGAGCGGGGAGCCCCCGGAGCGGGGAGCCCCCCAGGAGCGGGGAGCCCCAGGAGCGGGGAGCCCCCCAGGAGCGGGGAGCCCCAGGAGCGGGGAGCCCCCGGAGCGGGGAGCCCCCCAGGAGCGGGGAGCCCCAGGAGCGGGGAGCCCCCGGAGCGGGGAGCCCCCCCAGGAGCGGGGAGCCCCAGGAGCGGGGAGCCCCCCCAGGAGCGGGGAGCCCCCGGAGCGGGGAGCCCCCAGGAGCGGGGAGCCCCAGGAGTTGGGAGCCCCCCAGAGCAGGGAGCCCCAGGAACGAGGAGCCCCCAGGAGCGGGGAGCCCCCAGGAACGAGGAGCCCCCCGGAGCGGGGAGCCCCCAGGAGCGGGGAGCCCCCGGAGCGGGGAGCCCCCCCAGGAGCGGGGAGCCCCAGGAGTGGGGAGCCCCCCCGGAGCGGGGAGCCCCCGGGAGCGGGGAGCCCCCGGAGCGGGGAGCCCCCGGAGCGGGGCAGGACAGCGGGCACTCGGAACCGCCCCAGGTGTCCGCCCTCAGACGCACCGAGGCCGACAGCACACGCGGGCACGGAGCCTCCCTCCCCGGGGCGCGGCCAGTCCCCAGTGGCAGCCAGAGGGGGCGGGGGCCCAGGGCCCACCAGGGGCACCACGAGGGCCCACGGGCAGAGTGTGGGGCAACTCCTCCCCTCGGGGCCCTGAGCCTGGCCTCGGGCGGCAGTGGACCAGCCCCGTATCTGAGACGGAGCCCCAGGCAAGAGCAACGCAGGGAGCAGGGTGGGGGGGTGCGGGGGGGTGAGCGGGGGGGGGGGGGGCGGGGAGGACAGTGGCTGCTGGGGCCTGGGTGGGGATGGGACAGCCCGCCGGGTGTGTCCCCACGATGACCCCAAAACCACTCGGTGACACACCCCCGCCCCCCCGCGCTGGGCTGGGCCCACGGACCTGCCCTGGATTTCGAAAGTCCGGGGAATCCCGCCAGAGGACATTCCGACCAGAGTGGCTGCTCTCGGTCCCCTCAGTGCTGGAAACCACAGCACCCCCCCATCCCTGACCCCGCAGGGCAGACGGTCCCGGCCAGGGCTGGGTCCCCCGGGAGTGAGGCCACGGGGGGCCTCGGGGGCCTGAGGGGAGGGACCTGGCGGGACCCCCGAGTCCTCCGCTGACCGCCAGGGACCCCCGGGAGCCCCAGCACTGAGCCTCCCCCTCCCAGACCCTCTGTCCGCTCACCGCCCCCCCCCCCCCCGGGGACCCCGAGGCCTGGTCTCCAGCCCCGTCCCTGGGGCCTGCCTGTCCCGCCCGGGCCCAGCCTGCGGCCGCAGGGAGCCCGCGCCCAGGGGGCCGGCCTGGAGCCTCCCTCCTGCGTCTGGGGAACGAGAAGCAGCTGACATGTGGGAGGCATTAGCCCCGGTCCGGCCTGGTGTTCTCCCGCTGAGCGGGTGGCTCCGCTGGCAGCGGCTCAGGGGAGGGCTGAAACTTGAGAGAAAGAGCAGTACACCCCCCGCTCTCACGGGGAGCAGAGGGCCGGAGGCAGTCCCAGCGGCCCCGTCCTGCGTCCTGCTGCCGGTGAGTGGGGGGCCCCGGGGGGCTGGGCCTCGGCTCCGTGGTTCCCTCCGGGGCCGCCTGGGGGAGGGGCCCTGCTCGTGGCACCTGCTGTATCCCCCGGGGGCGCCGCCGAGCGTGAACTGGGGGGAACAGGCGGTGAGGGGGGACAGGCGGTGAGGGGGGACAGACAGTGAGGGGGGACAGGCAGTGAGGGGGGACAGGCGGTGAGGGGGGACAGGCGGTGAGGGGGGACAGGCGGTGAGGGGGGACAGGCGGTGAGGGGGGACAGGCGGTGAGGGGGGACAGGCAGTGAGGGGGGACAGGCAGTGAGGGGGGACAGGCAGTGAGGGGGGACAGGCAGTGAGGGGGGACAGGCGGTGAGGGGGGACAGGCGGTGAGGGCGTCCTGAGCGTGAACTGGGGGGACAGGCGGTGAGGGGGGACAGGCGGTGAGGGGGGACAGGCAGTGAGGGGGGACAGGCGGTGAGGGGGGACAGGCAGTGAGGGGGGGACAGGTGGTGAGACGTCCGGGCCGAGGGGAGTCCCGCAGGCGAGTTCTGGTTTCTCCGGCCACGGACGGAGGGCGGGCTGGGGCAGGGGTCACTGGTGCCGGGTCAAGGGTGAGAGGGTGGGCTTCCAGGATTTGGAGGCAGCGAGATGAGGCCGGAGCCACCTCCACTCGGGGTGTCCCTGGTGGAGGACCCGCACTGAGCCGGGGTCACAGGGCAGGTGGTGTGGCCCCGGGGAGAGCAGTCAGAGCTGGACCACCAGGGGACGTGGGGACGCCACCAGCCCCTGAGCTGCAAACCCACGGGGTCTGGGCCTCCGCAGGGAGCGTGGACGGCTGGCGGGGCCACAAGTCTGCCAGGGGCCACGTGGGGGCTGCTGGCGAGACCAGCTATGCCGGCCCTGGCCGGTTCGGCTCAGGGGGCAGCGCGTCAGCCTGAGGAGCAAAGGGTCCCGGGTTCGATCCCGGTCAAGTGCACGTGCCTCCGTGGCAGGCCCCTCCCCAGCCGGGGCCCTGGTCGGGGTGCCCGCAGGAGGCAACCCATCGACGTGTCTCTCTCACATGGATGCGTCTCGGTCTCTCCCTCTCTCTCCCCCTCCCTCTAACAATCAGTGGAAAATCCCTCTGGTGAGGATTAAAAACAAACAAACAAGAATCCAGCTAAGCCAGGCTCCCGGGGGGGGGGGGGGGGGGGGGGTGTCCAGGAGGCAGACGGGGGGGGGGGGTGGAGGCAGGAAGGAGGGGGGGGACAGATGTCCCTCTGGCCTCCGGCTCCGGGGAGGAGGTTGAGGCTGCACTGTCCGGCCAGCAGGTGGGGGCCAGGCCCGCTGCCCCGGGTGGGCAGGTGTCCGAGGGGCAGGAGTCAGAACGGAAAGCAGGGTCCCGGGAGTCCAGCTCTGGCACCAGCCCCTCCAAGGCGGGCAGCTCGCCCGTTTGCACGGAGCCTGGAGCCAGCAGTGTGCACAGCTCCCCCGCCAGCCCCCCACCCCTGAGGCTGCGGCCGCGTTCCTGCCGCCCAACCGGGAGGGAGTGACCGCCCAGACCGCCGAGGAGAGGCTGCGACGGAAACCGCGGGTCCGACAGACAGACAGACAGACAAAGAGGAGAGCGAGTCAGCCCGCAGGGGACGGGCCCTCGGAAGCCACCGTGCTGCTCCCGTCGTCAGCAAACATCACAGACCCTGAAGCGCTCGCAAAACCGCTCCCCCGACATTAACGATCGGACCCCCCGAAGGAGATGCCACGTGCACGAGCTGGGAGCTGGGAACGGAGCGAACGCAGACCAGGAGAGAAAACGGGAGCCCCAGGGGCCACCTCGGAGGCGGGTCTCCGAGCGAGAGCGTATGCAGCGAGCACGGGGGACTTCTCTCCGAAAGGCAGGCAGGGACTCCGGCTGGGAGCCGAATGCCGGGCCGGCCTGGGTGGGAGACATTGCACAGGCCCAAGGACGAGGCAGAGTGGATCCTGGATGGCACTGGGCTCCACGCCCACCACACCCGCACCCACCACGCCCGCGCCCACCGCCCCCTGTGCCCACCACGCCCCGCGCACCACCACCCCGCACCCACCACACCCCGCGCCCACCACGCCCCGCGCC
>NC_140517.1:2500-266841 GCF_964339955.1 Pipistrellus hanaki | reverse complement strand
TAGCCCTGAGACAGGCAATTCAGTAACAGGCAGACTATCTTATCAGCAAGGATTTACATGATACTAAAAAGTGAAAGTTGCTTTGAACTAGACTCTGGTGTTCGGCTTTGACCCTCGCCAGAGCCTCAAGGCCTCCAGCCTTCCCGCTTCCTTGTCCGTCCACACCTCTCTGCTAGTGAAGACAATGGGTGGTTTCCCCAGGGGACCACGCCCTGCAGCCTCGAGGACACACTGGCCGCTGGGCTTCTGGCTCAGCCCGAGTCCAGCCCCCCTCCCCGGAGCCCGTGAGGCCGGCTGCAGGCCAGGAGATGGGGTGCAGGACCCTGGCACAGGTGGGTGTGGCTGGAGCAAAGTTCAAGTGCCTCTCGCTCGGGTTTGCAGACCTGAGCTCCAGAGGCCCCGTGCCTCCCCGGTGCAGGAGGCAGTAACAGCCTGGCCCCGGGCCAACCGCCTGGGAGCGGATTCCGGCCCCTCCCCAGGGGTCAGCAGCCTCTTACTGCCCCTCAGCCTGGCCCAGACAGCCACGCCCAGACAGCCACGTCCATCACCCTCCCTCCCGGCCAGGAATGTGCTGATTGCTGATAACGCGGCCCCTCCTGCAGCCACCAGCGGACCCACGGCCTCGGCACTGTCTTCCCGCCCAGCTCGTCCGTCTGTGCAGCCTGCGGGGCCCGAGCAGCTGGGAACCAGGCCCTGGGAAGCGTCATGTGGACCCGCTGGTGGCTCTGGCCCCTGGTGGCCGTCTGCACCGCGGACCAGTTTCTGGACCAGGCAAAGAGGATTATGGCGACCACACCTGTCATTGACGGGTAAGTGGCCTCCGTGGGCTGGGGAACCGGGAGCCGGGAACTAGGAGCTGGGAGCTGGGAGCAGGGAGCCGGGAACTGGGAGCCGCGAGCCGGGAGCCGGGAGCCGGGAACTGGGAGCCGGGAACCGGGAGCCAGGAACCGGGAGCTGGGAGCCGGGAACTGGGAGCTGGGAGCCGGGAGTCGGGAACTAGGAACTGGGAGCTGGGAGCCGGGAGCCGGGAGATGGGAGCCGGGAACTGGGAGCTGGGAGCCGGGAGCCGGGAGATGGGAGCCGGGAACTGGGAGCTGGGAGCCGGGAGTCGGGAACTAGGAACTGGGAGCTGGGAGCCGGGAGCCGGGAGCTGGGAGCCGGGAACTGGGAGCTGGGAGCTGGGAGCCGGGAACTGGGAGCTGGGAGCCGGGAGCCGGGAGCCGGGAGCCGGGCGCCGGGCCATGTGCCCCGGACAGGAGGCAGACACCGCCCTCCTCCGCCTGGACTCGGTTTCTCTAGCTGTAACGGGGGTCTTGCCCTTCGCTGGCCTGGTCCTCCATGGGGTCTCACAGGCCCCAGAGGCCCCCGCAGAGGGGCCCGTAGGGAGGGAGCAGGAGGCACGTGGTGGGTCCCTGGGGCACCCTGCAGCCTGGTCCCCGCGCAGAGTGGGTGCTGGGCGAAGGGACGTGGGGGCCTGGCCGGGGCACGGCCCCTGCTCGTCCTGCACCTGCACCCCTCAGCTCCCCGGGGCTGGTGGCAGGCCTTCCCTGACCTGGGGTGCACCTCGCACACACCTCTGCCTGTCTGCTGCAGCATTACACACACACACACACACACACACCAGGCCACACGGCCTCAGCTTCCTGCAGGTGAGGGTGGTGTCCACCACAGGCCCTGTCCACCCGTCACTCTTTCTTTAGGCCACAGCCAGCCTGGCAGCACCCATGCACCTGCCCCCGCACCTCCCAGGGCATGGGCATTGCCATTCCCGTCCCCCCTCAGGGCTGGGCACCTCGTGAGCCCGACACCCTGCTTCCTCCAGCCAAAGTCCGTGTCAGCACCACGGCCAGAGCGAGTCCGGGAGACCTAGTCCCGCTCACCCCGCCCCCACCGTGGCTGCAGCCGATCCAGTGCCCCGCAAGGCTCACACGGTCCCTGCTCGTCCCGCACCTGCACCCCTCAGCTCCCAGGGCTGGTGGCAGGCCTTCCCTGACCTGGGGGTGCTCCCTGCACACACCCCTGCCTGTCTCCTGCAGCGTTCGACACCCCCCCACACACACACCACACATACACACACACACCTACACACACACACACATACCACACACATACACACACACACCTACACACACACACACACCACACACATACACACACACCACACACACACACACACACACACCACACACATACACACACACCACACACATACACACACACACATACACACACACACACCACACACATACACATACACACACACCACACACATACACACACACACACCACACACCACACACCACACACCACACACATACACACACACACACCACACACATACACACACACACACCACACACCTACACACACACACACATACCACACACATACACACACACACCACACACATACACACACACACCACACACATACACACATACACACACACCACACACATACACACACACCACACACATACACACACACACATACACACACACACCACACACATACACACACACACACCACACACACATACACATACACACACACCACACACATACACACACACCACACACACACACACACACACACCACACACCACACACCACACACCACACACCACACACCACACACATACACACACCACACACACACACACACACCACACACCACACACCACACACCACACACACACACACACACACCTCCACACGCACACATACCACACACACACACACACCACACACCACACACCACACACACACACACACACACACCTCCACACGCACACATACCACACACACACACACACACACACACCACACACCACACACCACACACCACACACCACACACCACACACACACACACACACACACCCCTCCACACGCACACACCCACACGCACACACACACCTCCACACGCACACACCCACACGCGCACACACACACGCACACACACACACGCACACACCTCCACACGCACACACCTCCACACGCACACACCCACACGCACACACACACCTCCACACGCACACACCCACACGCACACACCCACACGCACACACCCACACGCACACACACACCTCCACACGCACACACCCACACGCACACACGCAGCTGAAAGCCGGGACTGGGTTCCCGGCACTCACGGGCCCCCTGGGGCCTGGCGGTGTGTGAGCAGCCCCCCCCGCCCCCCCCGTCCCCGTGCTGGCTGCTCATTAATGTGCAGGCCTCACTGCTTGGCAGAAGCCTCGGGGTTTGTTGGACAAGAGACTTTGCAAGGTAAGCAGAGAAGATGGAGGGGGGGGGGGCGGTGCAGGGAAGACGGGGAGCTGTAGGGGCCCAGAGGAAGAGGGGTGCAAGGTGCCCCACACTGCCTGCCCCACCCCCGTCCTCCCTCCATCTCCTCCCTGGACCTCGAGTCCCCGAGGGTCCTGGGGAGGTGTCTGCCCTGGAGGCCCGCAGTGGAGGGGGGTTTGGGGAGAGGGGGAAGACACCCACAGCAGGAGCCGGAGGAGCTGTGCCTCCATTCTGGGGGGCTCAGGGCAGCTGGGCACGGAGAGGGGGGCCGAGTTCAGGGGCTGGGGCTGTGCGGAGGCTGCTGGGGAGTCCGCCGGCTGGAGTAGGCCAGAGGAATGCTCCAAGGCCTGGAGAGCTAGGACTAGGCTGACAGGACCAAAACCAGTAATAGCGGATTGCAGCCTGGCCAGGGTGGCTCCGTGGTTGAGCGTCGACCAAGGAACCTGGTCAGGGCACGGGCCCTGGTCGTGGGCTCGATCCTCAGTAGGGGGCATGCAGGAGGCAGTGGATGCATGATTCTCATCATTGATGCTTCTATCTCTCTCTCCCTCTCCCTTCCTCTCTGAAACCAACAAAAATATATTTTTAAAAAAACAGTGGATTGCAGGTAAAAGACCCAAACAGGTGGCTTCCACATCAGAGAAACCCGAGGGAGTTCTGAGGGGCTCCATATGCGGAGAACTTGGTGCAGCCACCAGCCCCAGGTCCCTCCCCTCGGGTTGCAAAGTGGCTGCAGCTGCTCCAGCCATCGTCTGCCGGCCGGCCGGCAGTCATAAAAGGGGAAACCACCGTCTGTCAAGGACAGCTTGGGGCGCTGTCACAGGGCAGACGGAGTGGCCTGGCCGCACCCAGCCATAAGGGAGGGGGAAGTTTCTGGTTCAAGGGGCCCTGTCCCCGCGGGGCAATGCTAACGAGGAAAAGGGGGCGTGGCCACCACAGCGTCTCCAACAACAGCTGCCCCAGTGTGTGGGCCACTCACACTGCACTCACCTTCCCCAGAGTGGTCTCCCCGCCGCTGAGGACGAGGCCCAGTGGCAGGGGAGGTGGGGCAGGGGAGGTGGGGCCGTGTTTCCCTCCGGGGCTGGGGTCCTCAGGAAAGGAACACTGTCCCCTCCAGAGGCCCTGCCCCCCGGGGAGCCCCAGAGCCGGCCGCCCACCCTGCAGGGAGGGAGTGGCCTTGCCCCCCCTCCACCACTCGGGCAGCCGAGGTGCCTGAGCCCCAGCCCAGTCCCTGAGGCGTCCGTCAAACCTCACCTTCACAGAAGCCCTTGCCCCTCCCCAGAGAGCGGGGGTGGCCTCCACGGTCTGGGGGTGTGTGTGGCGGGGGCCGGGGGCCCCAGGACAAAGCCCCTCCAGGCCCAGACTGTCCTCACAGCCCCTTGTTACCAGGTTAGGAGTCCAGAGGGCACCTGCCTAATGTCCCACGTGTATACATGCAACATGTGTGTGCACACCTGTGTGGTATGTGTGCCCATGCCTGTGTATGTGTGAGTATGCATGTGTGTGATGTGTGTCTGTGCCCATGTGTGTGAAGTATGTGTGTGCCCGTGTCTGTGTGAGCATGCACATGTGATGTATGTGTGTGGTATGTATGCACACACACTTGCTCACAGTGGCTGGTGGTTTGGCTGAGCCTGGTACTCTGCATTCTAACCAGCGCCCAGGGCCTGTGTGGCTTGCACAGGTGCATGGGACCCTGAGGATGGAAGACCCATCCATTTCGGGCTCTCGGCTCAGGTGGCCTGGCTCAGGTGTGCTCCGGTAATGAGTGTCCCCTGGGGTCAGCCTCAGCCCTGGGCGTGTGAGGAGCAGGAATCAGAGGGGGGACAGAGGCCGGAGAGGGAGCGTGGAGCCCCAGGGTCCAGCGGCCGCCAGGACCTGCCTCCTGCCCTCCTCCTGCCCCTCCCCCTCCCCCTCCAGGCACAACGACCTGCCCTGGAGGCTGCTGACCAAGTTCAACAACCAGCTGCGGGAGAAGAGCGCCAACCTGAACACCCTGGCCGGCACGCACACCAACATCCCCAAGCTCAGGGCCGGCTTTGTGGGGGGCCAGGTACCGTCCGCCACTGGGCTCACCCATGCTGGGGTCCCCCTCCTCCTCCCTTGGGTCCTGGCTAAGGGGCAGCCCCTCCCTGGTGGAGGCCACCCCCCCCCCCGCCAGTCTCCTGGGGGCCACAGACCTGGCGGGACAGGCTGTGGGGACGGCTTCAGGGGGAGGGGGGGCCTGGAGCCTCAGGTCCCAGCCCCGCCCCGTGGCCCCCAGTTCTGGTCCGCGTACACGCCCTGCGACACCCAGAACAAGGACGCGGTGAGAAGGACGCTGGAGCAGATCGACGTCATCCACCGCATGTGCCAGATGTACCCCGAGACCTTCCTGTGCGTCAACAGCAGCCAAGGTGAGTGCCGCCGCCGCCTCCCCGGCCCCACACCGCCCTCTGGTGAGCAGAGGCCGCCGGTGCAGCTCGGCGGGCCAGCGGTTCGGGTGTTGGCTCCCCTGCTCTCCCCGGGCGGGCGGGCGGGCACTCCTGCCACCAGGTGCCCACAGCCCGGCCGGCTCTGCTCACAGGCATCCGGCAGGCCTTCCGGGAGGGGAAGGTGGCCAGTCTGATCGGCGTGGAGGGCGGCCACTCCATCGACAGCAGCCTGGGCGTCCTGCGGGCGCTCTACCACCTGGGCATGCGGTACCTGACCCTCACGCACAGCTGCAACACGCCCTGGTGAGTGCCCCCGGGAGGGGCGGGGGGCGGGGGGGGGGGCGGGCGAGAAGCCCCTGTGGTGGGCAGGGACCACGGCCCTCCTCCCTCCAGGGCGGACAACTGGCTGGTGGACACCGGGGAGGACAATGTCCAGAACGAAGGCCTGTCGGAGGACTTCGGGGAGGTAGGTGGCAGGGCAGGCACCTCCGTTTCCCTCACTTGCAAAACGGAGCTGAGCCCCGGCTGGTGTGGCTCAGTGGATAGAGCGTTGGCCCGCGGACCAAAGGGTTCCAGGTTCGATTCCAGTCAAGGGCATGTATGTACCTTAGCTGCAGACACATCCCCAGGAGGGGGTGTGCAGGAGGCGACTGATGGATGATTTTCTCTCATCGATGTGTCTGACTCTCTATCCCTCTCCCTCCCTGTGAAAAATCAATACATTTTTTTTATATATATAAACATAGAGCTGGCCAGGGGCCTCTCAGGCTGAGCATTTAGCTGGAATCCTCTGGTCAGGGCAGTGGCCCGTCTTCAGCCAGGGAAGTGCTGGACACCTGGCCAGCAGGGGCCCCGCCCAGATGCCCTCCCCCTGCCTGGACTCTCAGGGGGTGGCGGTGAGCCCCAGAAGCCTGTGCCATCGCCCCCTGACCGGGCGGGGCCCGGCGCTCCGGCCCCTGGGCCCCGTGTCCCCTCAGAGCGTGGTGCGGGAGCTGAACCGGCTGGGCGTCATCATCGACCTGGCCCACGTGTCCGTGGCCACCATGAAGGCCGCCCTGAACCAGTCCCGGGCCCCCGTCATCTTCAGCCACTCCTCCGCCTTCGCGCTGTGCAGGCACCGGCGGAACGTGCCGGACGACGTGCTGCAGCTGGTGGTGAGGGCGGCGGCTCTGCGGCGGCTCTGCCCCGGGCGGGCCTGGGCCCCGGCGGGCCTCGGGGGCCGGGGCTGCCCCAGCCCCACGCCCACGGCCCCTCTCTCCGAGCAGAAGCAGACGGGCAGCCTGGTGATGGTGAACTTCTACAATGACTACGTCTCCTGCAAGATGGAGGCCAACCTGTCGCAGGTGGCAGGTAGGTGGGCGCGCGGGCGCGTGGCCGGGGGCGGGGGGCCTCTCCCGGCACCCACACCCGCTGCCTCCCCCCCAGACCACCTGGACCACATCAAGAAGGTGGCGGGCGCCGGGGCCGTGGGCTTCGGCGGAGACTACGACGGCGTTTCGAGGTGAGGACGGAGACTGTTCGGTGTGTGGGCCGGGGGTCGTGACCCCCAGAAACCAGGGGCCGGGGGAGGGCAGTGTGTCCTGCGGGCCTTCCCAGCGTGCATTGCTCCGAAGGCCATCCCTCGCACCCCAGTGCCTCGGGCCGGGAAGGCGGCTGGGTCCCCGGGCCCCGACCCCCGGCCGCACAGCCTGGTCCTCTCGGCCTCCCCCAGGCTCCCCACGGGGCTGGAGGACGTGTCCAAGTACCCGAACCTGGTTGCCGAGCTGCTCCGGAGGCAGTGGACGGAGGCGGAGGTCAAGGGCGCCCTGGCCTACAACCTGCTGAGGGTCTTCGAGGCGGTGGAGCAGGTAAGGCTTGTCCGCACGCCCGCCCTCCCCCACCGGCGGCCGCCGGCAGCCAACCTCGTCTGTCCACAGGCCAGCGACCACGCCCGGGACCCCGAGGAGAAGCCCATCGAGCAGAGGGCCCTGGACAGTGCCTGCCGGACGAGCTATGGCTACTCAGGGGCCCCCGGCCTCCGCCTCCAGCCCGCCGCCCTGCTGGCCTCCCTCGCCACCCTCCTCCTCGGCCTGCGTCTCCTGTGAGGACCTGGGGACCAGGCCCCCGGCACGGGGAAGATGGCCGTTGGGGTGGCCGATCCTGGGAACTGCTCCCACGCTCCAGGACTGGCCTGCCCTGTGAGCCCTGGGCTCCCCTCGGCTGTGCGCTGTGCACTGTGCGCTGTGGGGCGCAGGCCAGGCCCAGAGGATCCTCAATAAAGGCACCGGCCCCCCTTCCTGAGGTGCGATCCTGAGTGCTCTCCGCGTCCGGCACATCCTGTGGGAGGGCCCCTGCTGGACGTCCAGGCCCCGGAAGCCCGAGGCGTGTGCACAGGCCGGGAAGGGCTCGGGGCTGACGGGCTTCACGTGGACACTGGAGGCCTTAGACACAGTCCAGGCTGCAGTGCCACCCCCACCTGCACTTGTACACGCTCACCTGTACACCCACTGCCTCCTAACCATGCCCGCACACACTCATGCACCCATGTGCACACACATGCATATAAATACACTTGCATGCACACACATACACAGGTGCACGCACATATACACACCCATACACGCATATACACACACCTTCATGCATACACATACACAGGTGCGCCCACATATACACACCCACACTCGTATGTACACACACCCACACATGTGTGTGCACATGCCTACACACACACACACACAGGGCGGAGCACACATGCCTGGGTCGGGAGGGGAACAGCACCTCCTGCTGGACACTCGGGGCCTGTGTCTGGAGATGAACATTCTCCTGGATGACAGACCCCACGGGGCCCCACCAGGTCAGAGCCCTCTCCAGGCCCAAGAGCGTGCCCTCTGGACAGGCAGGCTTTGGTGCTGGGCGTGGGGCAACCCGACGGCAGGAATTCCCTGCTCAGGCACCCTGCCCAGCGTGGCCTGAGGGCCCTGGCAGCCACCTGGGCAGCCGAGCTGCCATCAGCTCCCCAGCCCCTGGGGGGAGGGTGAATCCCCAGGCCCTGGGCAGCCAGGCCCTGCCTCACCCCCAGCCAGCACCTCTCCCGACCATCCCCAGTGACCAGAGGGACGTGTGTGGGTATCTGCTCATCACCCCACTACGCCGGGCTGTTTGTGGGGGGCTGTCAGGCGGAGGGAAGGGACCCTGGCGGCTGTGAGGAAGGCTTTAATACTCATCCTGAAATAGTCTCCACCACATTACGTTTACCATTATTTCAAGGTAAAAACTGCAGATTCTGTCTTTGGCCTGAGAATCTGATTCCCTGGGCCCCACCATCTGTCCTCCCATGTCCCTCAGCCTCCTGCGTGGGGGCGGACGGCCACACTGAGGGTCCCACCTACACCCGTCCTCACCCCCCAAAGCCCCTGAAGCAAACCAGAGTGATCCTTCCACATCAGCGTTTATTTACAGTAGCGTTACAGGCAACGGGCACAGACGCCCCTGCCTCCCCCTCGCCCCCGGGGCCCGCAAACCCAACACCTCTGAAGCCCACAGGGCATGGCCAGGAGTAAGGCGAGGTCGGTATCCAGGAGAAACGCCAGGTCTCACGCACCGCCCACCGCACAGACACACGGCTCCCGCGTCCGGGAAGGAGCCCGCGCAGGAGTGGAGGTGAAGGTGCGAGGAGACCGGACAGCGGAGCCTCTGGGAGGGCTGGTCGGCGGTCAGGTCGGCGGTCAGCTGAGCAGAGCCGGCAGGGCCGCACCCACAGCGCAGCCCCCACCAGCTCCTACGAGGAGGACGCAGACCCAGCGCTCCCCCTGCTGTTTGCTCCTTATATTTTGGCAAAAAGAAAAACCCAACAAAAAACAAAACGAACCAAACAGCTTCAGGAAAACAAAGTAAACTTGAGGACCGTGAAGAACAGGAAGTGAGCCGCCTCTGGGCTGTCCAAGCAGGTCATCGGACACCCTGTGCTCCGCCCTGGACACCCGGCCACAGCACCGCCCTCCCCCCACCCCCCAAGGGCGGCTTCCAAGGTCAAGGGTGTGAGCACAGCAGGCGGGGCCGCTGGAGGAGGCACTGCAGGAGATGTGATTGTGGCTGACCCCTCAGCCGGGGGCCTGGCCCAGAGAGGGCTCCCAGGGGCCACCCCACTCCCCAGGCCTCCCCAGGCAGCAGGGGAGTGAGGACGCCCCCAGAGCGGGCACGCCTGGTGTGAGGCCAGCTTCCCCAGGAGCTCAGCCAGCAGCAAAGGGCAGGACCAGGCTGGGGGGGACAGGACCCCCCCCGGACGTTCTGCAAAGGCCGCAGGGGACGTGTTTGCGGGTGGCCCTTGAGGGCATCCTCCACCTGTCCTGGGGGCCGTGCCTGCGCCGTGCCTATCTAGGGGTGGGGGGGCCTGCCCACTGCTGGGAGGGCTCCAGGTACCGCCCGACGTCGGGGACCCCGAGCCCCCTGCTGTTGGTCAGCAGCACGCCTGCCATCACAGGGCCCCCTCACAGAGCGGGGCACAGAGGGAGCCCACGGACCCTCCAGCTGCTTGGCCCAAAGTCACAGAAGCCACCCACGAAAGTCAGAAGTTTGTGCAAACTCACCCGCCGCCCAGCCCAGGACGGGGGGTTCCAGGCCCGGCAGCGGGTGCCGAGAGCAGTGAGGGCTGCCGGCGGCTGAGGGTCAGCTCGAAGGCAGGAGGCAGGGCACGCGGGCCGGAGGCTGCCCCGCGGCTCCTAGTTCCTCAGGGCCGCCAACCTGCAAAGCAAGCAGCGCTGCCAGGAGGGGGGCTGCAGGAGGGGGGCTGCCAGGAGGGGGGTGGGCTGCAGCCACCCACCGGAGACAGAGGTCTTAGCCCCCCACCTGCCCTCTCCGCTCTCCCCTCCCCGTCCAGCTTCTCAGGGTGGTTCTGAGCTGACATGGGAACAGCCAGGCACAGCCCTTTCCACGGGGCTGTGGACGGGGAGCTGTGGACGGGAGCAGCACGCTGATGCACAGTCGGGCGTGAAACGGGGCAGGGAGAGCTCAGGCGGGCTTACCCAGAAGGGGCTTCACTTAAACTTAGGAGCTTAGGAAGCTGGGCACGAGCCACGCTCCCTCGGTGCCCCATTGTGCTGCCGGGTGGGGGGATAGGCTGGGGGAGGGTGGGGAGGGGTGAGGTGGGGTGGGGAGGGGGTCGGGGAGGGTGGGATGGGTTCTGAGTCGGCCATCTCCTCAGAAGGACCAGGACCGCAGCCGAAGCCCAGGTCCCACGCTGCCCTCCAGTGGCCGCCAGCCCAGAGCCTGCCCCGGCCTCAGGCAGCTCGAGCTGAGCTGAGCGGAGCTGAGGGACCACCCACCTGCGCGACAGCTGGTCCTCCTGGCTGCGCACCGAGCTCTCGCCCACGGCGGACGCGCCTTCGGGCAGCTGGCTCAGCTGGTCCAGCACCTCCAGGCCGTTCTCCTCTGCGATCTGCACGATGAGGCTGTCCACCTGCTCCTGCGGCGTGGTCAGCGTGGTAGCCGAGCTCATGGAGTCCTCCATCACCTGGGGACAGGCTCTGTGCCGTCAGGGGAGCCCGGGAGCCCCCGCCGCAGCCTCCCAGGGGCCCCGCCACGCCACAGTCACCACCTCACTTCCCGCTCGCTCCCCATGCCACTCTCTCCAGCCCCCGGGTGTCAGGCAGGGACTGTCTCCAGCCACCCACCCCTCCCCGGAGACTGCTGGCCCCTGCCCCAGGCCTCCTGTCTCCCAACATGTGCTATCGGGACCGACAAGGGGTCAGGTACCGGAGCGGCCCCGCAGGGCTCAGCACAGAGACACCCGTTAACGCGTGGCGGCCGCACAAGCCGCCTCCTGCCTGGTGCGGGCGACCTACCGAGGTGTGCACGTCCAGGTTCTGCACCTGCTGCTCGAACTTGTCCATCACCGCGGACACCTTCTGCAGGTCCATGCTGCTCAGCGCGCGGTCCAGGGCTTTGGTCACCTGCGCCATGTTCTTGGTCACCTGGCCAGGACGGAGGAGGCAACGGGACTGAGGAGGGACATCCCACCAGGGACAGGCCGAGCCCTCCTCCACCCAGGCCGACGAGACCCAGCCCCACCGAGTAAGCAGCCCTCGGCGCACGGCCCTCCTGCAGCCCCGGGAAACGCCGGCTCCGGGCTGTGTGCTCTCCCTGGCAGGCACTCCCCCTTCCACCCCGCAGACCCAGAGGGCTTCCAGCCCCAGCGAGTCCCCTGGACGTGGCCATCAGAGGGAGCACCCACGGGAATGAGCCCGGGCCAGACACTCACCCCCTTCATGGTCACGGCCGTCTGCACCTTGGAGGCCACTGCGTCCACGCGGGACGCCATGCGCAGCCAGTTCACACCTTCGTTCTTCTTGCGAATGGCATTCTCCGCGTACACACGGGCACACTCCACGTTCTTCTGCTGCAGGGCCTGAAACGGGCACGCCGCTGCTCAGGGGCCGGCCCGGCCTCTCTGGGGGCGCGGCGGCTGGCGGGCCTCCACCACCCCGCAGGGCTGCGAGCGCCAGGGAACGCGGGCGCCCAGGCCCCCAGCCCCCTCAGGAGCCAGGGCGTCCAGGGCAGGGCTCCGACCAGCCCGCAGCGGGTGAGACGGGAAAGCCCTGGAAACATGGCCACCTGTGCCCACCCCTCCACTCCCACGACTCACTTGTCTCTTCAGCTCCCTCCCGAGCCTCTCACACCACCCCACCACACACCGCCCCCCTCCACACACACATACACACACACACACACCACCCCACCACACACCGCCCCCCTCCACACATACACACACACACACACACACACCACACCACCATACACCGTCCCCCTCCCCCCCCCACACACACATACACACACCACCCCACCACACACCATCTCCCTCCCACACACACACACCGCCCCCCTCCCCCCACACACACATACACACACACACATCCCACACACACAGACACACCCCACACACACCCACACCCACATACCCCAGGCTGAAAGGGGACGCAGGCTCAGTGGGGAAGGAGGCTCACCGGCGCCCCCTCTGCCCCGGGAGCGTGTGGGAAAGACGTCCCCCAGTGCAGCACCCCATTCGACCTTCACAGAGGCCCCAGCAGGGCAGCCGGACCCTCCCCCACGCCCGCCTCTCCTTCTGTCCCTCCTGGAGAGGCCCCGGAGGGACAGCCCTGCCCTCACCCCACACAGGGGTTGCCTCCCCTCTGCCCAGACTCTGGGGCCGGAGCTGCGCAGGGAAAAGAGGGCTCAGAGTGCAGGGGTCAGGAGTGACCGCCAGAAGCCCACTTCCTCCACTGTTTAGAAAAAAGCCAAACTCAGAACAGCGGAAACGAGTAACAGGCCTGGACAGCCCAGGAAAAAGCACAGGAGCTGCCTCCTTTCTGCTCTGGACGCCCGGGGGTCGGGGCAGAAAAGGAGCCACTGTGGCCTTAGCTGGCGGTCCCTCCCCTTCCTGCATGGCAGCCACAGCCAGGAAGAGAAGATGCCAGGAGCCCAGCCGGCATGAACCAGGAGGTCAGGGTTCGATTCCCGGTCGGGGCACACACCCGGGTTGCAGGCTCGATCCCCAGTGTGGGGGTGCAGGAGGCACAGGCTCTCTCACCATGGATGTGTCTCTCTCCCTCTCCCTTCCTCTCTGTAATCAATAAAAAGGTATTTTTTAAAAAGGGAAAGAGGAAGACACCCCAGGAGCAAGGACAGCGGCCGCCTCACCTTCTTCACCTTGGCCTGCTCCGCCTTCGAGTCCTTCTCCGCCTTCTTGGCCAGCTTCTCCAGCTGCTTCGCTGTGAACTGAGCAGAGCAAGAGCCCGGTCCCGCTGGCAAAGCCCTGCCCCCAGCAAGGTGCCTCCCACGCCCGAGCTTGTGAGCCAAGTGCCGCAGCCGCCCACACTGGCCCTCCTGCCATGGCAAAGCCCGGTGACCGGCGACACCAGCAGCTGGCCCGTCGATGCTCATAACTGACCGGGATGATGTTAACAGAGGGGGAAGCGGGGGAGGGTTGGAGGGAGCAGCGGCAGAGCTTGCCCCCGGTTCACCAGGAGTGCCAACGGCCCCCGGACGGAGGGACACTCAGGTGCCCTCACCGCCGCCGTCAATGGGATTTTAAAGGATTGAGGTCCCCGTGTTAAAAGCCTCGTGGACCATCAAGGGAGGAGCCTCATGCCCAAGTGTGTTTCTTAAAGACAGCACACCTCTTTCACGGCTGAGCCCACGTGACCCCTGCCCTCAGCTCGAGATAAGAATGAACATGCCACCAAGTAACTCCGTAACCCCCTCGTCACAGTCCAGCTGAGCCTGTGCTCCGGTCACCGATTGACAGTCTGTCCCTCTGAGTGCGACTCACACCAACGTCCCCGCTCACTGACCAGCAGGGCGGGCCGGGGCAGACGGCCCCTCGGTACATACCTTCAACTGGAACAGGGTATCTGCAAAGAGAGGAGATGGTGTGAGGATTTTAAGAAATGTGATGAGCAATATTGCCAACAAGCAGACGGGGTCAATGGACCCTCTGGCACGCAGAGCTGAACAAGGCTTGGGGTGGCCGGCACTGCCGAGGGCTCGGGAAGACAGATGGGTGGGCACAGGGCCTGGGCGACCGCAGGGCCTCCTGAACCTCCGGGCGCTCACCGGCAGCACCAGGATGGCACCAGCTGATCTCGAGGGTGAGTGTGCGGGCAGCGTGGCCCACGGTGAAAACTCAAGGTGGTGGGTTTGTACGTAAAGCAACTTTACAAAGGTCCCTGTGATTCTTTCCCGGTTTAATAAGGCTGAGGACACATGGGATAGTCTATTTGTTTTTATAACACACTCTTTCCCCCGGAAAGTAAACGGGTGAAAACAGCAGAGCTTCGAACCAGGCCCAGCAGCCTCACCATCCACACGGAGGAGCCAAGGAGACCCCTCGGTAACGGAACTTGCTGAGAACGCAAGGAAGCTCAAGAGCCAGCAGACTCCGGTGGTTCTGAACCTTCCCAAGGCCACAACCCTTTAATACAGCTCCTCATGTTGGGGCGACCCCCAACCATAACACTACTTCCACTGGTACTTCATAACTGTCGTTTTGCTAGTTAACGAACCGTAATGTAAATATCTGTGTTTCCCGATGGTCTTAGGCTCTACAGCAGCAGTTCTCAACCTTTCTAATGTCGCGACCCACAGGTTGAGAACCGCTAGCAGAGTCGCCCAAAACCATTGGAAAACACAGATATTTACATTACGATTGATAACAGTAGCAAAATTACAGTTATGAAGTAGCAACGAAAATAGCTCCATGGTTGGGGGTCACTCCACCATAAGGAACTGCATTAAAGGGTCGTGGCAGGAACATTAAAGGGTCGTCGGGAAGGTTGAGAACCGCTGCTCCGGTACATTTTAAAGCTGCCTCAGCGGATTCAACGTCTCGGTCTGGAGGTGACACCTCAAAGGGTGGACAACACTAGCTCAGAATGAAGACATCCGGTCCTACAAGCAGAATGGGGCAGACCTGTGACTCAGGGAGCCTGGCCAGGGCGCAGCGGGCTTAGAGCAGGAAAGCAGGGTTGGCTGAGGATGGCCTAGCTCTGCCCCGCCCCCCTAGCTCTGCCCCGCCCCCCTAGCTCTGCCCCCCCCCCCCCCCCCCCAGCTATCTTATCCAGACTCTGAAAGGCCAAAACTGTGATGGCAAAACCTCACCCAGAAGAAAGTGCTAGGGCAACACGAAACTCCCCTGAGAACTGCCTGGAGGATGGAGTCAACACCCAGGTGTGTGCTGGGGGAGGAGGGAGTTCATCTGAGGCCATTTGTACCCAATTTCCTTCACACAAAGACGCCCGGTGGCTGGTTCTCACAGGTCACAAAGCGGGGCCAGCCCTGAGCGTTCACAGAGGGGGCAGCCCCCTCCGCCGGAGTGTCCTCGGGCGGCGCAGGGGGTGGCGCCGGGGGTGGCGCCGGGGGTGGCGCAGGGGGTGGCGCAGGCGGCCCCGCACAGTTTCCACCTGCTGGAGGGCAGGGCCCGCCCCCGGGGGGGGGGGGGCGCGGGCTGCGGCCTGAGCTTCCCCCTCTCTCTGCGCGGGGCTCGGGCGGTCCTGCCACCGGTTCCTTTTCCGGGGCCCTCTGACCTGAGGTCCCAGGGCCCCAAATGCCAGGTCCCCGCCGGCACCGGGGTCGGGGTCGGGGGCAGCCAGACGCCGAGGCGGGCGGGGGGGGGGATCGAAGCGCGGGGACAGGGGGTCGGGAGCCCGGGCCGGGTTCGGAACGACGGGCCTTGGGGGTTGGTCGGGGCGCCGAGCTTCGGGGGGCCGGGGGATCGGGAGCCTGGGCTGGGTTCGGAACCACGGGCATGGGGGGAGGTCGGGGCGCCGAGCTTCGGGGAGCCGGGTCTGGGCGCCCGCCTGAGGGCCCCCCTCCCCCCCGCGCCCCGAAGGGCGGCGGCCTCTTACCGTCCATGGCCAGGCCGGCGCGGAGCCCTCGCAGAGGTCCTGACACGGAATCTCCAGGGGGCTTCGGACGGCGGGTGGGAACTTCCGGGTTGTCCCTCACTTCCGGTGGCCGGCCCCTCTCGCGAGAGGACGGCGGCCCGGCCCGCGAGCGGTGGCGTTGCCGTGGCGACCGCGTTGCCGTGGCCACCGCGCCGCCGCCCGGCCGCGGCTTTTGTGAGTCAGCGGCGCGGCGCCCGCCGAGGAGCCGGGGCCCGGGTGCCCGGCCGGGCCGAGCCGGGGGCGGCGGGCTCGCCTGGGAGGCTCGGCGGGAGCGAACACAAGCCCGGGAAAGGTAAAGGGCGCCGGCCGGCCGTCTCCCTGCAGCGGGCCGCACCGGCGGGAGCTGGGGGTGCGGGGCGCCCCGCCCCCCCACGCCCGAGTCCCGATGGCCTTGCATCGGGGAACCTTTTCTTCCGTGCAGATATCCAGTGTAGGGAAATGGAGTGACCCAAGTCTTTCTTCTTTTTTAAAAAAAATATATTTTATTGATTTTTTACCGAGAGGAAGGGAGAGGGACAGAGTCAGAAACATCGATGAGAGAGAAACATCGACCAACTGCCTCCTGCACACCCCCCACTGGGGATGTACCTGCAACCAAGGTATTGTACATGACCTTGACCGGAACTGAACCCAGGACCCTTCAGTCTGCAGGCCGACGCTCTATCCACTGAGCCACACCGGTTTCGGCATGACCCAAATCTTTCATGCTGCCTATTTCACTCTGAACCAAAGAAGGCAACTGGAGAAGAATGCACCCGTTGCCTGAGGTTCAGTACATCATGTCACATTAACTATCCATATATTCCAGGTGGATGGAGCAGATGGGGTGCCTCTTTTCAGGCCCAAAGGCTAAGAAAGGGTCGATGGACAGCCTTTCCTGTAATTCTGCAGAGGGCTCTCTTCGGAAGGACGGGGTGGCCAAGCAGCCGTCACCTGGAGTCAAAGGTAGGACCCGCCCGAAAGGGGACGGAGCCCGAGGCTGCAGCTTCCAGGAGCGTGGGGAAGGGTGAACGGGGATCCTGACAGCAGGGTGGAGGGTTAGGGTCTTGATGGAAGAGGGAACTCGTCAGTAAAGATTGGGGAAAGTTGCCGAGTGATACGTGCATCACGGTCAGGATGGGCTCAGCGCCCAGACGCGGTGCTCACTGCTCCGTCCCAGCAGGTGGATGCCCTGGAGACTGGACCCGAATCTTGGAAAGCTGCCCCAAGCTGGAGCACAGTTGCCTATAACAGCAGTCGCCAAACTCATTAGTCAGCAGAGCCAAATACCAACAGTACAACGATTGAAATTTCTTCTGAGAGCCGAAAACCGACTTCTGCGCACTGGCCACGAAGTTTCAGTCGCACTGAACGTGGAAGAGCCACACTGTAGGGGCCAAAGAGCCGCATGTGGCTCTGGAACCGCAGTTTGCAGGGAGCAAGGGAGACAGTCTGCCCAGAAGAACATCGATCGAGGAAGCGCATCTGCTTTTCGCCTTAGAACCGGAGACCTTTCGGAAGCCGGAGCCCCTTTATTTATTTATTTATTTATTTTTAAATATATATTTTATTGATTTTTTACAGAGAGGAAGGGAGAGAGATAGAGAGCTAGAAACGTCGATGAGAGAGAAACATCGACCAGCTGCCTCTTGCACACCCCCTACTGGGGATGTGCCCGCAACCAATGTACATGCCCCTGACCGGAATCGAACCCGGGACCTTTCAGTTCGCAGACCGATGCTCTATCCACTGAGCCAAACCGGTTTCAGCCGGAGCCCCTTTAATACACCTGATACCGGAACCGAATGGGAGTCCCAGTCGAGGATTCTGTTGTTGTCCTATTGGAAGTGGGCTCGACTATGACGGGATAGAAACCAAAGGGCCTGCTGGGCTGGGCTGGGGTGTGGGCAGATGGGGATGGGCCTGCGGGAGCTCTGGAGCAATGGTACCTTCTGCATCGTGTCTGCGTGGTTACCCTGGCGTGTGCCACTGTGAAAGCTCACCCCGCCGAGCAGTTAAGAACTCTGTGTTTTATCGTGTGTGGATCACACCTCAGAAAACCATGGATGACAGGCGAGTGCTGGCCTCTGGGAGCTGCACCCAAGTCTAACCGGATGTGACAGGTGGGCAAAGTGAAGGTACATGCATGGCTGCTGGTGCTTCCCCAACACAAGCCCACGTCGCCCACCACGCTGTGTCCGGATGCTCTTCCCACCTGGATGTGGTCTTGTCCCCCTCCCTAAATCACTCCTGTGACCATCCGAATGTGGCAGAGGGGACTTCTGAGGCCGGGCCAGGACAGGCTCATTGGAACGCTCACTGGGGCCTGGGGCCTGGGGCCTGGAGCCTGGAGCCAGAGCTGCCCCCTGGTGGAGTGCTGCCGTCAGCTGCCCCATCGCTGAGCCTTCCGGCCACAGGCTACGAGTCAAGCAGAAGCCAGTGTCCACAGCCCTGCGAGTGGCCACCTTGAATGTCCTGCGAGAAGAATCAAGCCATGTGCAATTTTTAATCAACATATATTGCTTTAAGTCAAATATTCATAACCTTTAAGAAGTTTTAATAATATAAAACACGTGTATGAAACAATGTGAAAAAATAAGTTCCCCAAATGAAATTAAATGGAGATAGGATGACATGGCAGTGCCCAGGGCAATGGTTAAAATCACCCAGGATTCAAGTTCAAGGGGGCTCTGGACCTGAGACCAGGCTCCAGCATCTCCCTCTGACACAGTTCCTTCATCTGCCAAACGTAGGACCTACTTCAGAAGCCTGTTGTGAGTCATTATTCACTGTCGTCACTCCAGGGCTCAGCACTGGCGACTGGTTCCCGTGCGGCCAGGCCCACGAGGTGTTACGTGGGAACACGGGAGACTGCCAAGCTGTCTGGGGCAGCACGTGACCCCGGGCGTGCTGTTCCCATACACACATGTGCACAGAGACCCCTGTGGTGCTTTACCAGAGGCGCCCAGGGATGTGCCTCGAACTGTACCCCCAGAGGCTGCAGGCAGGCAGGGCCTTCTGCTTTTTGAAACATTTGACAAAATCAGCATTTCACAAGTCTTACGTATTCCTTGTAAACTGAGCAAGTTTAAGAAAAGGTGGCCAACATCAGAAGTGTCCGTTTGTGCAGCGTTCTGACGGATAAAGTTCTGTACAGAGAGCTGCTACCAGCTTTAGAATCCCTTGGAAATGCTGCACCGGAACTTCACCTCTGCGGCCTGCCTGCCTTGTGGAGGCCGTCTGCCTCCTGGGCCTTTGGCAGCTCGGTCTCCAGGTGGATGGATGGCAGAAGTCTCCTCTGGTCCTAGAAGGGATCTGGGTTAAGCTTTTGAACATTCACGCACAGTTCTGACTGCTTCCAACCTCGCCTGTTTGTCCTGTGCTGTGGCCGTCACACAGACGTGGTCTGCTTCGCTGCAGACTTACTCAACACCCGGGTGTTTCCTTCCTCCTAGGGAAAGCTAAGGCGAGCAGGAACATCACCAACATCCCAAAGATCGTGATCACTTCACCCTCAAATGAGATTCTCAGCAGAAGCCCAGAGCAGAGGACCATTCGCGAGGAGGTAGTATTCGGCCCCTATGCCCGACACAGGAATCCCAGCACAATAGACGCCTTTGCTTTAATCTCTGACGAATAAACCACCCCTTGAGTCGCTGTCCTAATTCACTGTGCCCTGAGTGCCAGCCGTGGTGCCAGGAGCGCCGCCCTGCCTGTGGGAAGCTGCAGGTGCCCATTCCCCCTTCAAGGTGAGAGTCCCCCTTCCCCCGCCCGGTGACTGCCATGGTCTCACCTTCCCCAGAGCTGCTGGCAGCTTGGCCGAGGGCAAGAGGGCCTGAAACTAGTTTTACTAAATCACCCCCCACCACCTCCACCCCGTTGGAACTGGCTGGCTGTGCAGTGATAGACAGACAGCAGGGGGCACCTCTCCCTTCTGTTCAGCTCCTTCCCGCCCACTCCGAAGGAGCATGGGCTGGGTGGTGAATGAGCCGTCGCTGCACCCAAAGAGGGTGGGGCTCTGAGCACTCAACTTGAAGGTGTGGAGTTCCATGGAGGGCTGGAGGGCTCCTAGCCTGGCTGCTCCGCGACCCAGGGTATTAAGAATCCAAAAGGCCGAAACCAGTGTGGCTCAGTGGATAGAGCTTCAGCCTGCAGACCTCCAGGTCCTAGGTTCGATTCCGGTCCAGGGAACGTACCCAGGTTGTGGGCTTGGTTCCCAGTGGGGGGCGTGCAGACAGCAGCCAACCCATGATTCTCTCACCATTGATGCTTCTCTCTCTCTAGCCCTCTCCCTTCTTCTCTGGAATCAATAAAAATAATTTTTTAAAAATTTTCGAAACCTGTTTGGCTCAGTGGATAGTGTGTCGGCCTGCGGACTGCAGGGTCCCGGGTTCGATTCCGGTCCAGGGCATGTACCTTGGCTGCGGGGACATCTCCAGTAGGGGGTGTGCAAGAGGCAGCTGATCGATGACTCTCTCATCGATGTTTCTAACTCTCTATCCCTCTCTTCCTCTCTGTAAAAAATCAATAAAATATGTTTTTAAAAAATAAAGGACTAACTTTTAAAAAATTATTTCCACGCATTAACTTAGTACACAATGTTCTTGGCTTACCTTAACGTTAATTTAGCGCCGGCAGCGCGGTCCTAGCACAGGGGCCTCCCGCAGGGCCGGTCGCTGGCGCGCACGGCTCTCCTGCCGCCCATCCCCAGGCCCCGTCCGCCCGCCCCAGCTGCGCAGTGAGCCCGCCGGACAGGGCCGAGCACACCGCCAGGTGCCCGGGTCTCACCCCCACAACCCCCCGTGCGATGCCGTCCGTCCCCTCGCGGCCACCCCTCCGCCGGCAGCCGTCACTCACTCGGCGCCCAGCCCCGCCAGAAGCCGGGTTTAAACCGAAGCCGCGAACCCCCAGGGCCTGAGCGCGTCCCGGGAGCTCAGGTCCACGGCGGCCTCCGGTTCCCTTGGTAACCGTCGCCCCGGAAGTGGGGACGCGCCACAGCCGAGGGAGCCGTGTGCGCCTGCGCCCCGGGGAGCGGGCGCCGCGCTCGGCATGGCGGAGCCGGAGCCGGAGTCGGAGCAGATCCGCCTGAAGTGCGTCCGTAAGGAAGGCTTCTTCACGGTGCCTCCGGAACACAGGGTGCGCTCGGGGGTCGCTCGCGGGGGAGCCGCGCCCGCTGCGGACGGGCGGGGCCGACGAGGTCGGGGCCCTCAGTGTCGTGCTGAAGCGCCGCGGTTTCCGGCACGGGCGGGAACGGCAGTCCCAGAGTTCCTCGCGGCAGGCGCGGAAGCCGGCGGCCAGCCCGGGCTTGTAGTGGCGGCCCGGGTTCCGGGTGTCTTCTCGAGTGTCTTTTTTTTTTTTTTTTAGAGTTTTGCGCCCAGAACGGGCTCGGCAAACTGACCCAGAAGCACCGTGTGTCGCAGGAGGGTTTGCCTGAACGGGTCAGGCCAGGCTCGGCCTTGCGTTATGTCCCTTGGCCGCAGGCACCATGGCCGCCCCTTTTGCAGAGGGAAGGAGGGTGACGGTTCGGGACGTTGAACGGTTTTCCCACCATCGTCTCCTGCAGGGCCGGCCGGAGCCCTGGCGGCTGGCTTGTGGTTGAGCTACTTGGTGGTGCTCTGGAAGGCCCAGCCCGTACCCAGTGAGGCTCGGAGCCGCCCCGGCCACCGCCGGCAGGCGCTGCACCCGGGATCGGTGCGCTGAGTGCTGGGAGCCCTGCTCTCCGCGGCGAGTTAAGACACTCCCAGATCAGCCGAAACCGGTTTGGCTCAGTGGATAGAGCATCTGCCTGCGGACTCCAGGGTCCCAGGTTCGATTCCCGTCAAGGGCATGTACCTTGGTTGCGGGCACATCCCCAGTAGGGGGTGTGCAAGAAGCAGCTGATGGATGATTCTCTCTCATCGATGTTTCTAACTCTCTATCCCTCCTCCTCTCTGTTAAAAATCAATGAAAAATATATATTTTTTAAAAAGACACTCCCAGATCAGGACATATAGCCAGTGCACAGTAGGAGGTGGTTCATGTCAGAGAAGAATTCACGGCCGGGGGTGGGGGAGAGGGGGGGGGGTGCGGCGCAGGAGGAATTTGTGGAAGGGCTGGCATTTCCCCAGGCTGGAAAGTGCTGCTGTGTCTGGGGCATGCAGACATAAGGAGGCAGACTTAAGGAGTGGCGGGAGCCCAGTCAGGGAGGAGAGAATGAGAAGGGGGATTCGGTGGGAAGGGAAGGAGGTGGAGGTGAGGTCACAGAGAGCTCCCTCAGTCCGGGCCGCCTGGCTCCCGGGGCGTTAGCAAGCAGTGCGGTGGAGGGCAAGGTTTGGCCAGAGAATCGAGGCAGGGGCCAGACAGGAGCTGTTAGAATCCAGTTCTAACTTGCAGCCTGTGCTGCTCAGCCTGCCTGGGTGTGTGTACCCCGTTATGAAGGTGTGTTGGGGTACAAGCTCTCTGCTAGGACAGAGAGACCCCAGGATATAATGGCTTAAGTACGAGGCTTTTTTTTCTCCCTCCCCTAACCCTCCTGAGAGAGGCAGCTTTTTCCACACGGCGGGCCAAGCACTCAGGTTGTCTCTTGTTGGCCAGAACGTAGTCGTGTGGTCATACCCAGCTGCAAGGGAGGCTGGGAAAACAGCCCCCATGGTGGCCGCGTGCCGCGGGGCCGCGTTTCGTAGCTCAGAGGAGGCAGTGACGCCTGCGTGTAGGGGCAGGAGCCTCGGCCATGGAAGCATTCCCGCCCAGGCCGGTATTTCTGAAGCTTCCGCCACCTGCAGAGCGTCCCTGGGACCAGGGCTGCTCGGGAGACTTTCTGTGGTGACGGAACTGTTTTCTGAATCGTCCAGTGTGGTCGCCACGAGCCACTTGAGGCCACTGAGCACTTCCCGTGTGGCTGGTGCAGCTGAGGAAGTGAACGGTTCACTTCAACCACAGCTGGCCGGCGGTTACCTTGTTAGACAGGCACCCTGGGCCGTGGGGCTGGGAGGGCGTGGCTGCCTGCCCAGTATCATCACCCCCCTTTTCTCCCCTGACCAGCCCAGGGCTCTGGCTGCCTCTGCTCGGGGAGTGAGACATAGCGGTACAAAGAAAGTGGGGGATGACCACCTCCGGTTGTCCCATTGGCTGCCAGTCCCGGCGTTACCAGCGCCCTGCCTTCTCTTCTAGCTGGGCCGGTGCCGGAGCGTGAAGGAGTTTGAGAAGCTGAACCGCATCGGGGAGGGCACCTACGGCATCGTGTGTGAGTGGCCGAGGGGGCGGCCGGGGCTCGGGACAGTCCCACGGGAGCCGTGTTAGGACCGGAAGGAGCCAGGAGGATCGCCTGTACGAGGGATTGCCCATCTGGATAGCCGTCAGGCTGCTGCGGCGGAACCAGGGGTGGCCCCAGCTGTTTCCGTAGTAAAGGGCAACGCTCCCCGAGAGCTTGCAGCAGCTGGACGCTGGTGTGCGCCCACCACTAAGCCTCTCGCCACAGTGCTGTGCGGAGGCATCTTTTTTGTAGATAAAGCACCTGATTTGGTGTGAGGACAGGGGGACCTCAGAGCACCAGGCAGTGACCTGCGTACCCACTCGGGAACTCAGGGGGGCTCTTTCTAACGAGGCACCCTGTGCCCTGTGCCCAGAGCACGTGTCCAGTGGGGCCGCGGGGGCGGGGCTGCAGCTGGGCACCTGGTCGTGGAAGGGAAAGGGAGCCCGGACGTCAGGCAGAGGCCGTGTGCACAGGGCGTGCGCCCGGGGAGCGGGCTGCGTCCCACACGGACGAGTTTCCTTCCCAGATCGGGCCCGGGACACCCAGACGGATGAGATCGTGGCCCTGAAGAAAGTGCGGATGGACAAGGAGAAGGATGGTGAGCAGGGCTTCCAGCCCGGAGCGGGCGGGGCTCCCTCAGGGCTGGACCCCGGACTGAGTGTCTGGAGAGCCTCTGCGAGGTGGGGGAGGGGGCTGGTCTGTGAGGCCTCCACTCACCACCCACCCTCTGTCTCCTCCTCCTCCTCCTCAGTCTCCCTCATCTCTCTCAGCTCTCACCCCCCACCGGGCCTTCCCCTCCCAGGCCCCAGGCAGGCGGCCTGCACGCTCCCTCACCTCCTGGCTGCGGCGGGCAGGGCTCTGCCGTGCTCAGAGGGCCGGTTCACACACAGGGGTCTGTGTAGGGAGCTGCTGCTTTGCCTCTGACGTGGAAGGAGGGGCTCAGGCTGCGTGTTGGGACACCTCAGTTCTCCTGAGCGGGCACTAGAGCCCTGACTGGGGGGCAGGGCCCACGGAGGCGGCAGGGTGCAGGGTCTGGTCTGCGGGCGGGCGTCTGAGCCTGTCGGTTGCAGGGGTCCCCATCAGCAGCCTCCGCGAGATCACGCTGCTCCTCCGCCTCCGCCACCCAAACATCGTGGAGCTGAAGGAGGTGGTGGTGGGCAACCACCTGGAGAGGTGAGCCCTCGGCCGCCACGCCGGCCCTGCCCAGCCCTCTGCCAGCCCCCCCTCCCCAGGAGGCTGAGGTGGCACCGTGCTCCCCTTGCTGCTTCCAGCATCTTCCTGGTGATGGGTTACTGTGAGCAGGACCTGGCCAGCCTCCTGGAGAACATGCCGACGCCCTTCTCGGAGGCCCAGGTGCGAGGGAGGGCCCCAGGGCTCTGCGGGGCCCGGTCCCTCCCATCCCCCCCTGACGTCCTGCCCTCTGCACAGGTCAAGTGCATCGTGCTGCAGGTGCTGCGGGGTCTCCAGTACCTGCACCAGAACTTCATCATCCACAGGTGGGACTCCGGAAAGCCAGAGGGCTCAGTCGGGAGCTGGGTCTGGATGGGGGCAGGGCCTCGGGCCGGGATGGCATCAGCCTGGAGGCGGGTGGGGTCTTGGGCATTGGTGCTGGTACTGACCCTGTTCTGACCCGGCTTCCAGTGCGCCTGGCCCAGGGTCAGGAGAGGCGGGAGCAGACCCAGGCCCAGGGCAGCGGAGGTTGTCCTGATCTCCTGGGGAAGCATCCGGGACAAACACCACCTCCTGCTGCTCCGATGGGGACGTGCAGGCAGGCTCTGAGCCCGCAGTGGAGAGCGGCCTGGGGTCTGTGACACAGGCCAGGAAGGCCCAGACCTGGGGGTGGGGGTGGGGGGCCATCTGAGCCCAGAGCAGGACAGCGGCTCCCTGCGCCCTGGGGCAGTTGGGGCTGCCCAGGTGGGGAGCTAGACTAGAAGCTGGATGTGGGCCGGAGGCCTGGCTCTGCCGCTTCTCGGAGTCCTGAGAGCTCGGTGTCCAGCTGCCTGTGCTGCCTGCCCTCCTTGTTTCCCTAAGTCCACACAGGAGACGTGGGAAAGCGTCTGCGTGTTACCATGGTGACAACAGGACTGCCAGTGGCTCACTTCCTGGGGCCCTGACCTTCCCTTTCTGTCACAGGGACCTGAAGGTTTCCAACCTGCTCATGACCGACAAGGGCTGCGTGAAGACAGGTGGGTGCTGGCTCCGAGGTGGGTGTCTGTGCCTGCCCCTTGCTGATGGGGGGGTGGGGGGGTGAGGCGCAGATCTATCCTATAGGCTCCCTGAGGGCTAAGGGCTGGCCCCCTGGGTGACCGCCTCCCTCCCTCCGTCTGCCTGTCAGCGGACTTCGGCCTGGCCCGGGCCTATGGCATCCCGGTGAGACCAATGACGCCCAAGGTGGTCACCCTGTGGTGAGTCCCGGGCGGGGCGGGTGCCTGGGGGGGGGGAGTGGGGTGTCCGGGTGGCCTTGGAGCTGCGCACACTCGGAGGCTGGGTCTGGGCAGCTCCCGGCACAGGACCCCGCCTGGCTCTGAGCTGTGCTGGGCGGGGAGGCTGCCTCCCTGCCTGAGGTCGGGTGGTCCACGTGGCTGAGCTGCGGCTCGCGGTCCCTGTGGGGCCCGGGAGCGCCGGCCTGAGGTGGCGCGTCTGTCTGCAGGTACCGAGCCCCGGAGCTGCTGCTGGGCACCACCACGCAGACCACCAGCATCGACATGTGGTGAGGGCTGGGGTCGTGGGGGCGGTCTGGGGCCGATGGGAGGGGGCCTCGCCTGGGACCCCGGAGGGCAGTGTGGGAACAGCACTCCCGACCAGGAGGCCCCGCCCTGCAGGCAGGCAGCGGCCTGCTGGCCCGTCTGGCCCCTCCGTGTGCCTCGAGCTCAGGCCTGTCCACCGGCCGGTTGGTGGTGCTGACAGGTGTGTGAGGGAGGCACCACTCCGCTCCGCAGGGCCATGGGCTGCGTCCTGGCCGAGCTGCTGGCCCACAAGCCCCTGCTCCCGGGCACGTCGGAGATCCACCAGGTGGACCTGATCGTCCAGCTGCTGGGAACCCCCAGTGAGAACATCTGGCCGGTGAGCACCAGCCTCCGCCTCCCCTCCCTGCCCCCCTCCTGCCCGCTGGGCGGCCCTGCTCCCCTCCCTGCACCCTCCCTGCCCCCTCCTGCCCGCTGGGCGGTCCTGCTCCCTCCTGCCCGCTGGGCGGCCCTGCACCCCTCCCTGCACCATCCTGACCGCTGGGCGGCCCTGCTCCCCTCCCTGCCCCCTCCTGCCCGCTGGGCGGCCCTGCACCCTCCCTGCACCCCCCTGCCCGCTGGGCGGCCCTGCCCCCTCCTGACAGCTGGGTGGCCCTGCTCCCCTCCCTGCACCCTCCCCCCCTGCCCGCTGGGCGGCCCTGCCCCCTCCCCCCCTGCCCGCAGGGCGGCCCTGCAGCTGCGCTCCGTCCGCAGGGCTTCTCGCGGCTGCCGCTGGTCGGCCAGTACAGCCTGCGGAAGCAGCCCTACAACAACCTCAAGCACCGCTTCCCATGGCTGTCCGAGGCTGGCCTGCGCCTGCTGAACCTGCTCTTCATGTACGACCCCACCAAGAGGTACTGCCCGGGCCGGGCCCCGGGGTCCCCACACGCGGCCCAGCTCTGTGGTCTGTCCACTCCGACACGGGCCACTGCGAGGCTCCCACCGCCCGGGCCCAGCCCCTCCCACCCCCCTGTCCCACCGCCCGGGCCCAGCCCCTCCCACCCCCCTGTCCCACTGCCCCGGGCCCAGCTCCTCCCACCCACCTGTCCCATCCCTCTGGGCCCAGCCCCCCCACTCACCTGTCCCATCCCTCTGGGCCCAGCCCCCCCACCCACCTGTCCCATCCCTCTGGGCCCAGCCCCCCTCACCCACCCACCTGTCCCACCGCTCCGGGCCCAGCCCCCCCCTCACCCACCTGTCCCACCGCTTGGGGCCCAGCCCCTCCCCTCACCCACCTGTCCCACCGCTCCAGGCCCAGCCCCCCCCTCACCCCCCTGTCTCACCCCTCCGGGCCCAGCCCCCCTCACCCACCTGTCCCACCGCTCCAGGCCCAGCCCCCCCCTCACCCACCTGTCCCACCCCTCCGGGCCCAGCCCCTCCCACCGCCCTGTCCGTTGTGTTGTTGAGGGGTGGGAACCAGGGTTGCTGGGTCGGGCAGCTGGGGGGACCTGCCTGGGCATGGTGTGCTCACATGACTGCCCCCAGGGCGACGGCCGGGGACTGCCTGGAGAGCTCCTACTTCAAGGAGAAGCCCCTGCGTGAGTCCGGGCCCTCGGGCTCTGTCTGCAGAGCCGGCTGGTGGCCTTTTTCTCGGGGGTGGGGGGGATGCTAAGATGGCCTCAGAGCTCCTCAGGCCCCAGCCCATGACGTGGGGGTGGGGGCACTCCCAGCCCAGACCCATCCAGGTGGTGTGCTGGCCCTGCATGGGCAGCCGCTGGCCGTTGGCCATGCTGTCTGCAGGTCATGGGCGCAGAGGGAGGTGCGGGGGGCTCAGGGACCTGAGGTGCATGCTGAGTGCCCCCAGTGCTGACTCCCCTCCCGCAGCCTGTGAGCCCGAGCTCATGCCTACCTTCCCTCACCACCGCAACAAGCGGGCGGCTCCCGCCGTGTCCGAGAGCCAGAGCAAGCGCTGCAGGCCCTGACCGCGGAGGCCGGGCTGACAGGCTCCCAAGACCCTGCTGGACCCTCGGCCAGGACCGCCGATTCCTGCCCCCTCACCCACCACTGCCCCAGAGCAGCAGGGTGTGCACCGGGCTGGGGGTGGTGGGTGTGCCATGGACCACGTGGGTGTGGAACCCTGAGCCGGACCCCACCGAGCTGTCCTGTCCCCACCTGGGCCCTGCGAGGTGCTGCCCGCCACGCCCGGGGCTCCCAGCAGCTCAGGAAGCACCCACGGGCCCATCCTGGGGTGCTGCTGGCCAGGGACGTGCAGACTCGGATGCCGCCCTGTCGTGGTCCTCGGGCCGTGCTGTGGAGGGGCTGGACCCGGGTCCGGGCCGAGCCCACGGGAGAGCAGAGCCAGTGCCTCCGGGGGCGGAGCCCGGGAGGTACGGTTGGTGCTACAGGAACAAACGAGATAAAAGCTTCCTGACAGACGCGGGCGGTTCTGTGCTTTAATGTGGGAGGCTCCGTCCTGTGACAGTGCTGGGAAGGGGTGGGGAGGACGGGGCTGGGGAGGAGGGGCCGCGCAGGGGGCGGCGCGAGGGCTTTGGCAGGCTCAGTGCTCGCTGGTGGGCCTGGTGGGCTTCATGGGAAGCCTGGGGCTGCGCCCAGAGTGACTGAGCCGTCCAGGCTCCATCAGCCCCTGCCTGCTCCAGAGCTGGGCACCCTCCGGGTGAGATCAGATCGTCTCCATCCATGGCCCAGCTGTGACCAGGCACGTGTCCAGCCAGTGTGGCCTGTGACCCCACAGTGAGGGTCTGGGCCTCCACAGCCCGGTCAGCCATGCACCTGGCAGAGCCCCCCGGACGCCTGGAGGCAGCATGTCCCAAATCAAAACCACAGGGAGCAGCAGGGGCTCCTGGCTGACCATGGGCCCCGCGGTGAGGAGGGGAGGGTCCTTCATGGGGACAGGCCTGGGTGCCTTGTCAGTCACGTCGGCTAGACCTTTCCCCGCAGCACGTTTGGGGTGGGTCTGGGTGAGAGGAACTTTCCATGGGAGGCGGACGCTGAGCCCGGACTTCCCTCCGGGGCGGCAGGGGCCCGGGCCCAGGAGGGGACCAGGGCCAGAGGAGCACCTCGGAAACGCGGGGAGCCCTTGACCAGGGGCCTGGCTGGGCCTAGGGCCGGGCCCCGGGGCTGCTGTAGAGCAGGGTGTCCATCTCCGCGCGCTGCAGCCACAGGCGCTGGTGGGCGTCGCCGAGCAGGGCGCGCAGCTCGTGGCCCAGGCGGCAGGCGGGCAGGGCGGCGCAGTGGGCGGTGTGCAGCTGGCGGCAGGTGTCGCAGCAGCGGGCCGGCAGGGCCCCCGGGGCCAGGCAGCTGTGCACCTGGTAGCCGGGGGGCTCGCCGACAGGCCGGGGCCCGTGCTGGGGGTCGGGGCTCCCGGGGGCTTTGGGAGCAGCCGGGTCCCCGGGCCGGCTCAGCTCCCGGCGCAGAGAGAGGAAGGAGAAAGCCTCGGGCTCCGGCTCCTCCTCCTCCAGGACCCCGTAGGGCGGGCTGCGGGGTGGGCTGCTGACTTCCTGCAGGGCCTCGGCCTCCTCCATGGGCTCCCAGGCCTCGCCCTGAGGGCCCCACAGTTTGGCACTCTGCTCCCACCGCAGCGGCCGGTAGGCCGGTTCCGAGGAGGGGGAGCCCGGGCCCGGAGAGGGCCCTCCGTACAGGCTGGCCTCCTCGGAGTCCGAGTCCGAGTCCTCCTGCAGGTCCCGGTACAGGTCCAGCGGGGCCCGGAGCCCGGCGGGGGAGGCCCGGGGCGGCAGGGGCGGCGGCTCCTCCTCCCGGGCCAGCCGCTGCTGCAGCCAGGCCACGCAGGAGGCCACGTCCCCGCTGGCCCGCCGCGCCTGCAGCAGCTCCTCGGCCGGCAGCACGCTGGTGCCCAGCTGCGCCAGCACCTCGCCCAGGATCTCGCACTCCAGCCGCAGGGCGAAGCAGCCCAGGGCCACCTGCACCAGCTGGCCGGCGGGGGGCGGGGCGGCCACCTGGAGGCAGTGGTTGTCCCTGGGCACGTAGCCCATCTTCTGGAAGCTCTGGATGAGGAGGTCCTCGGACAGTGCGCCCTTCAGCACGTGCACGTAGCCCCCTGAGAAGGTCTGCAAGGGAGGGCCCGGTTAGCATCAGCCCACCACACCCTCACTCCAGTGGCAGCCTGGTGCCAACGACGCCCGCCTCACCACAGCTTAAGAAACTCGTATGGCCGAAACCGGTTTGGCTCAGTGGATAGAGCGTAGGCCTGCAGACTGGAAGGTCCCAGGTTCGATTCTGGTCAAGGGGCATGTACATTGGTTGCGGGCACATCCCCAGTAGGGGGTGTGCAGGAGGTAGCTAATCGATGATTCTGTCTCATTGATGTTTCTAGCTCTCTATCCCTCTCTAAAAATAACATATATATTTAAAAAAAACAAAACAAAACACACGTATGTTCTCCAGGCCCAGTAGTCAGAACCCAACAAAGACCCCACACACACACCCACACGGACCCCCCACTGCCTCTGGGTTCCAGGTGGGTGAGGTTCTCGGACGGCAGAGTTGTGTGCACAACAGGAAAACCTGTTGGGATGGCGACTGCCTCCTGCGGCTCAAAAACCCACAACCCGGGGACCCTGAGCCCTCCCCGGCTCTCAGCCTGGGCCAGTGCCTCCCTGCCAGTCCCACATCAGCCAGCCCACTGCGTGCAGGCATTGTGCTCCGGGCTCTGCCTTCCCCTCCCAACGAAGAAACGAACCTTAAACTGGACTATTGCTGAGACCATCTGGGAAATGAGTTGGGAGAGATGAGGGAGCCGGCCCAATGCCACGTGGCCAGGAGGAGGCAGAACCGGACCTCCCCAGGTCTGCCCAACACCGAGGCCCAGGAGCACCTCACGGCCAGGCCCGTTTTCCCTCCAGCCTGCCGTGGGGCTGGCCAGGCACGCACCACCTCCACCCCCTTCCCTCTGAACGGAGGAATCAAGTCCCAGAACCTCAGACCAGCTTGTGTCCTCCAAGAGCAGCGGATTCCAGAGCTCCTCTCCCCAGAAAGGCTGCCGCTGCCATGACAACCGGTGGAGGCCACTCGCCCACGTGCCCGGTGACATCATCACCTCCCTACCCTCCCGAATTAGGCACCAGCGCCTGCCCCCCTCTGCTGGCGGCGGCTCCACCACAGGGGCCAGGCCGGCTCCGAGCACCGCCCTCCTGCCTGGGCCGGGGTGAGCCGGGTTCGTGCCCAGTCTGCCCCCTCCCCTCCCCAGCCCCTGCCTGCTTTCACAGGGGCACACCCAGCTGGCTTCCTTCTCCACAAATGGGATCAGCCCACATCCTGGAGGCATTGGGTGACCATGGAAACTCAAGTCCTTCCCGTGGGCTCGTCCTATGGCTTTTATGGCAACTGGGGCCGCAAGGCCACTTTGGGGAGGGAAGGGAAGGAAGCTTTAAGGGCAGGATCCACCCGGGAGGCAGGCACCCTGGGGTGGTCTCCACCCACCCCTTGCGCGCTCTGCGCCCTGAGACCGGGGGCTGAGACCCCAGAAAGCCCGCCCCGCAGAGGGCCCCCCTGGTCGCGGCGCCCACCTTGATGGTGGTGAACTCCTTCCTCCAGGGCAGCAGGTACAGGTGCACGGCCGCCAGCTCCAGCAGCTCGAAGGCGCAGGCCAGGCGGCGCAGCGCGGGCGCCAGGTCGGCGCGGCCCCACAGGCCGTCGGCGAGCAGCGGCAGCGCGTCGTCCTGCAGCGCCCCGTGCAGGTCGAAGTCCTCCACCAGGATCTGCCAGAGCACGGCGCGCAGCGACGGGTCCCCGCACACGCCCGCGCGGCCGCACCGCAGCCCCCGCTCCAGGCACAGGCGGTAGTCCTCGCACAGCGAGCTGCTGCCCATCCTGGGGGCGGGGCGGGCCTTAGGGACTGGGACCCTCCGCCCGCCGGGACCCTCCGCCCGCCCGGACCCTCCGCCCGCCGGGACCCTCCGCCCGCTGTGTCCCCGAGCGCCACCAGCCTCCGGGGCCGGGCGCCGGTGAGGATGAGCAGCCACAGGTCCCCTCAGCCCGGGGACCCTGTCCGCGGCGCAGCGGCCCGGGACCCACAGCCCCTCCCGGGGCCCCGCCCGCCCTCCCGCGGAGTCCCCCCGCCCCGGGACAGAGATCCGCTCCCGTTGGTCTGCCGGGAGCCCCGCAGGCCGCCCCCCTACCTGTCCGTCCCCGGGGTCCCCGGCGTCCGCCGCTCCGCTCGGCCTCTCCGCTAGCCAGGCGCTTCCGCCGAGCCCGCTCCGCCCACCGCCCGGCCGTGACGCGCGGGGCGGGGCTGGAGTCAGTCACCGCCGCCTCTGCCAAGGCGGCCCGGCAGGGCGGGGCGGGGCGGGGCCTGTCCCAGTGCGGGGCCGGTGCTTTCCCAGGGGCGGGGCCTTCCCTAGGGGGCGGGGCCGGTGCGGTCCCACGGGGCGGGGCCTTTCACGGGGGCGGGGCCTTTCACGGGGGCGGGACCTGTGCGTCCCAGCGGGGCGGGGCCTTCCCCAGGGGGAGGGGCAGGGCCTTTCCCAGGGGGAGGGGCGGGGCCTTTCCCAGGGGGGCGGGACCGGTGTGTTCCCACAGGGCGGGGCCTTTCCCGGGGGCGGGGCCAGTGCGTTCCTGTGGGGTGGGGCCTTTACCAGGGGCGGGGCCTTTCCCTGGTGGGGCGAGGCCGGTGCTTTCCCACGTGGCGGGGCGAGTGCGTTTCCGGGGGGCGTGGCCTTTCCCAGAGGGCGGGGCCGGTGCGTTCCCGCGGGGCGGAGTGAGGCGGAGTGGGGCGGGGCGGGGCCTTCCCCAGGGGCAGGGCCTGTGGATTCCACAGGGCTGGGAGGGGCAGGGCTTCCCCAGGGGCGGGGCCTTTACCATGGGCGGGGCCTGTGCATTCCCGAGGGGCTGGGAGGGGCGGGGCCTTTCCCGGGGCGGGGCCTGTCCGCTCCCACCTGTCCCCGCTGAGCCCATCTAGTGGAAGCCAAAGCCGGTGCATCCTCCCGCCGAAGAGCGGCTCAGCGGGCACCCCGTGAGAGCGTCCCAGCAGCGGTCCCAGAGGAGGCCTCGCGGCTCCGGGACGGACGGGCCCTTTTCCCCGGGCCAGGCCCTCTGCAGCGCCAGGGACGAAGGAGCGAAGGAGCGGGAGTTCCTCGGGAACCCCCGGGGCGGGGATCTCCTCTGGCGGGCGGGACCCTTCGCCTTACCCGCCAGGTGAGTGGGCGGTGCGGTCCATCGTTCCTGCTGCGCTGCCAGCAGACTCCAGCCCACGGAACCCCCCTGACAGGACAGCGGCCCGGGTGCCCGCTGGCCTCCAGAGGCGGCTTGCTGGCTCACACCCACGCCCCTCGCCATAATATGTGGGCGGCAAAGGGCCGTGGCGGTTACCTCATGGGGTTCTCACTCCTGAGGTGCAAACCTGCAGAAGGCCTGGAAAACTGGCCCAATAAATGCCGACTGGTCCTGTTTTTGTAGGAGCTTTTCCCCAAGAACCTGAACGCTGCTCCCGCGACCAGCACCTGCTGTGCTTGGGCCCACACCCCCACCTCTGCAGCCTCCAGGGTGCTGGGCCTGGGGTCCTCCTTCCCCAGCAGGTGCTGCCCATGGCTGGGGCCCAGACCCCTGCCCTCTCTTCTGCCAAAGTCAAAGGTACCACTGCTCAGGCGGCCCCGTGTGCTCGCCCGCCACACTGAGTACAAAACTGAGTGTTCTGCCCAGGTGTGACCTCCAACCGTTACCCCACCAGGCCCTGCAGAGGGGCCCATCCTATCCGAGGGGCCCACCCAGGGCCGCCCCACTCCTGCACAGAGGGTGTGGGGGCAGGCCCCGTGTGGAGGACCTCAGGGGCCTCTGGGCATCTGGCTCTTGCTGGCTCTACTGAGAGGGGGTGCGGTCCTGCCTCGGCCAGGAGTGGGGAGAAAGCCAGCGACACGGAGGGAGACGTCAGTGCAGTGACCTCTTTATTCTCAGCAGGTCAGTGGCTGCCGGGGCCCGTCGAGTCAGAGCAGGCCGTGCAGGCGCTGACCTGCTTCCCACCCACTGGAGGGGATGTGCAGGGCAGGAACAGGCTGGCGGTGCTCGATGCCCACCGCCAAGGGGGGGATGTGGCTCAGAGTCCTCAGGCGTGGGCAGCCCCTGGGGACGCCAGGCCTCCAGGGGGGAGTGGAGTGGTCAGTGTCCAATAAATAAAAGTGCAGTTCAAGCCCCTGGGCCCAGGCCTCCGGGGGCAGGGTGACAGGCTCTCTTCGGCTCCGGGAGCTGTCGCCCCTGCTCCGCCCTGTGCCCCCCAGGGGAGCCCACAGCCCTCTGGGGGAGCAAGGGGCCTCTTGGAGGCCGACAGGGAGGAGGAGGGCCCGCTCGGCAGGCCCCGTGCTGTGGGGGCAGCTCCCCGGGCAGACGTGGGTTCGGACGGCGGAAGCTGCAGGTGCCGTCTCCACTACTTGCCCAGGGCGCCCCGGGGCAGCAGCTCCACGTAGCTCAGGGCGCTCTGCAGGGACGTCAGGCAGTAGCCCCCCTCTCCGATCAGGTACCTGTGGGGCAGCATCTGTCGCTGAGGAGGCCCCGAAGTCAAGAAAGGGCATCTGCCCTCGGGGGGCAGGACCAGGGGGTGCCAGGGAAGCTGGGAGGGGAGACAGCCCACGCCCCAGGCAGATGCTGCTCAGAGCTTGCCCCGCTGTCCCGCACCCGGATCTAGGCAGCGTGCTGAGCGAGGGGGGCAGAAAGGGGCTGGGGGAGGGGTCGTGGGCGGTGTGGACGTGCCTGCCCGGCTCCCCAGCCTGGCCCCTACCCCTCATGGATGAACTCCTCCAGGGCGGCGCACTCCGACACCAGCTGGGGGAGGCTGCTCCTCAGCACCACGAAGGACAGGATGGGCAGCAGGTCGTCGGCGCCGCTGTGGGACGGCATGCTGGCTGCGGCGCCGGGGGCCCGGGGGCTGCTCCACCCCCAGACTGCGAAGCCCAGCTCAGCCCCCACCCTGTGTGGTCCTGGTTTACTGATGCTCTCTGCACCCCCGCACAGAGCTCCTGGGAGCAGCCGGGCCGGCCCCAAACAAGCCCCATGGCGGCCGGGGGCAGCTTTAACCATAAGCTCGCCCCCGCCTGGGGAGCAGGAGGATGGAGGATGGAGGATGGCCCCGGTCCCCGGCAGTCCGCTCACTCCTGCCCACTGTCACTCAGCTGGGCACACGGGCACCGACCCTCTGTGAGAAGAGTCTGAGTGGGGAGTGAGCACCCTGGCCCGGGGTGGGTGGAGGTGGCGTCTGTCTCCCACTTTCCTGCCAACCTCACAGCTCTGATTTCTACCTGCCCATCACCTGCAGGCCCCTGGGTGTGGGCAGGTGCCACCGCCTGCCCACCAGGCTGCAATGACAGGTGCCTCCAGGATGACTCTGGTCCCAGGGGCAGGGAGCCGGAGGCAGAGCCCCGCAGGGGCTATGGGAACGCCAGTCCCAGATGGGCAGCAGAGCCGGAGGCTGCCGGCCATAGGCAGGACCAGGGGAAACAGGCCGGACCAGGCGTCAGAGCCAAGGCCGCAGCACCTGGGGAGGTGGGCAGGGGCGATGCAGGAACCCAGGGCGGGGGCTCGGTGCAGGGAGCAGGCTCCTCACTGAGAAGGCAGCTTCCCCCAGGTGTGTATGGAGGGACCAAGCACGTGCATCTGGGGTGAGCAACCCCAAGTACCATTGGAGGGTCCCTGGCCATCATGCACCAGTGTCCACCCAGGCTGTGCCCTCCCTGGACTCACATGGCGGCTGCGCCGGGCTGTGGTCTGGCCTCGGGTGCAGGCTCCTGGGCCCAGTAGTAGCTCTCAGCACAGGCGCAGATGACCCGCAGGGCCCGCACTGCGGCACAGAAGCAAGTTTTGGGGTGAGGGCAGGGGCAGCGGCAGCTAGAAGAGCCCCCGCACCGCCCACACCCATCGTGTGGGTGATCCCTCCCGTGGGCCCCGCGCTCACGCCCATGTCCATGGGACACACCCCGTTTGCAGGAGGACCTGCAGCTCAGACAAGACACACAGGCCTGGTCCCAGCCGGGACAGGATCAAGGCTGGTGACCACGCCCCCTCCTTCCTCCTATGGCTGGTGTGACCATGTCCCTCTCACCAATGCAGTCCAGCTTCTTCTGGGGGCAGCACTCCAGGACCAGCAGCCCCAGCTCCTGGGCAGCAGCGCAGTAGGGGTAGGCGCCGGCTCCCGAGGCCTCAGGGCCCCGAGGGAGCAGTTTGGGCGGGATGCCGAGGGCTGCTGGGGGTGCATTACAGTAGAGCTCCATGCTCCTGCTCAGGGCAGCCTCCCGGGGGCGGTACACACTCCTGCGGCAGAGAGAGGCCAGGCTCAGCTGCCCAGGGGACCGGGCCCGGGACAGGCAGGGTGGGGCGAGCTGGCCCTGCCCCTGTCCCAGGGGGTGGATGCGCCACCTCGGGCAAAGCGCCCGCTGAGGATGCCTCGGAGGAAAGCCCCGGAAGCGGTCACACGTGTGCCCGGGACGGGAAGGCGGTGACACGGGAACCTGGAGGGCCGGGCTGGGACGGCACCTGTAGAGGGCCAGCAGCAGGGGCCACAGCGGGGAGAAGAAGGGCTCCTCGATGCAGGCCAGGCAGCGGTCCTTGGAGGCGGCCGTGTTGAGGCCTTCGAACGCCAGGAGGGTCAGCGAGAGCAGCCTGTCTGCCGGAGAGAGCCAGCACACCGCGCTGTGGGCCGCTGGCAGCCCCCGGACCTCGCCCAGACGGGTCCCTCACCCACCACCTTCTCCCTGCCTCCCAGAGCCCGCCTCGGTGTGGCTGGGGCCACCGTTCGTGTCCTGGCTCAGCGGGGAGGGCTGCTGCCTGGCCCTCCCTCCGCTCCCCTTTACATCACCCCCTCCTGGTCTACATGGCCTAGGTCAGAGCCGGAGTCTGCACCCTCCTCCCTGGGTGCTCACTGGCTCCCCCCCAGCCCCTCACCCCCTGGGGGCCAAGGAAGTGGGTTCTTTCTGGAAGGGTTTGTGCCCAGGCTGCAGGACCGGAGAAGCGTTAGCAGCTATTCCAGGACAAGAAATCTGAGGCCCAGGGGGATGGAGCACCCTCCTGGGATGAGGGAGACTTGCTCAAAAAGATGGGGGACCCACCCAGGAGGAGGGGACCTGCCTGAGACAAGGCTGTCTGGTCCCGTGGGGAGTGTGGGCCCCACAGTGAGAACAGGGCCCTGTCAGGCTTCGGCTGCTGGTTCTGAGAAAACCCCGAGAGCCCTCCTCCTCAGGATTGGGGAGTCCCTGGGCCACGGGATTGGGGAGACCCTGGGCCCTCCACAGGGAGCCCACACACTTTGGGGGGAGCCATCGTCACCCCCCGGCTGAGCTGCACAGCCCTCGGTTCAGAAGGATGCGCGTCCAGCCCTAGGAGACATCAGGGCCCCGGGCTGCGAGGCCCTGAGGGTGGACCTTCCCAATCAGACTGCCCGGGAGGCCTCAGCCAGGGCTGGGGGGACGGGACGGCCGCCAGCCCAGCTGCTCCGGAGGCAGAGTGGGGCCCGGCTGTGAGCAGGATGTTTGGCTCAGAGGAAGGTGGAGGGGAGGGCCCTGCAGGTCAGGGCCGGCCTGTCTGCCGCCCGAGCTCCCGCCGCCTGCCTGTCCAGCGGAGCCCTCACCGACCGCGTTGTGAATGTCCTTCACGGTGCTCTTCAGCGGCTCCAGCAGCGGCTCCTCCTTCACCCCCGAGGCCGGAGGGTCCGTCCCCCGCCCGGGGCCCTGGCCCCACCTCTCCGGAGTGGCCAGGAACTGTTCCAGGTCCTCGAAGGAGCTGTCCTTGCGCACGAGGGGTGAGGGGGACCCCCGAGGGCTGCCGTCCGCCCCTCTGCTGGGGGGCCTGAGCTGGGGTGGGGGTGTGGGGGGGCTGGCGGGGGGGCCGGCAGGCGGATGCGGGGCTGGGCTGGGCTCCGGGGAGGACAGCATGCAGTAGAGACTCTGGGAGGGCCGGAGGCGCCGGCTCCCAGGAGCCAGCAGCCCCTCGGCGTCAGGGGGCAGGGAGCAGCCGCCGGGGGCGGGGGCGGGGGCGGCCGCAGCGCCCTGGCTCACGACGTGGTACAGCGCCCGGTACACGGCGCACTGGAGCTTCTTCAGGAGCTGCGCGATGGGGTGGTCGGGGACGCTGCCGGACAAGCGGAGGCCGTGGGTTAGCGGGACCGCGGGCCTGGCTGGCCTCGGGCCGGGGGCTGGGGCTGAGAGCCCACCCTCCCACACCCTCGTCCATAAGCATCTCGCATTCCTTCCTCCAGAGGAGACGCTGCAAATAGTCTGGCCACCCCGGGAGGAAGCAGAGAGCCCTGAAACACCGCCAGGCAGAGGGGCCCGGCAGCATGGCCCGGCCCATCCCCTCCTCCCCTTCTCAGCCTTCCAGCAGCCGGAGGGCGGGGCCTGCGGATCCGGTACCTGAGCAGGTGGGACACCAGGCTGGTCACCAGCGACAGGTCCCCAGGGCTCCTCTTGAGCTTGGCCTTCCAGAGCTTTGGCCATTCCTGCAGGACAGGAGACCGTGGAGGAGAGTACGGGACCCCCATGAAGGGCGGGTTCCTCCTCTCTCCTCCCTCCCCCCACTCCCTCCTCCCTCCAGGGCTGCACCCCAAAGGGCCAGGCCTCCTTGTTGATACCTACCCTGGGGTGCAGTGAAGATCCAACACCATCAGGCCCATGGGACCCTGGGCCCCATGAGGGGTGAGGGGTAACCCTGGCCCAAGGACCCCCACCCAGAGCCGCGGCCGTGGCCCCGCCCTGGCACCTGCCCCGGAACGCACGTGGTCTTGCTCGTACTCGAGGATGGCGGCATAGAGGGCCCGCTGCTCCCGCTCCTCCGGGGTCAGGGCCACCTGACTGCAGAACCTCCTGGGGAGGAAGGACGGGCTGGGCCTCGGGCGTCTGGGCACCCCCAGGCCTCCCAGCTGCCCGAGGCCGAGGCCGAGGCCGGCGGGAGGGGACGCACCTGTTGGCGGCCTCCTGGAGCCGCAGCCGCCGCTCCTCCATCTTCCTTTGCAGCTGGCGCAGGGTTAAGGCCGCATCGATGCCCTGCACGTGCACTGAGCCCGGCCCTGAGGCTCAGCCGGACTCAGGGCCAGGGGCAGGGCACTGCCTCGGCCCTTCAGGAGGTCCAGTCCAGAGGTGGCACTGGAGGATGGGCACCCACTAGGGCGGGAGGCAAGTCTGGTCACCAGCGACAGGTCCCCAGGGCTCCTCTTGAGCTTGGCCTTCCAGTGCTTTGGCCATTCCTTGGCTGGGGGGCAGGACGGTCTTTGCAAAGAGGGGGCGTGCGGACCATTCCGGAGCACATGGCTCCCCCGAAGCTGAAAAAGTCCGCTCCCACACCCTGACTTTGTCACCGTTTACTCTCCCGCTTCTCCTCCCTCAGCTCAAGGTCACCTTCCCGGTTTCCCCCCTGGACACGGAGGCTGGGTGGACAGGAAGGATACAGTCCCCTCCCGGGCCTTGGCGATCACCAGGTTCTCCATCATCTGCCGCTGCAGGGACAGGGTCTGGAGGGGAGGGAGGGAGGAATGAGGCCTGCTTCCCCCCCCCAGCAGCACAGAGCCGCCCCGGGCCCTGCTCACCAGCGACGTCTTCTGCAGGGCCTGGCTGGGGTCCAGACGGGCCAGCCGGGCCTCATAGGCGGCCTTCAGCTTCTGGTTCTGCAGGGAGGCCTCCTCCAGGGGGGTCAGCTCCCTGCAAACGGGACACACTGCTGTCCGGGCCCAGGAAGCCCAGCGACGTTCCAGGGGCCCAGCCCTGAGGCCAGAACGGGAGGAAGCAGCAAGGGGGGCCGGCAGGAAGTGGTGTCTGGATGGACGGACTACAGCCCCCTGAAATGTGGGTGACCTGTTGCCAGGACGGCTGGCCTCTCCCAGGAAGCCAGACCTCAGACCTTGAGGCAGTTCAGTCGTGTGGGTTCGGCAACAACATGAAACTCTTAGGCACCTGTGAGCGGCTCACAGAAGGGACATCACCTCGACTGGAGGAGAGCTCCCCACAGCCACCCAGCACCAAAGCCTCGGTCCCCCCTGGTCCTGCTTCCCTGGGTGGGGGAGGGGGAGAGTCTGCCCTGGGGTGGAAGCACTGGGCCTGGCCCTGCCCCTGAGCCGGAGCCCCAGGTGGAACCCAATGGCCTGGAGGCTCCTGAGCAGCAGCAGGCCAGTGGGAGCTGGTTCTCCTTGTTTATCTGCTTGGGATGCTGGCATCTGGGTCTTGGTATTTTTCATCAGTTCTAGAAAATTACAGCTATGTGCCCTATCCGGTTTGGCTCAGTGGATAGAGCATCAGCCTGTGGACTGAAGGGTCCCAGCTTCGGTTCCGGTCAAGGGCATGCACCTTGGTTGCGGGCACATTCCCTGTAAGAGGTATGCAGGAGGCAGTTGACTGATTTTCTCTCTCGTTGATGTTTCTAACTCTCCCTCTCTCTTCCTCTCTAAAAAAATCAATAAAATATTAAAAAAATTAAAGATAAAGTCAATAAAAAAAATTACAGCTATGTCTTCAAAGAACATGCCTCTCCTGTCTTTTCCCCCCCTTTTCCTGGAACTCCAGTGACCACGATAGACCTTCGATCTCTCAAATTTTCTGTTTGTTTTTTTTCTTTTTGAGTCGTTCTGGCTGTCCTTTTGACTTCTGACTCAATTCACTAATTCTCTCTTCAGCTATGTCTGCCTGACTGGTCACTTTGGGCACATACGTGGTGCTTCCTGGAGGACATACAATCGGCCATTGAACATCACAGGTCTGATGAACTGGCCACGTCCACTTCTGTGCAGATTTCACTTAAAATTAAAAACTCACTTAAAGTACAGGTGTAAAAAGCCACAGCTCAAACCCGTGTTACTTAAAGGTCAGCTGTGTTTTCAATCTGCTGCTGGGAATTCAGAGGCCAACTTACATCAAGCTCGGATCTGCAACTGTTGGGTGTTCAGTGCTCCCACCCCCCAGCACTCTGAGGATCAACTGTAATTTGTTGTTGCTGTTACCACTTAACTTTAACAACAAGGTGGTGCTACAGTTCTCATTTAGTTTCTACTTGGTTCTTCATTTGCGAGGTCAGGTTTTATAGTTTCTTGCTCCTGCAGGTATTTCTTTTCTTTATAGGCATTTTCTTCTCTCTCTTTTTTTTTATTTTTAAAATACATTTTTATTGATTTTAGAGAGAGAGGGAGGGAAGAAGAGAGAGAGATATCAATGAGAGAAAAACACTTATCAGCTGCCTCCTGCATGCCCCTTACTGGGGATCAAGCCCAAATACCAGGCATGTGCCCTGACCTGGAATCAAACCTGCGACCTCTTGATGCACAGACCACACTCAACCACTGGGCCACACTGGCCAGGGCAACTTGCATGTATTTTCACACATGCTTCTTATTCCTCTACATATAGGGAGCATGATTGCTTTATAAGTGTGTCTGATCACTCAATTCGACAATTCTGTCATCTGTCTCTGCTGTCCTTCCTTTGCTTTCTTACTTCCTGTGTGCTTGTTTTATGGAAGTGAAAGGAGCTTTTCTCCAAGGACAGTGTGTATGTGTTCCCGCCCTGCACATGGGCATTTTCACCCTGGGACCCATTTCACCCAAACTAGCCAGGTGAGCTCCCGTTGCCTGGCCTCCGAACCCGGCCCCCGCCCACCTCCCTGGTCTCTGCCCCCATCTTACTTCTTAGAGCTTTGCGACTCCACCACCTGGAGCCTCTGGAAGATCTCTGGCGGCAGAAACGGGAGGAGCTTCCCCCCCTCGTCTGAGTACACCCGGCGGTGCCGGCTGGTGGGTGAGGGGGTGGCAGCAGCCGCGGGCACGGCTGGCTTCAGGCTGGCTTTCCCTGAGAGGCACACAGAGCCGTGAGCTGGCACAGAGCCCCACAGGCCGCAGAGGAGACACAGCTGGGGGGACGCCCCAGGACAACCTGCTGGAGACCCACCGAGCTTGGCCACCGTGGACTGGGCCCTCTCCAGACACTGCTCCGCCAGCTTCAGCATCTTCAGGGCATCCAGGGGCACGGTCTGCCCAGCGTCTGGGTGCGGACAGGAAGACTGGTTACCATCACTCATTCACTAACCAGATCCTTGCTGAGATAAACAAAGGGCAAGTTTACTGTCTCCTAACCTCTGACCCCCAGGCCAGCCCACCACCCCCCTCCACCGGCCTCATCTCTGACCATCGGCCCTCGGGCTCTGAGTAGGGCCAGCCCAGCATCTGACGGACTGTCCCACTGTCTCAGCTGGACCGTCAGAGCTCTCTCTACCCAACGGGGCCTTATCTCCCAAGGACTTCACCTGCACCCATGGCCCCTCCTCAGGTGGGCCACCATTCAGGGACCCTGTCACAGAGACAACTTCATCACCGCTTCCTGGCCTTCGGCTGTGCTCAGCCCACCCTCACACTCCCTAGGGCTTCCATTCTACACACTCTCCCACCAGCAGACACTTGCTGCAGGAGCTCCTCCCCAAACCCTGGACGCCACCAGCCCAGCTCCTGACCCACCTCCTGCTCCTTTCACAGCCAGCCCCTCAGCACACTCCCACTGAAACTGCCCTCACCCCCCACGTCTGTCCTAGTCCCAAGTGCTCCCCAACCTCTCAGGGTCTCTCTCCCCCAGGACACCCCTGGCTACTGCCACCAAACTCCTCCCAGACCTCATCCTGCAGTGCCCAGACCTTGGCTGAGCTCCTTGGCTCCCCAGGGCTCCATCCCTGGTGACACCCACCTCTTCCCAACCAAGGTGCCCTGCGCACTGGACTGCTAGACACTTCAAGCAGAACACCCCCACCCCCACCCCCAATCCAGCAAGTCTGGTGAAGTAAACCCACCTTCAAAGAACATCCCCCAGGCCATCCACCTGCAGGAGGTCTCACCACTGCTGTCCCCACCACGGGGACCTCCGGGAGGCTCTGCCCCCATGCTGGCCTCTGCACTGCCTCCAGGAGCTACCCCTCCTGTGGGAGCCACCCCAGCTCCGTGCCTGCCTCTAGTGCACGAACCTGCTCCAGCCTGTCTGCCGGCCTGCTTTTCCTCACACCCAGCACCCACTTCTGTTCGCCCCTCTGCTGGGCAGGCTGCCCCAGCCTTTTCTCAGGTCACTCCCCCCCGGCCATGTCCTACCCCACCGCTCCCCTCATCACGTCACACCACGATAGCTTGTGCTTACTGAGAGCCCAGCCATTCAATGACCCCGTGGGTAGAACAGGACACCCAGGCCTGAAACCCGCCAAGGGCTTAGGTGTCCAAACTCTGACCAGCCCAGGAGCGGCGGCGCGGCTGAGAGCTGTACCTTCGGTGGCTTCCACTTCCTCCAGCAGCACCTGGGAGATGTAGTGGATGCTCCGCAGGTATTCTGTATACGCCTCCTGGGCCCCGGGAGAGAAATGGCCGGGGTCAGGCAGGAGAGGCAAAGGACCCCATCACGCCGCCTGCCGCCCTCGTGTCTGCTTATCTGAGATAGACCTGAGCACCTAGCCTGAGGTGGTTGGCTGATTCCCTGGTCTGCCTGGGACACAGGCGCATCAGTCTCCTCCAGACGTGAAGGGGAAGATGCTCAGCTGGATACCCATCCCTTCTCCCTCCGCCTTTCTCTCCAGCACAGGAAGGAAGTGGCCAGGGGGAAGCAACTTTGAGAGCTGTGTCACTGTCCACTCTATGCAACAGGTTTCATTTCTGTGCCATTCATTCACAGGCTTGTAATTTATTTTCCTGGGAGGTTAATGAGAGAGTGCTGTTGCAAATCTTAGAATCTGTGTCTGGCTTGGGTTCTGGGAAATCCCTTTCCTGAACCTCACTTCCCGGTACACCGGATTCTAGAACGCTAGAACATTGCCAGTTTCAAGGGTGTGGGCATTCCGTCAGGGGCTCCCTGCCCAGAGGCCATCTGGAACGCACAGCATGGTGTGTGTGTGTGTGTGTGTGTGTGTGTGTGTGTTCACTGCATCCCGGTTTCCAAATTATTCATGTTTAAGTCTACACCTGAGAGCTTAGTACCATGGACTGCGGGGAGGATTTCTGACTTGGGACAGCCGGGGACTGAGGGGCGGAATGTATTTCCCGGGCTCGCCGGCAGCTGCTCCCTCCCGCGCAGTCCCGGGCGGGCGGCTCGGCCGGCTCTTCCACCCGGTCCCGCCCGGGATGCCACCCACTGGGGAGCGGGCTCAGCCTCCCGCCGGGGCTGCGGCCACCGGGAAGGCACAGCACGGAGGAGGCGCAGTGAACCGTCTCCGATGCCGTCCCCGCGGGAATGTGATTAAATCCACGGCGTCTTCCCGGGGAAACACACACACGGAGCCTCTGCCGGGTCTATTCGGAGGCTGCCTGGCGAGCCCTGCTGCATCCCCTTCACACAGGCCAGCGCGGCTCCCATTCCGACCGCCGAGCCGACGGGGAACCGGGGCGGACAGGCTGGGAGCTGTCCAAGGTCAGAAGCCGCCGCCGCGCCCGGCGCCCCGCAGCCCCGGGGGTCCCCGCCAGCGCCCCCGCGGCCCCGCCCTCGCCCACGCCCACCGAGCCGGCCTCTCGAGGGGCCGGGCCCGCCGCGCCCGCCGCGCCCGCCGCGCCGCGCCTCACCCGGGGCCGGTTGCCGGTGTCCAGCTCGATGGCCCCGTTGGCCAGCTTCATAGCGCACTGCAGCGGCTTCACCGCGCCGTCCCGGGCCGCAGCGGCCATGGCGCCGGGCGGGGAGGCGGCGCTGGCGGCCCAGGGGCGGGGCGAACGGCCTGAAGAAGACCGGAACGAAGAACGCGAGGGAGCGGGGCCGCCCGAGCCGCGGACCGCCGGAACACACGGGACCAGCTCGGGCTCACTTCCGGCCGCCCCGCGCGCGCCGCCCTCCGGCCCGGCGTCCAGGGCGGAAGGGGCGGGGCTCTCCAGTAGCCTCTCCACGGCGCCGCCGCGAGCGTGCGAATTCCACCCCGACCCCTCGCTCCGCGACCGTGACTGGCCCTCCGGCCGCCCCCGCCCCGCCCCTCGCGCTGCCCGCCCCGCCCCTCTCCTCGCGCGGCCCTGCCCCTGCCGCCCCGCCCGTCCCGCTTCCCGGGAGCTCAGCGGAGTCCAGCGGCGGGTCGGGCGGGAACGAGCGAGCACCGTCCGGCCGAGCGGCCGAGAGCTCGGGGCCCGAGCGGGACCCGCGGGGCCGAGCGGGCCCGAGCGCAGCCGGGTGGAGCCGAGCGGGCCCGAGCGGGGCGGGGCGCAGGGGCGGCCGCCATGAAGCGGGACCGGCTCGGCCGCTTCCTGTCGCCGGGGACGGCGGGGCCGCGCAGGGGCTCGGGCGGCTGCGGCGGCGGCGGCCGGACCCGGGGCCGCCCCTCCCGCGGGAGGCCGAGCGTGGACGAGGCGCCGCTGGCGGCTTCCCGGCTGGGCTGGGGGCCGGCGCGGGCCTGTGGGGACGCGGGCGAGGACGGCGCGGACGAGGCAGGTGGGTTCAGCCAGCCGCCCGGACCGCGGCCCGGGGCCTCTCCCCCCGGGTCCTCTCTCCCCGGCGCCTCTCCCCCCGGGGCCTCTCCCCCCGGGGCCTCTCCCCCCCGGGGCCCCTCCCCCCGGGGCCTCTCTCCCCGGGGCCCTCGGGCCGCTGGAAGGCGGGCGGAGCCTCCCGGGCGCCCGCGGGGGGCGATGTTTCGCAAGAGCCGGCCCTGCTGCCCGCGGGGCTCGCAGTTAACGCCCGAGCGCTGCGGCCGGACGGGCCTGGGTTGACCCGAGTCCGCGCTGTGGTCGGCAGGCCGAGGTCATCGCTGACCCTCCGCGGCCTCAGCTGCCGGCTCATTGGCACAGAAGCTGTGGGTCCCGTGCGGTGCGCGCGCCTCGTCCCGGCCAGTGCCTCCGCCTGGTCCCGGCCTGTGGCCTGTGCCTCCGCACCCGGGGCCTTTGCCCTCGGCTTCATCCTCAGCGCACACGGACCCAGACAGGCGGGGTGAGCGGGACACCCGCTTCGCTGCTGATCTCAGGATGAAGTCTCCAGCTTCCTTTACGAACTGACACAGCTGTGGAGGCATTTATTAACTATTTGTTGAGAGCTTTCTTTGGGAAAACATTTTTACTGAGCTATCATTGATATAGAACATATTTCAGATGTGCAACATAATCCTTTGGTATTTGTAAATACTGTGAAATGACCAGCACAGTGTCTGGTTGACATCCATCATGACAACTTTTTCTTTATGCTGAGAACTTTTAAGCTCTACTCCCTTAGCAAGTTCCACGGCTAGTTATAGCCAGTTTAATTAGTGTTGTTAATTATAGTCACATTCCCTTTTATCAGCGGAAGTTTGTGCTTTTTAAAAGATAATTTTTTTTATTGATCTTGGTGAGGGAGGCAGAGATAGAAACATCGATGTTGAGTTGACTTTGGTGTATGGCATAAGATAGTGGTCTAGTTTCATTTTTTTTGCATGTGGCTTTCCAGTTTTCCCACCACCATTGTATATTCTTGGCTCCCTTGTCATAGATTGACCCTGTATGCATGGGTTTATTTCTGGGTCCTCTGTTCTTCCACTATGTGCCTGTTGTTGTTGTTTTTAATGTATTTTTTATTGATTTTTTACAGAGAGGAAGAGAGAGGGATAGAGAGTTAGAAACATCGATGAGAGAGAATCATCGATCAGCTGCCTCCTGCACACCCCCCACTGGGAACCACTGGGAATGTGCCCACAACTAAGGAACATGCCCTTGACCAGAATCGAACCCAGTCCGCAGGCCAATGCTCTATCCACTGAGCCAAACTGGTTTCGGCTATGTGTCTGTTTTTATGCCAATTCTATACTGTTTTGATTAGCTTTGTAATACAGTTTGAAATAAGGAATTGTGATGCCTCCAGTTTTGGCTGTTTGGGGTCTTTTCTGGTTCCATATATATATATATATATATATATATATTTTAAATATATATTTTATTGATTTTTATACAGAGAGGAAGGGAGAGAGAGAGAGAGCTAGAAACACCGATGAGAGAGAGTCATCGATCAGCTGCCTCTTGCACACCCCCCACCGGGGATATGCCCGCAACCAAGGTACATGCCCCTGACCGGAATCGAACCCGGGACCCTTCAGTCCCCAAGCCGACGCTCTATCCATTGAGCCAAACCGGTCCCGGCTGGTTCCATATATATTTTAAGATTGTTAGCTCTATTTAGTTAAAAATACTCTTGGACCTGGCTGGATAGCTCAGTTGGTTAGAGTGTTGTGCTGATACATCAAGGTTTTAGGTTGAGTCCCCAGTCAGGGTGCTTACAAAAGGCAACTGGTCCCATATTTCTCTCTCACATTGATGTTTCTCACTCTCTTCCCTCTCCCTTCCTTTCTCTCTCTAGAATCAATGAAAAATATTTCATTAGGTGAGGATTTAAAAAAAGGCATCAACCAATGAATGTAAAATAAGTGAAACAAATTTATGTTTTTCTTTCCCCCTATCCCTCTCCCTTCCCCCCTCCTCCTCCCAAAATCAATTTTTCCAATGCTATTTGAATTTTGACAGGGACAGTGTTGAATCTTAGATGGCTTTGGGTAGTGTGAACATTCTATGAATTCTTCAAATTCACAGAATATTTTTCTGTTTGTCTTCAATTTCTTTCGGCAGTGTCTCATAGTTTTCAGTGTACAGGTCTTTCACTATCTTGGTTAAATTTATTCCTAGGTATTTTATTCTTTATGATGCAACTGAAAGTTGGATTGCTTCCTTAATTTCTCTTTCTGATAGTTCGTTAAGGACTGGTTTTTGCACATTGACTTTGTATCCTTTACTGTGACTTTACTGGCCACGTGGCTTCCCTCCTGGAGCTTGTGTCTTGTCTGGCCTGACTGAAGGTCTCCTGTGTTTCCCAGGAACAGGCCGGGCTCTTGCCATGGGGCACTGCCGCCTCTGCCACGGGAAGTTCTCTTCACGGAGCCTCCGCAGCATCTCTGCCCGGGCACCTGGGCAGATCTCCGAGAGACCACCCCCAGGGGAGCGTGTTTTCGTCAGGGACTTCCAGCGTCTGCTGGGGGTGGCCATCCACCAGGACCCAGCTTTGTCTCAGTTTGTCTGCAAGAACTGCCATGCCCAGTTCTACCAATGCCACGGCCTCCTCAAGTCCTTCCTGCAGAGAGTCAACGTGTCCCCGATGGGCCCCCGGAAACCCTGCACACAGTAGGTGCTCCCTCCTTTGCTCATTTGGGGGTGCTCAGGGTAAGCCCCATGTACTGTGCTGTTCTTGGCACAGGAAGTGCCTGGTGGGAGCCTGTGCAGTGGGGAGGGAGGGGGAGATATGGTGAGGTTGCAGTGGTCATGTGGAAGCTCCAGAGAGACTGGTGTGGGAGGGGAGGGCCGAGAAGGCTCTGAGTATAAAGAGACAGCATGGAGGGGCAGGGTCAGCCCACATATGGGAGAGCCGGTAAAGGGAGCGCGTCTGCCTCCCACTTGCTGTGAGGCCGCACTCATGTCCATGCTGATCCTTTGCAGGGTGGGTGCCCAACCCCCAACAGAGGCCGAAGAGGGAGCGTGTCTAGGTGAGTGTCCCTGTCCCTGGAGCATGGGGTAGAGGGGGCTACCCGTGAGCTGGGTGCTGACCGGCCACGGGGCTGCTGTCTGTGCCTTTCCTCAGTGGACCTGATCACGTCAAGCCCGGAAGGTCTGCGTGGCCTGGTGGGGTGGGTGCATGGACACGCGGCCAGCTGTGGGGCCCTGCCCAGCCTCCAGAGGACGCTGTCCTCCCAGTACTGCGGTATCATCCAGGCCGTGTGGGGCTGCGACCAAGGCCATGACTACACCATGGATGCCGACCCCAGCTGCGGGTCTCTCCTGCTGGACAGCGCTTTGGCAGTCAAGTGGACATGGGGCAAGGAGATGGCCCCACGGCTCACCCAGCATCAGAGGTCCAACCCCACTGGGGCTACCCCTCCACGCTCCCAGGGCGGAGCGACCACAGCCTGGACTGAGACGGAGACGCTGCCCAACACGGACGTGATCCAGCCCCCTTCAGATGGCAGCCCCGGGGGGCCTGGGCCGAGCCCCCAGCCTCAGTCAAGCCTGCCCCCAAGTGGGGCTCCAGGTAGGAGCTTCTCTGGGCTGTTAGACCAGGATTCCCACCCCGAGCCCGCAGGGCCCTCGCAGGAAGTGGATGTCTGCGCCTGTGGGCAGTGGTGGCTGAGTCTTTGGGCATCGGGCGGCAGGGAGGGCCAGACCCTGTGCTCGCTGTGAGGCACTCCTCTGCTACCCCCTCACCGCCTGCTCCGGCCCGGGCGCGAGGGAGGAAGAATGGGGCCTTGTCGCAGGGTGTGGGGGAAGAGGACAGCTGTGCCTCTGAGGCGGTTTGGGTCATTTCCTGGGCCTCAGCCAGCGCCCTAGTGACACCCCAGTGGGACCAGCGTGGACAGGCTCCTTTGCTGCGCGGTGGGGAAACAGGCCGTTGGGGTGGTGGTTGTTCAGGGACATCACGTTGGGCCAGGCCGGCTCCTGCCTGTCAGCTGCCACGTGTGCCCTGTCTGCAGTGGGTGCTCGGCCCCTCGAGTGTGAGTCCTTTCAGAAAGCGCCACTCCCAGGATGGCTTGGAGAGGGAGACGCTCAGGCTGGAGGAAGCGGAGACTGTGCGGAGGGCCCTTAGGGCTGCACGGCTATTTACACTGTGCGTGCGATACTTGATAACAGGGATGTTTTTAAATGTCCTGAACATTCATGGCGTGTGAGTCGTTCTACCCTGCAACAGCTGGATCGGAACCTCTGGGGGAGGTCGGCAGCTGTGCTCAGCGCTGCCCGTGCTGGACGCAGGGGTGGCCTGTGAGCTTGGCAGTGTTGGGACCTTGCGGGGGATGGAGCTGGGAGGTGGGTGGGGTTTGAGGCTGGGGGACCCCAGGTTCACAAGGAAGGCCCTGTCGTCAGACGGCCATACTCCTTGCTGGGAGCCCTGCCTACGCACCAGTTGGTAACAGGAGCCTTGTTCTTTGTTTCTCAGGGCAGTTGGGTGAGAAGCAGTTTCCGTCTTCATCCTCGGATGATCGGGTAAAAGACGAGTTCAGTGACCTTTCTGAGGGGTGAGAGAAGAGTGGGTTTAAACAGCCTAAAATTTCTCCTTGGAAAACCAAACTCTACATCCTGGGGGCTCGCTGTCCATGTCCTGGCCAGGGGTGCTTCCAGGCTTCTCGGCCCTGATAGGGGCTTCCTGGGTCCCAGCGGGTACCCCACGGATGCAGCCACCAGGCAGCAGGACCTGCGTGTGCGGAGCTCCTGGGAGGGTCCATTGGGCACCCTCTTCTGCTGCCGTTTGTCTCCTTCCGGCCTTAGTTCTGTGCTGACCCCACATTTCCTAGAGCAGAGAACGCAGCTTCTGGCCCTTTGTCATGGCATGTGTGTGACTGGGGTTGTCTGCTCCTGGGCCACCCCCTGCCGTTGAGCCAGGACCCACTCAGACCCTTCCAGCCGACCCTGCTAGCTATGGCTAGAAGGCAGATGCACCCTTGTCCACAGAGTAGAACCGTGTTTAGTGCACCAGTGAGGGCACGTGCCAGAAACACCCTGGGACTGGAGTGGCCGGGGGCTGTCTGACCGGTGGCAGCGGCCAAAGGTGAAGGCCATGGCAAGCCAACAGAGTGAACAGTGATTCATACTTCAGGGCGAGGGTTACAGGCACAGAGCCTTTTCTGGCCTTTGTGACCTTTGAAATGGCTGACAGCTGACCTGTCAGTTGGACAGGTGCTCCCAGGGTGAGGCGATGTTCTGAGCATCCACTTACTCAGTAGCTCACCACCTGTGGGGTCTTCACACCCGCCTGGGGCCTCCTTGGAGAGGTGCCTTCTGAGTTTGGGGTCCTTATGTGAAGAGAGCATGTTAGGAGATGAGATAGAGATTGGGGGGTTTCAGGTTTCTTTCAATCTTTCAGAACTAAAACATGGACTATGGGGATCTGTGTGGTGTCCAGGCAGGAAGTCGCATCGGATCTGTCACCGCGCAGAGCTTGCTAAAGGCTCTCTCTCTGTCCTAGGGACTTCCTGAGTGAAGACGACAATGACAAGAAGCAAAACACCCAGTCCTCAGATGAGTCCTTCGAGCCTTACCCAGAAAAGAAGTAAGTAGGACTTGGTGCAAGGCCCGGGGCTGGTGTCCATTGGTGAACTGGATGCCACACTTGTGCTCCCCGCACATTTGGGTCAGCCTGCCAAGTCCAGGGCAGTGTGGCTTCTGAGTGAGCAGAGGCCCTTCCCAGGACAGCTCTGGGCCTGGCCTCAGTGTCATTCGTGAGCTAGCTGATGTCCAGGGGAGGGTGGCAGGAGCTCCGTGGGCATGACCCAGCCTCATTTTGAAGCTCCTTGCCTTCCCCCTGCTAGTCCTGCTCGCAGCCACACCACTCTGCCAGCCTCTGATTCCTGCTTTCTTCTTGCTCTTGGTGATGAGTCTCTGGGTTTGGACTCAGCCCTGCACTTGTTTGCAGCTCTGCCTTGGGCACTGATTTCTATGCCACTTCCTTGTTGAGGAGCATCTAACGACCTTGTGTTGACCTCTTTTCAAGGACTTGTCTCTGTTGGTAGAATGTAGGGTCCTGGCAGGAAGGGACAATTTTTACTTGTGTCACTTTCTTCCCAACACTGTGCCCAGGAACCCCCAGACCCTTGCAGTTGTCGATGCCTGACATGGGTGCTGTCCTTTAGGATTTCACAGCAGTGAAAACAAGCACAACCATCAGCCAAGAAAACGCAGAGGCAGATTGAGAAGCAGTCACGAGTTCTTTTCCTTTAAGTTCTGACATGGGTTACAGAGAAACAGGACAATAGGGACTATAGGCGGCCCTGGGGAGAGATCAATCAGTGTGTAGCCCTGAGGTTCCCACCCCCCCATGCCCACCTCCTAAAACCCACAGGCTCCCTGAAGCCTCCTCTCTGAAAATGTAGTCCAGGCTGGGAGGGAAATGGCAAATTACCTGTCAGTGCAGCTGAGAGGTGCCCATGCCACTGAGAAGAGGGTAAAGGCCAGCGACCAGGAGACACACAGCCAGATTCAAAGCACAGACTTGAGACAAGGAGAGGAGAAGCCTGTGTAGTCATCAAAAAGGTTTTTAATATTCTCATTAAAGGGAGGATAATTACAATTCTTTAAAATTTGTGGTAAAAGACGGTTTGCCATTTTTAAGTTCAGTGGCATTAAGTACATTCACAATGTTATGCAACAATCACCACTATTTACAAACTTTTCATCACCCTGAGCAGAAACTCTGTACACATTAAGCAATGACTTTCCTCCGCCCCCCAGGCCCTGACAACCACTCGTCTAGGGATCTCAGTAGAATTATATTTGTCCTTTTGTGACTGGCTCCTTTTGAGATTTACCATATTATAGCCTGTGTCAGAGCTTAACCACATTTTGGGTGTTTTCACCTTTTGGTTATTGTGAATAATGCTCTAAATACTGATGTAGTCATTCTAATGGGTGAGAAGTTAATTTGCATTTATCTAATGATTAGTAATGTCGAGCATCTTTTCACTTGTTTTTTTTTTAAGAGAAAAAAACATCAATTTATTCTACTTACCTATGCATTCATTGGTTGATTTTTGTACATGCCCTAATGGATCTTGTAGGATAGAACCTGTAACCTTGGCGTACCAGGATGACACTCTAACCAGCTGAGCTACTTGGCCAGGACCACATTCATGCTTATATCTTCTTTGGAGAAATGCCCTCTCAAATCTTTTGCCTATATTGTAATTGGGTTGTCTTTTTGCTGTTATGTTTTTCCTATTCAGTGGGTTATCTTTTTTACTCTCTTGGTCATGTCATTTGGTGGGCAAAAGTTTTAATTTTGAAATCTAATTTACCTATTTTTACTTTTGCTGTCTATGCTTGTGTGTCATATTTAACAAACCATTGACAAGTCCAAGATTATGAAGATTTATTGTTGTTTTCTTCTAAGTACTTTGTTGTTAGCATGTAGAAACAGGACTGGTGTTGTGTGCTGGTTTTGCACCCTGCAACTTTGCTGAATTTATTTTGTATGGGGGAAAAACCTTACATTTATTTTGTAGGGTTTTTTGCATATAAAATCATGTCATCTGTGAGTAAAGGTCATTTTCCTTCCTTTCTAATTTAGATGGCTTTTACTTTTTCTGGCCTAATCTCTCTGGCTGGGATATCCAGTATTATTTTCTTGATCTCAGAGGGAACTTTCAGTCTCTAACCATTGAGGATGATGTCAGCTATGGCTAGTCACATATGGCCCCAGATGCTCCCTTCTATTTCTTTTTAACTTTAGTTATAACACTTATTGTTGAAAAGTATTACAGACCCCCCTTTTTAAAATATATATATATATATTTTTTTAGAGAGGAAGGTAGAGGGAGAAAGAGAAATATCAATTTGAGAGCGAAACATTGATGGGCTGCCTCCCACACACCCTTAGGCATGTGCCGACCAGGAATTAACCAGCAACCTTTTGGTACACAGATGATGCCCAAATGAGCCACACCAGCCAGGGCTCCCTTCCATTGCTGACCGAGTTCCTTAAATGTTTGGGTCCAAAAAGGAAAACATGTTCTCTAAACTTTTTTTTTTTTTTTAATATATTTTATTGATTTTTCACAGAGAGGAAAAGAGAGGGATAGAGTTAGAAATATCGATGAGAGAGAATCATCAATCAGCGCTTCTTGCACACCCCCTACTGGGGATGCGGCCGCAACCAAGGTACATGCCCTTGACCGGAATCGAACCCGGGACCTTTCAGTCCCCAGGCCGATGCTCTATCCACTGAGCCAACCCGGTCCCGGCTGTTCTCTAAACTTTTAACGGACCCTACGGGTCCCGCACTAAGTCCCCATGGCCCACTCGGCCCCAGTGGCAGAGCTGAAGGGGGGTGGCAGCTGGTGGAGCACAGAGCACTCTTCCCAGAGACAGCACTTACCCCTCAGGACTTAGGTTGCTGTGAGTCTCCCATCAGGGTCCAAAGTTCCACAATTATTGAATCTTATCTTTTTTCTAGCTCAGTGGTGGTTTTGTTCCAGGGGCTGACCCCTAAAGCTTCTGTATGCCACCATTTTCCATGGTATCTCCAGTGTTTGATTTTATATTTAGGAGTAAGACTTCAGTCCTAAAACCCACTCCTGTAGTCATGGGGGCAGTACTGGGCATCTACCTCCTGAGTTGTTCTGGCGCTGGTGGCTGAGAGTCCTGTTCACGGCACCCAGTTAGCACGTAGACTGAAGCAGGCTAGCCTTGAAGCTGAATCATATCGGAGAACATGAAGGAAAGTGAGACCCATGTACAGAGTTAGACACATCACTGCATCTGATCTACTCTCTCTCCCCCTCGCCCCCCAGAGTCTCTGGTAAAAAGAATGGAAGCAAAGAGGCCAAGAAGCCCGAAGAACCAAAAATCCGGAAGAAGCCTGGACCGAAGCCGGGCTGGAAGAACAAGCTCCGCTGTGAAAGGTGAGGTCGGTGTGGGCTGTGCTGCCCGGTGTGCAGCCAGGGCGGCAGCTCCATGGTGCCCTGTGTTTTAGGGAGGAGCTGCCCACCATCTACAAGTGCCCATATCAAGGCTGCACAGCTGTGTACCGAGGGGCTGATGGCATGAAGGTAAGGAAGGCGCTATTGAAACCAGGGCAGGAGTCTACAGGAGCAGGGGGAGGTGTCAGGTCCAGATTCACTCAAGGGTGCTATGAACCTGGGGAAATGGAGATGTGAAGTAGCCCCGCCATTGCCATGCTCCGTGGGAGGATACACCAGCCTTTGCTCTTGGGAAAGCACCTGTCTTCAGTGAGGAATGGTGGGATCTGTCCCTTCGAGGGTGGTGCACAGGCCTCAGGCTGCAAGTGCTGCGTGCTGGGTGAGCTGCTGTCCAGGCCCAGCCCAGCACTCAGGGCCTCGCTGTTCCTCTGCAGAAACACATAAAGGAGCACCATGAAGAAGTACGCGAGAGGCCCTGTCCCCACCCTGGCTGCAACAAGGTCTTCATGATTGACCGCTACCTACAGCGGCATGTGAAGCTCATCCACACAGGTGCATGCCCTGACCCCCTCACGGGAATAGTCTGGGCCTTGTGGGCTGCAGTGTTGTCAAGTCAGCTCAGTTGGTCAGTGTGGAATTGGCAGCAAAGAAATCCCAGTGTCCTTCTGTGCATATATCGTGGTGGGTTTTTAAATTTTAAAAAACATCATGCTTTTGGGATGAGAGGAGGCCACATGCATTGTAGAAATGGTGAGACATAAAAACTCAGATGCAGCCACCACTGTCAGCTCGAGGGCCACTACTTCTCCATGTCACAACCTGGGCTGCTGCAGATTCATCATTTTCATGGTGTGACCCACACCACCCATGTCAGGAAACACAAGAACCAGACATATTCCTACTTTCCAGGATCGGAATTGGTCGTATAGTTTGACCATTTGTTTCTTGGTCAAGAGTCTAAGAAACAGATTTCCAAGATGGGTGCTCCCTCGGTGGTCCAATGTGGAGTAGCAGTGCCTGAGACGGTGTGATGTGGCTTCCTCTCAGAATCTGTGCTCAAGTATGTAGAGGGCCTTCTAGGATGTTTAAGAAAACTGGCTTCCAACATGCAGCGAATTTAGAGGAAGCTCCAGACATGGGTTGGAGGGCTCCGCTAACGACTTGTATGATAGTTGTCTTTCATCCGAGTAAAATCAGGTCAGCAAGGTCTCCTGCTTGGGCACTGAGTGTAGAAAGCCTGCAAGGTGGGCCTTCTGGGGCCTGTGCTCACCTGTCTCTCCTCAGAGGTGCGGAACTACATCTGTGATGAGTGTGGACAGACCTTCAAGCAGCGGAAACACCTCCTCGTCCACCAGATGCGGCACTCGGGAGCCAAGCCTCTGCAGTAAGTGTGGCCTGGTGTCTCCTTGTGGCCACACTGGCACCCAAATCCTTGCTCACTTTCCCTTGTCCCCTAGGTGTGAAGTTTGTGGGTTCCAGTGCCGACAACGGGCATCTCTCAAGTACCACATGACCAAACACAAGGCTGAGACTGAGCTGGACTTTGCCTGTGACCAGTGTGGCCGGCGGTTCGAGAAGGCTCACAATCTTAACGTGCATATGTCCATGGTCCACCCTCTGACACAGACCCAAGACAAGGCCCTGCCCCTGGAGCCACCACCCAGGACCACAGAGGGTCAGGCTGTGAAGCCTGAGCCCACCTGAGGGTGCTCAGCACCTGAACTCAGCAGGTGGTAGGTGGGGTCAAAGGACAACTTTCATAGTTCCTCCCATGAGACCTGAAGGCACAGCTTGGATCACTCAGAGACCCCGTGCTGAACCTCACTCCTGTGCTGGAAGGCGGGGGCTCAGTGCAAGGCTGAGTAGCCTTTCTGCATCCATTCTGGGACCAGCAATTCATTTTCCTATAAACATGGACTTGGGGCCAGATACAAATTTTAAATAATCGAGTCCTTTTCCTCACACAAGCAGTCACGGAGATTTGTAATCCACTTTTTCGTGCAACAAGAGCTCCACATTATGCTCGTAATAAGTTATTTACAAAGGAATAGTGCGTATGCAGGTCCAGTCAGAAGAGGCAGGGCTCCTGGGAGAGGCCAGTGTCCTGCATGGCCCGCTGCCTGCTCAGGAGGGCAGCACTCACTTCAGGGTCACAGTCTCCACGAGTGGCCAGCAGCTGCAAGAAAACACCATGCTCAGTGCAGCACAGACCCAACACCAAGGCACGGGGAGGGAAGCTGGTGACCAGAACTGACCAGAAAAAGTGGCCAAGTGTTGGACTTCCGCATCCTCACACTTGTATAGTGATTTGGATTTATAAACAAACACCATGGTGAACATTTGGGCATTACCTCTGCCATATTAGAGAAGCTTGCTCTGGAGCACTGAGGTATTGATCGCAGCAGGAAAAGACGAGCTTTAGTTATCAGGCCAACAGGGCAGCCCTAGAGAGAATAGACAGAGCAACAGTCAGGTGCCCACACGTGTGCCAGGAGGGGTTATCACCTGAGAGCTTGCCATATGGGCCTGTGGGATGTGCCACCTGCCCCTTGGGTTGTAGGATGTAGACCCGTGAGATGTGCCAATTGCCTGGACAGTCCACCCTTTCACCTGCCTGACCCTGGAGCTCCTGGGTCCTGCTGGCCGGACTTGAGAGTACACCTGTCTCCCCAGCTACAAAGAGGCAAAGCAACTTCAGATACATGTCCACAGCAACGGGCAGGAAGGCATCGTCCTGGGTGAGCGCGTCTTCGTCAAAGTAGGAGAGGAGGCTGATGGTGAGACTAGATGTCAGGTGACACCAAGACCTCCCAGAGATGGGTACAGTTGGCACAGGAAGTTCCAGGCCACCTGTGCCATCTGGAGGGAGACCCAACGTGGCCAGGGAAGGCCTTGGTGTGTGAGCTCCTCCTATGAGGAACAGACAGCATGTGGTCTGACCAGAACAGGGAGTTACCTGTAGAAGGCGACTGGCATCAGCCTTACATGCTGGTCCGGTGCCAGGAGGAAGAGGAGGTGACCCAGGCCAGCATCTGCAACCCAAGGGGCTCAGTCAGCCCTGGTCACCGTCCCCCAGGACCAGTGTCTTCAGGATCTTGTGTACCTCTGTGGGCCAGGCAGGTGGACCCCCACAGGATAGCTCAGTGCCACCCTCCTGGGGTCCTCGGTGCTCCACTAAATTCTTTTATATGCTTTTGTCCTGGTGAAAATGTAGGGGTTTATATGCTTTGCAAGAAGATAACCATTTGAAAGTTGCTTCTGAAGGGACTCAAATGTCAGGGGTCACAGTTTGACCCTGCTAGCCCATGGCAGATGACTAGGAGACACAGGCCACCGTCCATCTGCTGTCAGGTCTCAGTGGGTTTCTTACCTGTCTCTCTCAACTGAAAGAGCGGCAGCCAGGGCACTTTCCTCTTCTCCAAATACTCCAAGATCTCAGCACAGACGTCCAAAGCCGTCAGGCAGCTGGCAGCCTGTGACCCACAGAAGAGGAGGAATCACTCAGACAGCAGTGGCTGCAGAGCTGAATGTTCCCGCTGGGTTCAGAGCTGGGCACACATGGGCAGAGGGATGACCCTCCTCACAGAAGGGAGCCTTTCCTTGTTACAGAGTGTGCTGCTTGAGAGTCTCTGATGGAAGGAACTCCAGCAGGAGGTGGTGGCCAAGGACCCTGGGGCCCAAGGCCAAGGAGCTTCTACTCGAGTGAGCACAGGACTCCACCCTTCACCCTGACCCAGGAGGCCTGGGCACCTGAGGACCTGCAGTTTCAAGCAATCTGGGGAAGAATTCCGAGACATGAAGGATAACATACCGGTGGGGTCAGATGTGTCGACAGCAGGCCCATCAAGGAAAAGAAAAACAGGACAACCAGTAGCTGCAAATACAAACAGGGACACTTGCAACGTGAAGTCATCCGTGCTGTCCCCACAGAACAGTCCTAGGTGTGGAACGCAGCATTCCTCACCACCACTTCCAGGCCCAGGGCACAAACCTTTCCTCTAAGTGGATCTTCTCAGAAAGAGAAACTTTCCATAATTGTGTGGATCATTTTTATGCTGTCTTTAAACCAGGCTATTGCCAGGGGTCTCCTTGGCTTGAGTGTCCCCACCACAGGTAGCTCATCTGTGCAGCTCAGCCTCGTTCCCCAGCTTTGTGTCCAGAAATGTTTGTAAAACTCTGGTGGTAAACCCACAGGCTACAACCCGCCTCTCCGACCCTGACCCTAGGCACACCCAGGCAGGATGGCGCCTCTGTGACCCTGTCCTGTCCCCTTGGTACACCAGGCCTTTCAACAGAACCACCTGAAAACAATCACGGAAGAATCTTATTTGTAGGTTTTTTACTTTAAATTATAATCACCAAAAATACATTGGCTCAGCAACTGATTCATTTGCCCAGCAGCTGGGCCCGTGCTGAGCTGACAGGTGGCCTCTAGGGCCCTGGGGACAGATGGTCCCACAACACCCAATAGGAACAGTTCAAGGTGCCAGCCTGCACTTGGAGCACCTGCCCTCTGCTGCCCTGTCTCGGCCGTGCCTAACTGGTGCATGTGAACCGAGGCCGTGGAGACGGACACCAGGTTCCACTGGGCAGTTGACAGCCCTGCCCTGGGTTGTGATGTGAATGAGAGGAAGGTCAATGAAAGACTTCAGAAATGAAAATAAGATATTCTTTTTACTAATAAACTCGACAGTCCACGTCTTATGAAATCTTAAACCCAGCAAATTTTGCTTTCAAATAAAGTGTCAGAATCTCCAAACTTCCTGTGTCTGTGTGTGCTTGGGGAAGTTCTCATTAGGTGAGCTGAGAAACACCACTGACCAGAACACTGACAACGGGCCTGCTAGGAGGGAAAGTGAGAGAAGAGCTGTCCTTGCCTCCTCCGTGGGACAGCCCAGCCTCTCCAGGCCTTTCCTCAGACTCCCTTTCCCAGCTTGTTGAATCGCAAAGTGTAGTGCAGCAGCGGAGACCCAGGCCGGGCCGGGGGCGGGGGACACTGTGTCAGGGAACTCTGTGTCGGGGGACAGGAGGCTGGGAAGAAGAGAGAGGTGTGTCATCACAGGAGCCTGGCAATCAAGTCACCACTGAAAACATAAGGTACTTGTTCCCAAAACATCACAGTACAGATCCACCCACCTAGGGGTTCAGAGTCAGCAGGGAAAAGTCTGCAGAGCCCAAGCCTGTCATGGGCTCATCCTTGGTTTAGGGTCCAGTTTCAGGTTTCAGTATGCCCGTGCCCTGGACACAAGGTGCGGTAGGGCCTGACCAGGGTACTGGTCCCAGTGCCTGAGCTTGGACCCTACTTTGACTGCGGTGCTGCTCAGAAAGGTTCTGTGGCATGTGAAAAACAGGCTGAAAATTCATAATGGGATGGAATGTACTATCTACTCTGTAGAGTTAGGTTGGTGGGCAGGACTTGCCTTCCTTGTTTCCAGAACAGATTTTGAGCACCCCTGACCCTGCAGGGAGACAGGTGCACATCAGGGATAAAAACGCGAGTCACAGAAATGAAAGGCGGCTAGCTGAGGACTCGAGATTCCTTTGATGACCTCACAGCACCCCACATCCAGCACGATACTGGAGACCATCAGCCCAGCAGTCCCAGGAGAGCTGGTTAACCAGGTCACTCAGGCCCAGAAACTTAAGCAGGGTTTAACTGGTAACTTAGGCTGAAATCAGTCTTTTCCAAAACATCCCTGAATTCTCACTCAGGGACCTGTCAGATCAGTTCTGCCGCTCCCCTTCTCCCCTTTCATATGGGTCCTGTAGCACCTGCCCACAAGGCACCCTATGAACACCCCACGGTATCCATGGAGATAACCCAGAGCACTTTCTCCCCAGCCCCACTGTCAGCACCCACCTGCTGGCAAACTGCCAGGCGTCACGCAGCCTCTGCAGCTCTTGGGGCAGCGGGCTCTGGAAGCATCTCCACCGACAGAGAAGCTCGGGCTCTAGGCGCTGCCACCACAACTGGCGGATAGAAAGGTCACAAATCAATAGATGAGGGCCCTGAGGTTTAGGCAAGAGAGGTATGTCCACTCCAGCAGCTGACACCACCCCAGCCCGCTCACATATATCACTGCAGAAGGTCATGGGCAACCTCTCATGTACTCCATCTCAGGAAGGCTCAGAGCCGTTCCGTGGGGTACCCTCATCTGCCTGTGCCAAGGACATGGGTTGAAAACCAGAAGCCTTGCCTACACCGGTGCCTGTACGTGGACTCAGCCACACTGTCCAATAGCTCAGCCAGTTCCCCAATATCCCCGCTGAGAAACACAGGGTAGGCCACCACTGAGCTACAGGCGAAATGCCACCATTGCCAGTGAAGTAGCTCAAGTTCCACACTGTACATTTCAGAATCCCACCAGTGAGATGAAGGGAGAGAAAGCTGGGTTGTCAGGGTGCTAAGACAGCCAGTAACGCACCCAAAGGTCCCTGGCAAACTGCCAGGTGTCACACAGCCTCTGCAGCTCTCAAGGCAGTGGTGCTAAGACAGCCAGTAATGCACCCAAGGTGACTGGCAGGGCTGAGGTAGCCTCTGTTCTCCACCCTGAGACAGCAGCCAAGATGGCAGATTCAACAAACACAAAGTTACACCCACAGGAGAGCACAGGCCGATACCGTCCGTCCAACCTCAGCCAATGCTGCACAGACAGGTGACTGAGCCAATGCCCAGGCACATGGAGGGAAGGCTGCTCTTTCACACTTAAGGGGTCCATGCTGCCCGAGGCAGGCGCAGGGTGGCAGCCAGGGAGACCTGTCACCCCACCTGTGTCCTGACATACTCTCCCTGCCCCCACTTCTCCCCAAGTTTTTCCTCTTGAATTACAGTAACTGGGATGCAATTTTAGTGGGAAACAGACAACACCCGCAGCAGGAGAGCTGGGCCTACCAGTGCGGAGGTTAAAACCAAGGGGCACTCAGTCTGACAGGAGGTCAGGATCTGGTCGGCTGTCAGGGCGGGGTCTCTGCTTCGCAAGCAGGCCTGGAGGAGCCCCTAGAGAAGAGAATGTGCCAGAAGTTCAGCGGTTTGCACGTGAACCCAAGCCCTGAAAGACACTGTGGCTTCCCAGCATCACCAGACATGAGGCTCCTACGTGGCCAGATGGGAGGTAGAGGGAAAGGGAATTACCCTGAAGAAGTGGACAGTAATGTCGTGTGTCAGGGCACCTCCGCGGGAACACAAGTTTCTCTGAAAAATAGTACAGGTCAGTGAGAGAGCAGCCAATGGTGGGAGGATGAGGATGGTGTGTGACAGGTGGAGGTGTGAAGACAGCTGCCCATTCACAGCACCACCACAGACCCTGGTGGGCTGCTCATGCTCACTGCCTTTCCACACTTCTCTGAGCAATACAATCCCCCCAGCCTGCTGCTCCGGTGCCAACACAGTGGGTGGGGGGCCTCCAGGTGGCAAGGTACTCAGTGAGACAGGAAAGCAGCTCTGTGTGCTGGATGGAGCCCTAGTTCAATCTCTAGTCATAGCTGTGCTTTTCCAAAAACAAGAAAAATATCTCTGGGGTAGAAACTGTTCCCTGAAGTGAGAAGGGGACACATTTGTCACCTTACTGAGCCGCCTAGTAAGATCAGAGCCCCCGACACTGAGCCACCTGCAAAATGGAAGGAAACGGAGCCTCCAGGTGGCGACACTGTGGTCACAGCATCACTCAAGAATCAAAAATTGAAATAAATGTATGGTGAGCGAATGGTTTGCAGCCTTCATGGTTCCAAACAAGGCCGGGGACGGTCCTGTGGAGGAGGGAGGGCACCCACGCCTGTGCTGGCCTGTGCTGGTGGTGGGTGAGGGCTTGCACACCCAGCTCCAGCCAACACAGCTCCACATCCCATCAGGACCCGCATCATAGCAATTACTAGAGCTCCAAGTGACCACAGACACACTCACGAATTCAGGAGCCAGCCCTGAGTGACCAGATCGCACCTCCCAACTGTGTCCTGGGGTAATTTGCACGGCACTTACCAACTCAGAGTTGACCAAGTGGAAGAACTCGGCGCAGTCAGGGGTGGCTGGTTGTTCTGCCCAGGGGTTGCCGACAAGAACAGATGGAGGGAGTCCAAGAAGGATTCTTGGAGAAGAGGCAGTGCATCACTTAACTTTGCTTCTCGAGACCTTAGGTCTCAGGGCTGCAAGGATCTTTCCCACTCTTTGAACCAGAGTGTGGTCTGCAGCCCCCAATGTCCCCAGCCTGGGGCTGGCTGAGCCACTGAACCCTATAATAGACACTCAAAACCAAAATGTAAGTTACCTAAGAAGCAGGGTACCAATCTAAGTAACTGTAGGGTTCCAGCATTTCATTCTCTGAGCACACAGGGTCTTCCTTATTTTGACATGAGTTCTTTTTTTAAATATATTTTATTGATTTTTTACAGAGAGGAAGAGAGAGAGATAGAGAGCTAGAAACATCGATGAGAGAGAAACATCAACCAGCTGCCTCTTGCACACCCCCTACTGGGGATGTGCCCACAACCAAGGTACATGCCCTTAACGGGAATCGAACCTGGAACCCTTCAGTCCGCAGACCGACACTCTACCACTGAGCCAAACCGGTTTTGGCTGACATGAGTTCTTTTCAACATTTTGATCTTGGGTCTGAGGAGAAAGCTTTCCTCCCAAGTGCTTTTCATATCTCCAGGCCCTGTTCTCTATGGAACCCCAAGAAGCAGCCACCACAGGCTGGGGCGCAGGGGGCTGAAATGAATGACAGACTCCAGTGCCGTTACCTTTTGTACATGAGTAGCTCCCGCTGTCTCTGAAGGCGGGAAGCCATGTCCCATCCTCCTGCAAGAGCCTGGAGCCGGCTGCGGAAAATTCTGAAGAGGAAATGTCCCCGAGATGGAGCATGGCCATGGGGCACCACTGGGCCCTGTTCCAGGTCAGCAGCCATCTCCTAGAAAAAAACAAGGCTGAGATGCTCATGCATTTTCATCTCTGGTTCCAAGTGGTTCTCTGTCCCCAAATGTGAAAGCAGAGAACCCTTGGGGCTTCCTGTCTGCCCCAGTGAGGAATGGGCGTGGGAGAGAAGTCTCCACAGGCTCAGGATAAATGGGAGAAGCCTTTTTACGTGAAATCATTAGAAAGTTGCAAAAATAAGACTAGCACAAAGAACACCTTTATCCAGACTGACCCACATATAATGTTTTACTCATTTATCATTTGCTCTTACCCTACACATACAGTGTGGGGCACACACGTGAGGATGAATTACTCAGGTGAGGATTATACATAGCAGGCACTTGATAAATGCCTCAGTGTACACACAGTGTCCTTAACATGCCCCATCTAATCACTGTCCACCTGACATGTATACTCGGCTGTGTTTGCCCTTGTCAGTCACACCAGTCATGAAGGATGTGGAGAACAAGAGGTCAAGATGAGGGGTCAGGGGAATCAGGTCTCTTTTTTGTGGGATTTTCACTCATTTGTTAGTAAATTTCCCCAGTGCTCTAAACCACAGCCTCCATGTTTTCCTTTCCATTCCTATTTCCTAGATACAGGCACTCTGAGAGGCAGCAGGAATGCCACCAGGAAGCATGAAATCCACACACAGGACCCTGTAGAACAGAACGCTGTGCATTTCTGCAGGCAGGTTCCCATGGACACATGGATGGGGAGGCAGATGGGCTCAGATCTGACCCTTATGCCCTAGAAGGTCTGAGGCCAGCAGGCATGTTGACTACACCTGCTCTAGCTCTCTCCGTGCTCCTGCACAGGTGAAAGAGCCCGCTGCCTGCAAAGTGCCAGCCGACCTGAGACACTCTGTGAACTGTTGATCCTCTGAAGTGATTGACATCACTTCTCAGAGCCGACACCCAAATGGAACAGCCAAGAGTAAAGCAGAAACAGTGGGGTAGCACCTGTGTTAACATCAAAGTTGAAACTTTCTTAATTGCCTCTATTTTCAGAATGTCCCGAAGCCTGGAGACGATGCCAGCACCACAGCTTTGGTCTCTGTGTTCCCATCATGTGCACATGACTCGTTCACAGAGCACCCGTCACCTGGGTCTCAGCCTCTGTGTGTGTGATACGAGTTTTCATCCTGCTCAGCTGCCTTAAGACCCATTATGGATATTCATAATAAATACCTTAGTAACAAAAGACGCAGTGCAGTAAACACACTGAATTTTGCACCTTCTAACTCACCTGCAATCTTGAAAAAATATCTCGATTTCCCATGTAGCCACCAAGAACCAAATCAGAATTCTCTGAAGGGTCACAACTCCTTGAACTGAAACAAAAACACAGTAAAAGCCTCCTGAGTATCTCCTAATTGTGCTGGAGCTCCTTCTTCCCCTGCCTCCAGAGTTGTGTGTGGTCACAGGAACTAACAAACAACAAAACCTTCTATGACAGAATACTAGCAACACAAATCCAATAACATAAAAAGTTATGTACCATGACCCATGGGACTTATCCTAAGGACACAAGGCTTGTTCAACATCTATAAATCAACTAATATAATATACATCCCTTTTAATAAAAGGCTAATATGCAAATTGTCCTCTCGAACAGGAGTTCGACCTTGTGTTTGACCAGGGGGCGGGGCCAGCTGGCCAACCACCCATGGCCCCTCCCCTGGATGGTCCCGCCCATCACCCCCCCTCCCCACGCTGAATTTTATTACTGAATTTTTCAGGGTGACATTGGTTGATAACTTTATGTAGTTTCAAAAGTACAATTCTATAGTACATATCTGTATATTGTATTGTGTGTTCTCCACCCCAAGTCAAGTCTCCTTCTATCACCATTTGTCCCCTCTTTACCCTCTTCTACCTCTCTCCCCACTGAGTCTTAACAGCATTGAGTCTATCTATGAACATGGGATGTCTTTACATTTATTTAGGTCTTTCTGTCCCTCTCCCTTCCTCTCTGTAAAAAATCAATAAAATATATATTTTTTTAAAAATTAAGTGACTTGGTTTATATTATTTAAAAAATAAAAAGAACATAGTTGGAAGACTCACTTTTCCCAATTTAAAACTTAGTAAAAACTACAGTAATCAAAACAGTGTGAGGCTGACAATAAGGATAGACTTGTAGCTCAACAGAAGAGAATCCGGGGGAAAAACCTTCCCAAGTATAGTCGACTGATTTTTGACAAGGGCACCAAGACCGTTCACCCATGAAGGGACACTCTCCCAAAGTGCTGGGGGAACTGGACATCCTCAAGCAGAAGAATAAAGGTGGATTCCTAACATACACCACCTACAAAATTTAACTCAAATGGATCAAAGGCCTGAACATAAAAGCTGAAACTGAAAATAAATTGGCTTCATAAAAATGTAAAACTCTTATGCATCAAAATACTCCACTGAGGAGTGAAAACATGACTTACAGAACGAGAGAAAGTATGTGCAACTCATATGTCTGATAAGGATATAGCATCCAGTACATATAAAGAACTCTTACAACCCAATAAAACAAATAACCCAATTTTAAAACGGGCAAAGGATCTGAACAGACATTTCTCCAAAGAAGATACACTAATGTTCAACAAACTAATAAAAAGATGTTCAACATCATTAGCCATCAAGGAAAAGCAAATAAAAATCATAATGCAATATATCACTACACACTCACAAGGATAAATATTATCAAAAAGTCAGGTAACAACACTGTTGGTGATAATGTGGGAAACGAGGGAAATAAAATATTCCTACAACTACCCAAATTAAAAGTAAGATGCTTTTGGCATCAGCATTTCTGACCTCTGACAGAAGTCCATCAGAACGCTGACAAGGACGGTGCACGCTGTCTCCAGGTCTCCATCGCAGCCCCCGGCAGCGGAGGGCATGGGGACAAAATGCTCACGGATGGCCCACTGGTGGAAGTCCCGCCTGTAAGCACATACCACGTCTGTGCTGTAATGTCTGCAAGCAGGAGCTCCCACAGTAAGAAATGAACCCAGTGAGGGGCACAGCAACCTGCTGAGCTGGGACAGAAGCTGAGGACTCCTCCCAGGGTGCCTGAGGACAAACTACCAAAAGCCCAAGCCATCGGCACTGCCGTCTGTGAAGAAGCCAAACCCAGCATGAGTGGGCAAGGAGCCACGGCGATCATCCGTGCTTTCTCCTCCTGAAACCTGTGCAGACATATCTGAGGAAGGAAACCTCAGGACAGGCACAAGTACTGTATCCACAGCTCAATGTTTCTTGAGTAAAAGAGTGAATGAAATTTTGCTCACAGATGTGTTAAACTGAGCATTAGGATATAATGATAAAACTTAAGACAATGTAGAAAACCATAGAACGTTTTGAGGGCAGAATCTATTAAACACTTACCTTTCTATATCTGAAAGAGAGTCCACTTCCGGGTGAATCTCCAGTTCCAGCTGCACCCAGTCTCTGAAAGTTAACTGAGAGGAGGACCAGCTGGGTGCCACAGCGAGGATCGAACCCAGAAACCACAAGTCCTTTCCCCATAGTCCCACAGGCCAGCACCCTCACGTGGTCAGAGTAACCTCTACTTCATGCCACCTCCCACTGCTGGAAGGCAGTGCCGGCCCCAGGTCCTGAGAAGAACTGCTCTGTTGCTTTGTTTAACTGTGCATGGGAAGCTACTAAGATGGGAAAACTGGATTGTTAAGAGGAGTGCTCTGGCAGTGTGAGCAGTGGTCTGTGGCATCTGCAAACCTCTCAGGTTGCCGGTCAGCAACACCGGGAAAGAAGTCATTCTTTAGTTCCAGGAGGTAGGTAGTAACCAATAAACTTAATAACTGCTTCAAACATTCATGGTAGCATATTTCTTGTTTTCAAATTCTTGGAACAGTTTCACACATCAACCCAGACTAATCTCAGAACCTAACACTGCGTGTAAAAGAGCATGTCACAGAAACATGCATATAGCACATCCCAACAGGGTGAGGGCCAAGCCGGTGACAGGCAGCTCTGGGGTGCGCCTGCTGCAGGACCTGCAGGGCTGCAATGGCCCAGGGCTTGGAAAGCACCCTGAGGTGCAGGGGAGGCATCAGCTAAGCTGCTGGTGAGCACAGCTATTCCCAGCGTCATTGCTCCATGCTTTCCACAGACCGTCAGGCCTACTCTTGCATAAATGATATAGTTAACAATAAAACTGAAAAATAAAACAAATGGGAATTATTCTCTAAGACCAAAACAAACAGGCAAGCATCCCAGAAATAAATGCAAGTTATGGAAAGGAAGCAGAGACGAGTAACAGGGCACACTGGCCCAACGTGCCGAGGCTCCCAGGGATTGTGCTCGGAGAAGCCCGGCCCCAAACCGGAGCCTGGCAGATGTTTAAGATACATTTTTATCCATTCTTAAAATTCTCTGCAAAATATTACTGTTGGGGGAAACTGGGCAGAGTAAAAGGCCTCTTTCTATCTGGTTTCTAAACCTAGGTGTGAATCTACAATGATCCCAATAACAGTCTCAACCAAAGCCAAGTCTATGCTGCTCCAATGTCACTGGGTCAGGCCATCTGCCTGCCCACCACATCCTCAGGCCCCAACCCGTGAGTTGGGATGAGGTGAGAGAGAAGGAGAGGGACAGTAGTACCTACATGAAAGTCCTTCTCCTTCAGTAGTTCCTGAAAGGCCCTCTGTCTCCATAGACAGAGAGCAGCTCGCTGCCAGTCTGCAGGCGGCAGGCACAAGGGCCTCCAGGGAAGGCTGGCTGTGTCCTCCACGGAGAGAGGGTCTCGGGCTTCTGAGAACAATCTGAGCACAATGAACTGAAACTGGAGAGAGACAGCGATGCATCTGTGAGATTCAGAAAACACTCACGTCGCCTGGCCACATACAGCAGGCAGCGAAGACACTGCCACCTGCAGCGGCCTCACCTGCAGCGCCGCCTTTCCTGTGGGGCACCCTGGGCACCGTGACCAGTTACATGCAGCACCTCCTTGAGCAGCCTGTATGTAAACCTCGGTGCACACAGGATGGTTTCCCTGGGTGGACACCTAGAAGCTGATGGCTGGGTCTGACCTGCCTTCGCAGGGTGGTGCTGTCTTCCCAGGCCTCGGCTGGCACTGCTATCTTCCCAGGAAGTGACACTGGGCAAGCAAAGCCTATTGGGGGGTGTTCCTTTGTACCCTTTGCACCTGAGGAAGTCAGCCGTTTCCCTGTTTCTCGTGTAGGCTGCACCACATGGGAATCGGGACTGGACAGTGTGAGTGGGGACTTTCCTTGGTGGGGCCACTCCTTCTGCTCTTCATTCCATACCTTACAATTTGGCAGCTGAGTCTAAGCTCCTCTACACCAAGCATAGGGGCCCAGCTGCTCCCAACACCAATCTACCTGTCAGGCCAGGACGCTGGGCTTTTAAGCTTCTCCATTGATCCTAAGGGTGAGCCTGTACTGAGAACCAGGTTTAAACCTCACATGGAGGCTCCTTAAATCTCTGCAAAAGCAGCAGTAACCGCACCTGCCTGGCTGACACATTCTCACACACTTTAAATTTCTCATCTCCTAACAATCTAAAAAGCACTCACAAGAAGACTGAACTCTCTAGGGGAAATGGAATTCTCTGAATGGGCAGATTCTTACACCCCCTCGTTTAACTTGGAACAGGAGCAAAAGGCCGTGTCCAGCCCAAGCAGACAGCCTGATAAACAAGGGGCATGGGCATTGGACTCCTGCATAAAACCGGAGACTCAGGAAGAAAGGAACCTAAGAGACCCACCTTTTTTATTAGGCCTGGAGATAAACAGCTGTACCAAGCATCACATGACTGGGGAGAAAACTTACACAAAGCGTAAGAAATTGTCGCGGTACAAAATCTGAAAATAGAAAATGGAAATTGTAACATAGAAATGTGGTCCATGAAAATAAGGCAGAGAGAATTAAGTGTGAGTCCTGGTCCCCATCCTCAGCCTCCACTCCTGAGCACTGGGGAAGTGGCTCTCACGTCATACCCTTTGGGCCTAAGCTCTGTCCCTGCTGCAGGTGGAGACTCGGAGGAGGGAGAGACTAACCAGAACAGACTCACCCAGAGGCCCAGAGTCAGGAAGGCGGTGAGAAAGGGGGGGCAGGCGGGAGGGACCAGAGCACCTACAGGACTGACTCCCAGTGGGGACTGTTTGGTGTTGCCAAAGCCCAAGAGAGGGATGGGGATGGGCAATCTGCCTCCAGTGTGGACGACGCAGACATCAGGTGGTAGTAGGCAGAGACAGGCCTTCCTGCACTTATCCTTTCTGCTGATTACATCCCTCAGGCCTTTTATCAACTGCCAGTAAACTTCGAACACAGCCCAGCCAACAGCTCCACTTCAGATCCACCACACAGGACTCCTCAGACAGGCCAGCCACTCTCACCCCACCCACCCACCTGACCCAAGCACCTGCTGGCCTGCATGCATCACACTGTTGAGTTAGTAGGTGTCCCCACACAGAAGGGTAGGAATGGGCTCAATGGTGCATGATGGGATGTGAGGGGTGTAAACTGGCCTGGATTTAAAGGATGAAGATGGGTCTCAGAGCCCTTTAAGATGAGTCTACCTTTGGATGGGCTGTTCCACAGGTAGGGGTTTTCCCTAGAGAAACAGCTGCAACAGTTGCTCAGCACAGGGAACCAGGGACCTAACCAGAAGTCAGGACCCTGAACCAAAATGGAGCAGCTTTCACTGGCTCAAAGGACGCTGAGCGACATGCAAGGGCACCACAGTCTAGTACCAACATTTTAGCACGCAGTTTAGTGCAGCATGTGATCCCATTTTATAAAGAAACCAACCCTCTCACATAAATACATAGAAACAAGATTCTGGAAGGACAGACATCAAGAGGTTAATCCGTCATTATCTGATGGACACATCTGTTGACTTCTGCTAACAGAGGACACAATAATTGAGGGACCAGGGGAGAGCTCACTTGAGGCAGAAGAGTGAGGACTCCTTGGACCTGCATGTCAGGAGGCTGCTGAAGAACTCAGGGATGGAGAGGCCCCTGGCAGGGGTAGGAGGGCCCATGTGAACCTCCGGGAGCACAGACCTGGACTCGCCAAGGTGGATGGCCAGGGCAGCCAACCCCAGCACGTGCGAGGCGCTCAGGCTCGGGCCCTAAAATGGGACCGAGAAGTAGTTCAGCAGGAGGGAGGGTGCAGAGCCCCCTTCCCAGCTGCAGGCAGCAGCTGTACCTGGTGATGGAGAAGCTGGCAGAGCCTGGTGAGCACAGCGGGGAGGAGCGAGCGTCTACATGTGGTCGTCACAAAGCGGGCCGCCCAGGAGCCCTGCCTGCAGAGACAATGGCCAGTCCCAGTCCTGAAGAGCCCTCCCAGGATCTGGGGGACCAGCACTCAGGCAAAGGAGACCTCAGCAAGAAGCAGGCAGTTCCCCAAATAGTGGCGCCTCCTGTGCAATGCTCAACGCCTGCCCCACCCCCACGGGGTGAATTCAGCATAGCCCCCACCCGTAGCCCAGCAGGAAGGCCGAGGACCAAGAACTGATGGAACCAGGGAGAAGCTCTGCTCCACAAAGGGGGCCACCCAGAGCAGCAGGCCACCTGCACACAAACTGCCCAGACTACCTGTCCGGTGGGGCAAAAGTGGAGGCTGCCATTAGGTTCTGACAGAAAGACGTCAGCAGAAGATCCACGACCTGAGAGGAGAGACACGTGGAGGGGAACTTGCATGAGTCGGATCTTGTATTATTTACACACATTTGAAAGGTTTGCATTCAGAGAGGAAACTCCAAAACAAACGGGTACAAGAATCCCCACTCCCAAACCCTGGAAATATGACAGGCTGTGCTGTCCCGCAATCTCCTCTGGTGAAATGTTACAGCAGAGAGCAGGCCAGAGAGCAAATGTTGTGGACTTTGAGGCCACAGACGGCCTCTGCTGCATGTTCTCTGCACACACAGGTGGGGTGCTGACCCAGGCACAGAGGACTCTGACGTCTTGGTTCCATGTATACACTTTAAATAGCAGGACCAGAGTGAAGAGAAGGGCCTTCAGTTCTCTAGCACAACCCAGCAGGCACAACAGCTGTGTTCTCTGGCATCCCACATTCACCTGCTGCTCCCGCTGCTCAAGTTTGGGAGCAAGAACACTGAGCTGGATCTTCGAGACCTCGGAGCTGCCGTCATCCTCACTGAGGCCCAGGGCAGAGTGCAGCCTCTCAGAAACCACCGCAATCTGAGCAGACAAAACTGCAAATGGCAGAGTCGTCAGGTGAGCAGGGGTGCAGAGAGGGATGCAGAGGGGCTAATGAGGGCACAGAAACTATACACCACCACCCTGACTACACCCCAGGGCCAACTCCTTGCAGGCGGCAGTGACTGGGTGTGGAGAGGTGACGCGGCAAAGGGGCAGTCACCACACGCATGTACTGCTCATGTAAGGAGCACACACTGTCACCACCACAAACCTCACCACTTATTTAAATTCTTCATCTGAATCACATACCAACTCTCCCCGAAACTGTGTCATCTGCTGGAGGCTTGCGTCCCAGCTGCCATCATGTTTCTGATGGCCAAGAGCCACAGCCTTGAGGCACCAGAGGTTGGGTGGGTGCTGACTGGGCCAACCATACAGTGTGGAAATGGAACCTCTGCTGCTTTGGAAGAAGGCTGACCTGACCTTTCAGCCACCTTGCTGGAGCCTTTGGGTCCCACCAGGTCCCAGGATCTCCAGATGCCACATTCTGCGCACAACTCTGAAAGGCCACGCTCCCACCCCTGGCACACTCGGCAGGATCGCAGCTAAGGCCCTGCAGGCACCCAGCAAGCAGAAGAACTAATAGTTTTGTTAGTATTTCCTCCGTGAGGCTCTCTCAGAATATTCTTTCTTAGGGGAATAAAATGAATTCAGAAGAGCCCTGGCCGGGTGGCTTGGCTGGCTGGAGCATCATCCCATGCACTGAAAGGGTGCAGGCTCCATTGCTGGTCAGGGCACACATCTAGGCTGCAGTTCAATTACCAGTCAAGGCACATACAGGAGGCAACTGATAGATGTTTTTCTCTCCTCTCCCTCTCTAAAAACAATGAATATACAGTATCCTTGGGTAAGGATAAAAAAATAAAATCCGTACAGTTACTAGGTAAAAATATGGCCTACTAATTTTGTTTTAATATAATCTTATTTACTTCAGAGAGGAAGGGAGAGAGAAAGAGAGAAAAAAACAACATAAATGATGGGAATCATTAATTGGTTGCTTCTTGCATGCCCACACTGGGGATTGAGCCTGCAACCTAGGCATGTGCCCTGACCAGAAATTAAACCGTGACCTCCTGGTTCATAGGTCAACGCTCAACCACTTAGCCATGCCGGTGCAGGCTAGCCTACTATTTGGGATTTTGCATTTTCCATAACTAAAGTCTGAAAGTGCTGGGAGTTAGGATTTATTTCATAGATTGCTGTGCACCACTGCAAAGTATCAACTGTCCGGGCTCCTACTCCAGAGAAACACTCACAATGCACACAGTAGCAGAGGCACAGGCGTTAGGAAAAGAAAGAAAACCCCAACTAGTACCGTTACCCAGCCTCTCTCCACCACCTGTCCTACTGGGATGCCAAAGAGCAGAACAGTCACCGTCTGCCAAGGGTCTGTGACAGCTTGAGTGACTGCCTCCCAGCCTGTCTAAAGAGGACCACATCCTTGACACCACCAGGGTCAGGCTTAACTACCAAACACTGAACCACAGGAATAAGTACCAGCCACTACCACCCTGAGGGAGTGGACCAGCCACTGAGCCCCATCCATGGCCGCACACAGCTCCGAGCCTGCCCACTGCCCGTCCTTACCATCATATTTGGCGGCGTCTGTCATGGCGGCCCTGAGCTCTTGAAGTGCAGCTGTGAGCAGTCCCAGGCAGCCTTCCGCACAGCCAGGTTCCGCCTCCACCTCCATTCCCAGGGCTGCATCTGCGAGACCAGGAAGAGTGATTCTAACAAGTAAATCATATGGGAAACACGCAGCTGAATGTGGACCTGCTCATTCCCATGGTTCTCTGCCCACAAGGAGGGATGAAACCCTCCTGAGGCTGGATACTGTCACATCAAAAATCAAAACATTCAAGAACAAGCATGGTCTACCCGCCCCATTGCCACAAGTACAAAAAGCATGTGTCTAATAAAAGAAGATGAGGCCCGCCAGTGTGGCTCAGTGGTTGAACACTGACCCATGAACCAAGAAGTCACTGGTTCAATTCCTGGTCAGGACACATGCCCAGATTGTGGTCTTAATGCCCAGTAGGAGGCATGCAAGAGATAGTCAATTGATGCTTTTATCTCTCTATCCCTCCCCCCCCCACCTTTTCTAAAAAAAAAAAAAAAAAAAAAAAAGCAGCACAGCAAGGGAGGCTGGGCAGGAGACACTCATGAATGACTTATTCCCTGTTTCTCAAACTTCTAAGTTGTTTACCATAGTTGGGGGAAAAATAAAACAAAGAAAAAAGGCAGAATTGGTGTTTTAAAAGCAAAATCAGTTCATTTCTGGTGTCGCAGGAGAGGACACTGTGTGCAGCAAGCCTCACAGGTCTCCGGTGACATCAGGAGCCAGAGCTTAAGGCTTCTACTGATGAGCCCGTTACATCAAGTTCTACAGCAGAAAACATTCTGAAAGCCCCCAAAGGTGGGACCCAGGTCTGGGCGAGGAGGACCAACACCACAGAGGACATCCCCAGCAGAGCTGCGGTCTCACTGAACCTGAGAGCAGTGAGATCTGGGACCTTCATTCTTTGCCCACTCGGGCTGGCCTCCATGTTGTAAGTTATCCATGCTAGTGAAAGGGGTTTCTGGCAGACAGAAGCCCCATGAGCCTACATGGCCCTACAGTTCAGAGGTTTGAAACAAGCAAACACAAGCTGCTTCATCAGCGTGGCTCCTGCCCCTTGTCCAGTGACATTGTGAGAAAACAACCTGACGCACTGCTGACAGTCGCCACCTTATTAGTGGCCAGGTAGGGTGGGCAGGAACACACCGAGTCTGCCCAGCTGCTTCGAGCACGGCCATCTCACCCCTACATGCTTTCAGATGTGTCGTAGGTCCATGTCACTGCTCCCTAGAAACAGAAAGACACCCCCCCCCCTTGCCCTGAAACCCACCACAGAACTCAACCATCAAAATGGTCAGCCAGCCAAAACCGGTTTGGCTCAGTGGATAGAGCGTCGGCCTGTGAACTGAAAGGTCCCGGGGTTCGATTCCGGTCAAGGGCATGTACCTTGGTTGCGGGCACATCCCCAGTAGGGGGTGTGCAAGAGGCAGCTGATGAATGTTTCTCTCTCATCGATGTTTCTCTCTCATCAATGTTTCTGGCTCTCTATCCCTCTCTCTTCCTCTCTGTGAAAAATCAATAATATATATTAAAAACAAAACAAAAACAAACAAACGAAATGGTCAGCCAGAAAGCTGTCACAGCCCAGCCCTACAACAGGCTTCAGAAACGAGACAGTTCTGAAGCCTGGCAGCTAAGTCTGAGAGGTCACCCGAGTTTAAAGCTTGAACCCAGGACAGGCAAGCAGAAACCTCATCACCCTCAGTGGGACCACAAACAGCAGAGTTCCTAACACATGCACTGCTTTAGGAACGTGCTATTTCAGGTACATCAGCGACGGGGCCGAAGGCATCACATTCTGGTCCATGACTAGGGCTGGTGGTGGGCAGTCTCTGAACCCAGAGCCCTGGCGAGACCCAGCGTAACCTAACTACAGCACTGACCAAGGCACCACTGCCACAGCTCCTGGCCAAGAGCCCTTACTTGTCAGTGTCTTCTCTCCAGCAGCAGCGCAGGCTTGGCGGTAGGTGGAATACAGAGACGAGGGGATTTTATCTGCTCTGGATCAGAACAAAACATTAAAATCAGGTCAACTATAATTCGAGCTAGTTCTCAAGCTTACAATTCCAAAAACTTTAATAAAGCAAAAGTATGTGACAGAGTAAATGTAATTACACAGCACTGTACTAGAAAAACCACGCTACATCAAGTCCTCACTGGTACACAAGGCCATGTGCTCACATCTGCAGCAGTGGTTTCACTGGGCAAGGAGATTATTCATTTTCTTACTTCTCTTGTTCAAGTTTTAGAAATTTACAAATTTTAAAAGGGAACTTATACTACTGTAATTAATAATACTAACAAAAACACCAAAATGTGATGAAAAACACAAAAAATTATAGAGTAGGTCCTGTGATAAGGACAAAGGGCGTTTACAAACCACGGCTGGCACTGTCTCAGGACACAGTGACAAGTCCAAGGACAGAAGCCATGGAGTCACCCTCAGAGGAGCCACAAGGGACAGCTCAGGTATGGGATGCATAGACACAGGCATGGTCTGCAGGACAAGAAGCCTCCACATGAGCCAGGAGGGCATCTGACCTGCCAGTCCTGCAAACCATGACGATACAAACAGGAAGAGGACACAGCTGAGCTCCAGAGCGAGGGCCCATCAGGAGCCTGGAAAGTAGGAACCCAGGGGGACCACCAACCAATTGGGAAGTGCAAAGCTTTTAGCTTAAGAAATAGAAACCAGCCTGGCTGGTGGGGCTCGGTTGTTGAGCACTGCCCAGGAACCAAAGGTCACTGGTTCAATTCCCCGTCAGGGAACATGCACAGGTTTTGGGCTCGATCCCCAGCAGGGGGCACGCAGGAGGTAGCCAATCAATGTTTCCATTGGTCCCTCTCGCTTCCTCCCTAAAAATCAATGAAAGTATTTTTTAAAAAGTAGAAATCAATGCAAACAAAAGAAAGTGGAGAAATTCATAGAAAACCCTCAGGCACCACTATCACCACTACTCTGAGAGGGAAGGCAAACACAACAGCTGTTTAGCAAGAACAGACTGACATAAAAAGAACATCTGGTGGCAAAAGTGAAACTCACTAAAGGACAGGCAGGTGAACTTGAAGAAGAGGGGGGAAAAATCCGCAAACACCAGATATGTAAATATGTCAGAAGAGAAAAAACATCAGAAGACAATCCAAGAACTCTAATACCTGAAAATCAAGGGCTCCAAAAACCATGCAGACGGCAGCAAGCCTGCAGTGAAATTAGCTAAGGTGGAATAATAGTGTCTGGATTTGCTCCAAAATAACCCAGAAGCGTGGGTAAGTGGATGAACTGAGGGCTACAGATGAAACAAGACTGGCCATTTGTTGATAACTATGAAAGCTGGGTTATACATACTCTTATCTGTAGTTCTCTATCTTAAATTTCTCATAACAAAATGTTTAAAATAGACAAAATTTCTTAGTACTGGAGGACATGGATTTCCAGATTTAAAGGCCTACCATCTGCCCAGCCAAGAAATGACATCAGACCCACAGCAATCCACATTACTATAAAACTTCAGAACACAGCGAAAAAATAAGACACTACAGGCCTCCAGAGAGAAAAACACATAAGCTCATAACACCTCAACAATGAGGCTGAAAGTCAATGGAGGAATATTTTCTAAGACTGAAAGGAAAACAAGCTCCAGCCTATATTTCTGCACTCAACCAAATTACCTATTGAACTTGAAGGCTCAGTATGGTGTCAAACTTTTTTTTTTTTTTTACCTCCGATCCATCCTTTCTTAAGAAAAATCTGCATCAACAGGGTATGTTCCACCAAAACAAAGGAGCAAGCCAAGAGGATGATATGAGTCACAGAAAAGGAAGGGTCAGCACAAGCCGAGGAATACTCCTGGGGGATATCGAAAGGAGACACAGATGGCAGCTGTGCTCAGAGGCCAGAAGCTAACAATTCAGACAGGAGCAGGTCAAAGAAAGGCTCTGCAAGAGGCGTCTCCAGATGTAACTGTTGGATACTCGACTCTGAATGAGAGGACTCTAGACAACTGGCAGGATCTGCAGGCGAATCATGATATGTAGAAGGAAAATGAGGTAAGACAAATATGAACTCTAGAGAAAACAAAAGTAAACAACTGGATTCCTAAGGTCAAATCTGAACAGTTTTTTATAAACTGAGTTTTTAAAACTATTGTACAAAGGACAGCTAATTGTATTGATGGAATAAATTAAAAAAAAAAATTGTTTGAATTTATTCCACAGGGATTATCAATTGATATTTCCTAAAATAGAAAAAGTGATAAGCAGCAAAATAAAAACGCTCTTTAGAGATATGGAAATAAAACCAGCTAGAGTTGAAAACAGTTGCATCCAGACAGAAAGAAGTGGCAGGGAGGGGTGAGTGGTGGCTGTCTTTCTTAATAAATTTCAGAACTATAATTCTTTTTTCTAAACCAATTTAACTTTGACAAAACATTTTTTAAGACTAGAAATAAATGTCAAAAAATTAAGCTACATCATACAAATACAAAAAAAGCTGGCATTAATTTTCCTTTCATGATTTTGTATGAAAAACACTACTTAACTCCCAGATCAATCAATCTTCTACATGTTCTTTGAAAAATTATGCTAAGTGGCAATACTCAGAATCAAAGAAATTCTTTTAAAATGTTAACTAATTTTGAGCCAATATTTTATATAATTGATATAATTTTATATAATTTTATATAATTTATATAAGTAAAACACACGTGACAAAAACATCTCTACAAAAGACCCAGAATCCTCTGCATTGTCAAAGCCCTACTAGAAGCAGCCTATCCTTGCGCACCTCTTCAGGGACTCTATGAAGGCCACACGGGAGTCAGGGGCACTCGGGATCTGTGAGAGGAAACACAGACTCCAGTGAGATCCAGGCAGGAATGTCCTTGCTCTCTGCCGCCTCGGTCCCGAGTTCGTGAAGATGTGTACTCACCACTCGCGGTGTGAGCAGGGCGGGCAGAAAGTGAGAGATGTAGTAGGGCCTCCTGAATATGCTGCAACACAGAAGGGCGGGCTCAGACAACAGAAGCGCCAGGACCTCAGTGAACACAACAAAACGTCTGTTCCAGAGTGGCACCATGTGGGCCGTCTCCTTTCACGGCTATGACATTACATCACATTTTTAAGTCCCAGTTCATACAAAGGGTAGTCTGTGCTGGTGACCTGTGTCCTGTGGAATCTGGATAACACTCTGCCCCCCAGGAAATCCCAGAAGTGGGACCACATTTTTCAGAAGCAATACCTTAAAATAAAGCTAATCCACACTGGTATTAACCAGAACTTAAGAAGTTTTGGAATCACATAAAATTCAACACAGTTTTGGTATTTGATTCCCTGTACTAGCTTCACACTGGTCACCAATTAAGTATTAATAAAAACAATCGTCCCTCGAACAGTGTGGGTTCCACTCAGTTCCACCTGTTGGCTGTTTTGGGGTGCCCTGTGCTTTTCTAAAGAAAACGCATGTCACGTCAAGGACTCCACACCAGCAAGCTGCAAGACCACTGCTGGGACACTTACATGGACTCCTGCGTCTCCCCACAAACATGGCCTCCCTGCGGCTCGTGGCCCTGAGAACAGATGAGGGACAGCCCCAGCGTGACCCTACCTGGCCTCCATGACGGCAATGGGAATTTTCCCTGTGTGTTCAAACACCTGGATAGCCTTCTCCACATCCTGGGATGCCTGGCGGTGGGGCTGACTCCGTGAAGGGAGGAAAGAAAAAACAGGACACTTAATAGAAGGCTTGTCATCTGAGGTAAAAGGTGCGGAGTCGATGCGTGCACACTGGGAATTCAGAACCACAAAAAGCATCGGTGGCTTTCTCTCTGCCCTCAGCAGTCAGACCAATGAGCAGCCCGGTAACAACATGGCCCCTGTGGAAAGCCACTGCCATCCTTCCATCTCCTTCCTACTTCTCCTCTCTGCTCCCTTCTAGGACAGTAAAGAGCTCCAACTAAAGATTTTCCGGTGAGAAGGAGCAGAGATTAAGTTTGATATTTTTCTTAAAGTACAGCAGTACATTTTAAACAGAAAAAGGAACTAAGTATTTCATAATATTCACTTTAATAGCATTTGTAACAGTTCTCCAGCAACTCACAACTTTTAAGTAAAATGGTCTTAAAGAAGACACGCATACCACATGGACACCTAACATTTGGTTTACATAAATGTAGTTAACCTCTTTTCCTGTAATTCCTAGAGAGAGAAAAAAAGGCACCTCCCTGCAGTTTTACAGACCACTTTGTCCACTCATACCCACATGGACGGGATCTCCCAAAAGACAACCCTTCCCACATGCAGTGACGATCCTGTTCCTGTTCTCAACAGAGATGTTACAGAACAAGCACTTGGGGCAACTGTCACATTCCACCTGCACCAGACACCCCAGGTCCCGGACAGGAAAGGCTCAACTCCATCACAAGAAACAAGAACAAGAATGTGCTTGGTGAGCACGAGGGGGACCGAGGGGAGCGTGGGGGGGCCTGAGGCAGCAGCACCAAGGTGAATTACCTCTGTGACGTCCCTGGCTGTAGACAAATCCTCATAGAGCCCCATGTTCTCCACAGAAACCTGCACAGAAGACAGGAGCGAGAACACTGAGGACCAGATGGGTGTGGGCAGCTGGAGGTCGAGGGGAGGAGGGGAAGCCAGGACTTGCCTTCAGGTCGGCCAGCCGTGTCTTGGCCAGCGAGACGTAGTCTGTGAGGAGGGAGCGGTACTTGCTGGGGACCAGGGGTGGATGGAGAATATGCACCTGCAGCAGACGACACAACAGGACGGGAAAGTCAGAGAATTAGCCAAAGACCATGAGGGCAGAAGCTGGGGGAGAAAAGGATGGAACGGAATGGGATCCTGGTGAGGGTTTCCACATGCACCCGAAGGCGCGCCTTCAGAAGTGGGCACAAGAGTCCTGCGGGAGGGCCCGAGACTCTGCACACCTCTCTCCTCAGATGGAAGGCACCAGGCACCTTTCCATCTTAAAAGCCAGGGGTCAAGCATTCAGACAGGCAGGGGAGGCCCGGGAGACGTGAGCAGTGCTCTGGGCTTCACCCCATATGGGTACATGGCTTGATCTACTCCTCTACCTATTCTCTCACCTGGATTCTATGAAATATGAGATTCTAGGTGCCCAACCCCCCAAAACAAATGCTAGATATAGTTATCTAACTAAAGGCTTACAGAAATAAACATTTTAATCATGAGATTGATATAGACCTATTATACACTCAGAGGTAACGACCCCTGGCAGTTTGGGTTATATCCTTCCTGGTTCTTCTCCTCCAATATAAAAACATATCATTCTTAAATATAAAAAGTGGGATGTGCAACTCTCCTGTTCTCCCGGTCCAGCTCTCTGAGCTGCTCCAAGGAAGACCTGCGACAGCTCCCTGTATGGCCACCAGCCAGGGGGTGGTTTTTGGCCTTTTATCATCACCAGCGCTTTCACTGAGGGCATGCCTACACTCCAGTTGTTGGGTTTGCAGTGTTTAACAAGTACCTGCTCAGGAAAACCATCCCTGGACTGAGGAGGACATGAGCAAAGGCCCGGCAGCCGGCTTCTCACCTGCAGGTACCGGGGGGCCTCAAAGGGCACGAGGTCGGACAGGAACTTGAAGAGGAAGACCAGTGCCTTCTTGCTGCTGCAGTGGTGGCCCCTTGAGCTCCCAAAAGAAGCCTGGAGGGAGATGGGTGTGAGGCACCGACAGCACATGCCCTACTGTTCACAAAGGGACTTGTCAGTGAAGCACCTCAAAACCAGAAAACTGCTACTGGAGAGAGAAACCACAAAGCCAGTTGGTTCATACAATTCTGAATGTCATGGCGAAGCTTTGACTAGTCAGCTGAAACATAACTACGGCATCTTGTGAACATCAGAGGCACAATTTACTGCCTAACACGGACTCTCCTCGGCAAGTTGGGGGACATGCAAACTACCTATTGGGAGCACCAGCAGGTCAGCAAAGATAACGCACCTGGAACCAGTCTGCATAGGACGGGAACACGGAGGGGCCCTCCAGCACAGCCTGACGCACAACCAGGAACACAGTGACCATGCAGTCCAGGTCAAAGCTCTCAAACGCACGGGCCAGCAGACAGGTTACCCAATCTGGGCAAGAAAAACCATGGAATAAAATGCGTATGTTCCGCTGGGGAGTAAGTGCCCCCCTACGACTTGATTACCCAATGCCCATTTCAAGGGACTAGAAACTGATCAGCGGAACCCAAACAGCAACTACAACAGGCTGACAGCAGCGGCGGGCAGAGCCTGAGGGCACAGTCCGCAGGATGCAGGGCATCTTCAGGGCATCCTCGCTGAGATGGACACCATGATTCCCCTTTTGCCGACAACACTGCGCACATCGCACGCAGACACACGCACACTAGCACACCCAGAACGCCCCCGAAGCGCACCAGTCACCAGCCGCTGGGCTCCGGGGAAGCAGATCACCATTGTGGACACACAGGACAGCACGTGCTGCCAGTTCACCTCGTGCGTCTCCAGAACGTCTTGTAAGTGGCTCACCAGCTCCTCGGGACTCAGAAGCACGAAGAGCTGAAACAAAGTGCCTGGGCTGGCAGAGCAGAACCTGCTGGCAGAGTCAGACGCCACCCCTTTCCTGGAGGACACAACTCAGAGCTGAAAGGAGACACTTCTGCGTCTCTCCTCGCTGAGGGGTCAGTACTGGATGGAACCAGAGCTCTGCGGGAGCTCTCCATGGCCCTCGTCTTGCCCCGTGACTCACCCTGCGGTACAGGCCGGTGAGCAGAGGGTGGGTCCTGGCGAAGCTCCAGTCCCTCTGCATTTGAACAGCATCGGAGACTTCACCAGGAGGAAGAACAGACAAAAACGTCAAGTCAGCAATCATCAGAAAGCTGGGTTTTAAAGCTGCAATGTCAAAGAACTACCTTATTTTAATTTGTATTTTTTCAACTAGTGAAGTTCACCATTTCCGTTTGTTAACCATTTCTAGGTTATAAAATGTCTCTTTGGCCCAGATACCTGCTGGTGATCCTATGTCATATTTGAGTCTAGTTGCTTTTTCTTTTTTTCTGGAACAATTTATTATTATTATTATTATTGATTTCAGAGAGGAAGGGAGGAGATAGAAACATCAATGATGAGAGAATCATTGATTGGCTGCCTCCTGCACGCTCCTTACTAGGGATCGAGCCCGAAACCCAGGTTTCTGCCCTTGACCGAAAGTGAACATAGGACCCTTCAGTCCTCAGGCTGATGCTTTATCCACTAAGCAAAACCAACTAGGGCGACTTTGACTGCTTTTAAACTTTAACTGTCAACAGAAGATCAATGAGGATGCTGTGGAAAGGAGGACACAGGTCCTCAGGAGTAGGATAGCAGCCTCTGTCAAGAGCGACCGTATCCCACCTGCAGACCCTCCTGAGGATGTACCAAAGCACAGAGCCAGCTCAGTGGACAGGGTGTGCATTCAGTCCATCACTAAGAGTGAACGCTTGCCATTGATAGTGACAGCAGCCAAAGGACACTCATTATAAAAGATGACATGAATATTAAACACGTTAGAAAACCACGAAACTACATAAAATACATAAGTTAATGACATATGGAAACAAACCTTGAAATTTAAAAGTATAACTACATCTTCAAAAATCTATTTAGAAAAAAACTAGATTTTGTGTTAAAGCTACTTCTACTTTGTTGATGAGAAGGATGAGTTTTTCTTTCCACGCTTCTTTAATTGTAAATTTTCTTAATGAGAATGTGTTCTTTTCAAATGAAAGGATGGTTAATAATAAAATAATCTCAAAGTGTCTGAGAGCATTAACATGGGGCCCAAGTCCCTGTCGAGGGAGGCAATGGTCCCCAAACAAACGAGTCTGGAACCCACCTTTCAGCACAGGCTGGTGAGTAAGTATCTGAGTCAGAGTGTGCCTGAAAAACCTCTTTGGAGAATCCGTCGAAATTATACTGTGGAATGTGTGTCCACTGAATCCATTGAACCTGCAAATGGAGTAGAAAGAGGATCTCAAGAAAAAAGATGCCTGCACTTCCCGACAATAGGCCTCTCACTAAGGATCTCCTCCCTCCCTCTCCAGAAGAGAAGAGGAGACACGAGAAGAAGCTCCTGGTGGAGAGCCCCAGTTCCTACTTCATGGATGCAAATGCCCAGCAAGCTATAAACCACCGCTGTCATTAGCCCTGCACAAACACTAGTTTTGTGTATTGGCTGCTCCACAGTTCTCTGTCAGCCAACAGGAGGAAAAGCAAGGCTTACAGAAGGATGCTCCTTAGAAGGAAGCAGCACTAAAAGCCCCTCAAATCAAGATTTGAAAAAAAAAAAAAACACCCACATTTTTGAAGAAGAAAAAAAAAGACACCATACTTGCTGACAGCTAATCAAGGCATTCTGTTCAGCACAACTGGCAGGAGTCTGGGCCTGGAGGAATGAGGGGCCCAGAGAGGGGTGCCTATCCTCCTGCCTCATCTCAGAGAAAGCAGGCGGGCCCGGGGGGCCCCAGTGCCTCCCAGCTGTCATCTCTCCTAACACTGACACGATGGCAGGAGTGTGCTCAGGAGTCACCTGCTGGTACTGGAATGTCTAAAACACCTGGGCCCTAACCTAGTGAGCACCGCCCCCAGGCGCCCCCAGGCCCCCCCAGGAACGTACCAGCACCTCACTGCCTTGTGCGCTTTGGACTCCTCCTGCACGCCAGCAGCTAAGGTTTCAAGTGCGACTGATGCCAGGACATGGAAGCAAGAGACAGAAGCATATCATCACCGCCCATCAAAACAACCCTGACTAAGTGTTTCTGGACAAGGCAGGCATTTCATCCTTGGTAAGAGCCCCTCACTGCCAAGTTACAGACCTCCCAAGCCACCCAAACCCCTAGACAGCACAAGGCCTCTAAGGTTCCAGTGTCTCAGTGAAGCCTTTACAACCAATCAGAATATGCAGACAACGAAGCACCCCCAATTCACCATTAAACATAAACATTCATTCAACAGCTCTGGAGGAATGAGCCAGGAGAAAAAGTGGAGGCTAAGTTTATACTAAAGTACAACCAAAAAGGGGATTTTCTGGTACAAGGACTCTACGGGGAGATATATACAAACAGGAAGAATACTTGAAACCAAAAGGTAGAAACAGAAAATTCCTGGTAAACAAACAGTCATTTACAGCCTGGGGCACAGAGCAGCACACTCACAGAGCAGCATTCTCTGCAACACGGCCACAGCAATCTGTGAACACAGAACGAGTTACCGTTACTCAGTCACACCCGTGAACCACACAAGAAAGCTAGTTGTTACTCTAGAGTCAAATACAATACTGGCTTTTCAAAGAGGTACACTGTTAAGATTTCCTCTTAGGTCTACGTAACATCCCAACACCGAGGAGACTAGACAGAGTTAAAGGCAGACTTTCTGTAAGTATCTGTCGTGATGCCCCAGAATGCCCAGGCCCTGGTCATATCCCACCGGCCCCCTGCTTCCCACATGTCTGTACCACCCAGGTGCTGCCCATGCAGAGTCCTGCTAACACTGTCTGGACTGCAGCTGGGAAAGAGCGCCCCCTCCCCTCCTCTGAAATCACAGGGGAATTCCAGGCCGTGAAGATCTTTGCCTTCGAGCACTCTGGAAACCAGAAGACATGGGGGAGATCACAACCTGTTCCCACTTCCCACACCTACTGGATGGGGAGGGACACGAAGGGGGCACCTCATGAGCACAGCAAAGTCAGCCACTGATCCAGGGATGTCCAGGGGAGGACTCCATGGTGGCATGGTGGGTGCAGGTGTAGGGGGCTTATTCGACAATCCTATAATGCTTCACCTTTGTTGTTCCTCCTACCTGGGGCATCTGTTCAGCCTCCACATTTCTTCTTGGACCTGAGATTTTCTGAAATCCCCTCAAAACAAACACTTGTACAAAATCTGAAAACCACAAAAGCAAAGTATTTACATACACTGCAGTCCCCGAGCAGCCAGGAGGCCAAGAGGCCCACAAGACCACCCTCTTCAGGGGCTGAGGGCGGACCCACAGGCAGCTGTGAGGACACCCTGGCTCCTGTCCCTGGGAGCCTACAGGTCACCAGACCCAACCTAAAAGCTCTGACCAAACTAGACTCTCTCCTTGCCATTCTATTTGGAAGGAAAACAGAGCTGACCCTTGAGCCCACAAAAAGTAGGTGGCCACATCCTTAACCACCTTGTAAGTAACAGGTGCTCCTACCCTGCTGTCTCCCTCAACACATTCTCTGGGGGGTGAAACTGAGCCTCAATTAGCATAGCCCTCCTCCAATTGGGATGCTGAGGGAGCTCCTTGCCAATCCCACATGAGGGCTTGTGCCTCCTCATTCAGGTCATAATCCACAAATATTTAACTCAAGACACCAGCTACAGGCCCCGTAACATAATGGATCAACAGGCTGACTTAACAAAATTTCCACACAATTCAAGTTAAATCCAACAGGTATGGCCCACTATGACTTCATGCTAGATTTCCACGCCATGGGTGTAAGGGTCTTTTCTGCGTCCCACAGATCCTCACAGCAGAAAACTGACCTAAATGAATTCCCCCTCCACCCTCACCCCAAAGCCTGCCTCTGTGATGGACTTACCAGAGAGCATAGCCCTGGTGATGTCGACGTGCTGAGAGGTGTCTTCTGTCTGCTCACACAGACAACGCAGGTTCCTGAAGAGCCACGCCACCACCGCCTGCACGTCCGAGTGGCTGGGGACAAGCATACAGCACACCTGGACCCTTGCTCCACAGCCATCGGGCCATTTTCTTCTCACTCATTTCACTCACTCAGCAGCTTAGGCCACTGAGAATAAGCTAGCAACCACCTGAGCCTTCTGTACCAAGAAGTTAGGGACACCTGCTACTAACATCAAAAATAATAATTTTCAAGTAGTTTACTCGCACTTATTTGGAATAGCTCACGACTGTTGGGAAAGGGAAAGAAAGGTCAATAAGATAATCATACAAATGAACAGACAGCAGCATTACAGGCTGCAGGCTGTCTCCACGGGATCGGCCATGCAGCATAACCTGTGTGAGAATCCATGTGGCCTGCAAAGCCCTGATGGAGAACCCTCACCTGCCCGCCTATCACCTGTCACCTCCCTGATAACAATGTTTTATGTGCCTGGCCACCTGTACATCTTCTATGGGGAACTGGCAACTGATATCCTTTGTCTATTTTTAATTAGAGCAGTCAGGCCTTCTCCACTTCAAGATTACAAAAACATCCTTCCAGTGCTTTTATAATTTCTATTTTTTCCTTCTTTGATTTATCAACATTGTTTTTGGTATAAAGTTCCAACTTAAATCACGGGTTTCTCTCTCTGCCTCTCCCCCTTCCATTCCACTCTCTCTAAAAATCAATGGAAAAATGTCGTCAGGTGAGAATTAACAACAAAAAGATCCAACTTAAAAATCTAAATGTGGCCCTAGCTGGTTTGGCTTAGTGGATAGAACATCAGCCTGCAAACTAAAGGGTACTGGGTTTGATTACAGTGAAGGAACACATGTCCGGGTTGTGGGCTCAGTCCCCAGTAGGGTGCGTGCAGGAGGCAGCCAATCGATGATTCTCTCTCATCACTGATGTTTCTATCTCTCCCTCTCTGTTCCTCTCTATAATCAATAAAAATATATATTTAAAAATACAGATGTGGCCCACAAGAACCACCACCAGTGTTTCAATATGGCATTTTCAACTCAGCTGGGCAATCCCCCAAACAAGTTTTTCCTGAGCAGAGAACAAACATGCAAACCCCCAGCCTCCTGCTCGGGTTGGGGAGGAGCCACTGCCTGGCTGCCTAGAGCAGGAAGCTGCCATCTGAGCTTCCAAGTGCTTCTGGCCCCTGCTCTCAGTCACAGCCTCTCATCCTGTCCCTGACATCCAGAGGCACCCATCAATCTGAGTCTTCCAGGGAGAAAGACGACACTAGATCGGTTCCTTCTTTCCACACTGCTGGTTTGCACAAGCCCATCTAAAACGTGCTCAGTTGTCGGCCACTGGTCCATCTGCCTCCTGCTCCGTCCTCTCCCACATCCTCCCATCTTCATGGCTTGCACCTTTTTATAAAACCCCCTTTCTGAGGGTTGGTGGGATTTCAGGATGAAATAAAAGCACTTGCACACATATATATTAATCATATTTACCTGAATATCTTTTTAGTTTTTAAAATATTTTTAAACATATCACATAATGTATCTTCTACAAAGAAAACATTACCAAGCCTGTGCACGATAAGACTTCAATTACAAAAAGACATTCCCTTTAAATAATAAATTACAGTTGACCCCTGAACAACACAGGAGTCAAAAATCTGTATATAAATTGATCCCCCAAGTTTAATATAGTCGTCAGCCCTCAGTATCTGCAGGGGACTGGTTCCAGGACCCCCCCATCAACACCAAAATCTGCAGATGCTCAAGTCCAGTATGTCGTGGAACCACACATACAGCTGACCCTTTGCATCAGCAGACTCCCAACTACAGATCAAAAATACTGTTTTTAACCTCTCAGTTGGTTGAATCTGAAGATGCAAAACACATGGATACAGAGGGACAACTGTACTGGGGAAAAACCGTGTATACGGAGGCTTGTGCAGTTCAAACCCATGTTGTTCGAAGTCAGCTGTAATAGTTTCTCCGGGCAATTTTTGGCTGTGATACATGAGACATACAAGACGAGGTTACAAAAAACAAATCACATGGCATTTAAATAATATATTATCACTACCTTTCCAGTAGCTCTTGGAGGCTCACAATGTTTTGTATTTGAAGACGCCACACAGCTTCCAACAACAAAGAATCCTGTAAAAACAACAACAGCATTGTGAGTCCTTCAGGATGCATTTTCATACAGAATGTTCAGCCTGTGCTCTTAACCACCAGGCTCTATTTAAAATCCAAGTGGAATAACAGCATAGCCTAAACTATTTTACCCACTAGTTTTAAAACTCACCAAGCCTTCGGACATGCCCACTACCATCTTTCCCCTCCTCCTGCCTGTCCTCACCATCACATGTCCAGCAGGCTCAGACAGGACCCTGCCCCGCCTCTAGCTTGACCCACTTCTAGACCTTTCTCCACTGTGGCCTACCCAAGATTCCAAAATGTAAAGGAACATGCCAACATCTTTTTAGAATGCCTCGTGGCTCCTCACAGCTTTGAGGATAAAGCTCACTCTTCAACACAGCACAGCCCTTTGTGATCTGGCCCTATTTCTCTCTCTGTCCTCTCCAGTGAGGCCCTCCCTCCTGCAGCAAGGACACACACCGTCCCTCAGTCTCCCTGCTCCAGTCACACCCGTCTCCCAGAAACCACACTCCTCCTACACTTCCTGCACCTCCCAGCACTCCTAGGAAGCCTTTGCCAACCATCCAGATACAGTCGCCCCTCTTCTCTGTACCCTGTGAACAGCCGCACACAGTGTTTGCGGGTACCTCCTTCCCATCCATCGGCATTTACTGAACACGTCCCCCTACTCTCTGCAACTAATGAGATGCTCGGTGGGATTCCAGAAGAAGCGTCCTGTGGCTCCACCCAAACAACAGGGCCTGCTTGGAAAAACCCTGACGTCAGAATTACAGTCTCAGGTTTACCTGTGCTTTCCACAATTCTTGACAGAAGGTGAGACGGGAGAACATACTGTGTGCTAGTAAATGCCCAGCGATCTCTAACAAGGAAGACAGTTTCTTCTGAAAAGAGAGGTTAAGCCTTTTTTCAAAAATGGGCAAAAAAAAAGGGGGGGTGGGCAAATACCTGCAGCAATCAAGAAATACCTCATTTCCCCCAATCGCTTAAAAAACACGAGCAGCCCAGTGACCACATCGTGCTGTGCCTTACTCTCTGCTCTGGGTCGAGCAACACCCCACGGGAGGGCTCCGCACGCGCCGCACAAATCTGCACAAAGCTGGAGGCCACTGTGTGGCTGGACAGGACGGCCACTGGAACCCCCAGCCGAGAGGCTTGATCCCGCAGAGCAGAGCCTTAAGGAAACACAAAACATAGAAACACTCAAAATCTAAGTCAGAAGACTGAAGAGATTAAAACACCTTCTTGTAAGCTGTAGCAGCCCAGAAATTTGCCTTTTGAAGGTCAGAAGAGGTCTCCGGGGAACATGCCCCAAGCAAGTCACAAACATCGGACTCGCCCTGCTCCATGCCGAGGAGCAACCCCTCTCCGGTGGGCCCGAACGCCCGTTTCTGGGGCACACAGCGAGGGGGTCACCGGAGGCCTGCGGAGGAGGAAGCCCCGACTCACCGACCAGCGCGCCGGGGCTGCCGCGGTCCATCCACCCGTCCATCCCTCCGCTCAGGGCCGGCTCTGCAGGTCGCGGGCCGTCCACCTGGAACCCAGCACAGGGCCTGGCAGCGGGCAGACGACCCCGGTGTCGGTGCCGATGCCGGGGACGCCTGCCTCCCGCCCTGCGCTCAGGCGTTTTGTCTGAAGAAGCGAAACTTCTGGAACTTCCTCATAATCCCCAGGGATAAACGCTCACCCCCACCCCGTTTCCTCCTCCCGTCAGCACCGAGGGCTCCAGCCCCAGCCCTTCCTCACCTCCAGCAGCAGCTGGCTCAGGTCCACATGGCGCCTCAGGAGCTGCAGGGCGGCCGCCAGGACCCGCCGGCCCCGCTCAGGACCGGGCTTCTGCCTCCGGGCCCGGCCCGCTGCGCGGCCCGGTTCGGACAACGGGACAGCCGGTCAGTGGCCCCGCGGCCGCGGACCCGGGCCGGAGCCCCGTTCCGCCGCCGGCGAGGGCCACGGGACACTGTCCCCGGCGCTCCGCGGCCCGCACCCCCTCCCACACCCGCCAGTCCCGCCACCGCGGCGGCGACCCGGGGACCCGGGCACAGGACGGGGAGGGGCCGGGGCCGGGGTCACGAGGAGGGTCAGGGGTCAGACTGAGAGGACTGAAGGCAACTCGAGCGCGCAGGACCCTGACCTCCCCGGGTCGGGTCGGCGGAGGCGGGGGTTGGGGGGAAAGGAGGCGCGCCCCACACCCGCTTACCCAGCAGCTCGGCCCACGTCCTCCTGCGGCGCCCGGACCCCGGGTCCGAGGCGGCGGCGGCCAGGGCGCGGGAACCCGACATGCTGAGACCCGGCAGCTGGCGGCAGCTCCGTACGTCCGGCCCGCGCTGCCCTCCCATTGGCTGGCTACCTCTGCCCTCCCATTGGCTGGCCGCCAGCGCTGTCTTCCCATTGGCTGACGGCCCGTGCTGTCGTTCCATTGGCTGGCGGCTACCAGGCCACACCCCCACATAGGCGGGGCCTCGCGCGGCGGCCATCTTGGAGATGGCCGGAGCGAGTGAAGCGCCTGACCCCTGGCGGCCGGAGCCGGGCGTGGCGTTGGCGGTTAGCAGGGCATCCCCCCGCCTAAGAGAAAAGTGCGGCATCCTTGATGCCTTGTTCCTGCGAACAAGACGCACAGCTGTCCACGAAGACACAGCCTGACAAACCCAAACCCTAAACACCGCGGGTGGCGTCCTTCAGGCCATCGGAGAAGTTAGCCCGCGGAGCGCTGCCTGCCGCCACCTGCAATGACGGACGTGGATTGGGTCCCTCCGCCCGAGGCGGTCGTGAGACGGCCAGTGACCCTGAGGAACTAAGTGCTTAGTGTCACTTGACTTGACATTTCAGGGGCCACGAGTGCCCGGCTCCGCAGTGGACGGCACAGCGCCCTCCTCTGGCCGCCAGCACAGGCCAGACTCCAAAGCAAGGCGCCCCCCCCCGCCCCCCCCCCCCCGCCGGTGGGGAGTCCCGTGCAGTCTCAGTGGTGGGTGCCTTTCCCGAGTTCCTTCGAGCTCCTAGCTGTATTTAATATTTTGTATGTATTTGCTTTATTTTCTGGATAGTGTAGTATGATCTGACATGTTTTTAAAATATATTTTATTGATTTTTTTTTTTTTTACTGGGAGGAAGGGAGAGGGACAGAGAGTTAGAAACACCAATCAGCTGCCTCCTGCACACCTCCCACTGGGGTTGTGTCCACAACCCAGGCACATGCCCTTGATCAGAATCGAACCTAGGACCCTTAAGTCCGCAGGCCGGCACTCCATCCACTAAGACAAACCTGTTAGGGCAATGCTTTGACATCTTAAAAAGCCTTTATGGATGGAGAGAGACTGCCCGTCCCGGGCTAGCCCCTTCTTAGAGGCAGCAAAGGGCCTGGCATGTGATCTGTAAACTGACCAATCCAGAGCCAGACGCGCTCCACTTGGCCCCAAACCCAGGAGGCAACAGTCCTCCCACCGCGGGGCCAAGTGGCAGGCATCTTGGAACTGCTGCTACAGCCCAAAGATCCCGAAATTATTCCAACTAGCTAACCCTGACTGTTCTCCCTGCCCAGCCTCACCTTTCCCGTGGAAACTCCAAAAGGCAATGGCCTAAACCTTCCCCTCGTTCCTGTCTTCTGCCTCCTGGTCCCCCCTGCTGCTGCCCCATGTGGCTCTAAGACTCATGAATGTAATAAACTCCCCCCACCCCACCCTGAGCCTCTTGTGACCATCTCATAAAAGCATGCAAAACATTTTTTAAAAGTTAAAAGAGAGGGCAGCTGAGGGTTAGGGGGGTTGAAGCCCCCAAGCCCAATTCACACCTCACCTGGGACTGGGGAGCCAGCCGTGGACCCAGAGCCAAGGGCTTCATTGATGAGCCACCCCTGGGCAGGCTGGCTCTCTCAGGCTGAGACCAAACTAGAAGGCCTGACGAAACCAGTTTGGCTCAGTGGATAGAGTGTCCGCCTGCGGACTGAAGGGTCCCTGGTTCGATTCCGGTCAAGGGCATGTACCTCGATTGTGGGCACAACCCCAGTGCGGGGGGGGGGGGGGGGGGGGGTGCAGGAGGCAGCTGATCAATGTTTCTCTCTCATTGATGTTTCTAACTCTATCACTTTCCCTTCCTCTCTGTAAGAAATCGATAAAATATATATTTTTTAAAAAACACAAAAACTGGAAGGCCCATCAGGTAGTGACCCAGACTTTCTTATCACCTCAAATGGAAAAGCTCTTTAGGTTTGTTTCCACAGATTTTTACCAGTCACGAGTTTTATACACACGTGAAAAGACAGGCGAGAGCATGTTGGAGGGCCGAGGCCTCTGGCCCTTTTGAAGGGTGAATCAGAAGGCCAGGCCAGTTTCCTGAGTAGGAAAAACCCCCGTTCTTCTCACCTGTGTGCGTCTTCTGTGGCTCCTTAACTTTCACACAGAACACTTCACTCCTGCCACTTCTGGTCACCAAACATGTGGCGGTTTTCCCCTTCACAAGCAGTTCTGACAGCAGCTGGGTGCCCTCCCCTTTAACTCAGTTCTAACGCTGTCCACACGGAGACAGATCCCACTGGTTACAGGCTCAGTCCCACAGGACGGCCCCCACTTCAGATGCCAATTCTAACTCTTGTGTCCCCAGGTTACCCACAGCTTCTGCCTGATTTGGCAGCAGACTGGGGAGTCCCACGACCCCTTCCTTGGATTCAATAAATTTGCAAGAGTGACTCACAGAATTCAAGGAAACACATTTACCAATTTTTTGAGGGATAGAGGTGACCGGCCAGATGAAGATACACGGGTCACGGTTCAGGAGGGTCCCAAGAGCTGGGCTGGGTCACCCCTGGGTTAGATGTGTTCCCCAAAATGGAAGCCTCCCACCCCAGAGCACAGGACAGGGTGGAGAGCATGCTGCCCTCAGCGTAAAAAGGGGACCTGTGAGTTTGTAGTAAGTAGACCACAAAAGACCAACGGCAAGGACTGTGTGTCTGGGGCCAGTGTGTAGACATCAAACCACGTGAAATCAGCCACACAGATTGGTAGTGATGTCTATAATTTTACAGAGACGTCAGTTGTGATGGAAACGAGCATCACTGCAGGCTGTGAGGGAAGCACGGGCCGAGAGATCCTTATGGCTGCGCACTGGGAAGTTAGCCATCCTCACTCCCTGTTCCAAACAGTGACCCCCAGTGTCTTCAATGGGAAGAACACCGTATCCTCCGTATTTTCTCCACTCTCTCCCAATCAGGAACTCCAGGTGAGCAGCCCCCCTCTCCCACTCGTGCCCCACACAGCATGCCCCATCTGTGGTGTCGTCTGGGGGTTCCCCTCACCATCCTGGCTGAGCTCTGGGACCTGTGTCCTGTCCGGAGCTCTGTGTCTCCTCTCCCTCCTCACCTCTCCACCACCAGCCTGGAAACCTTCCTTGGGAGCTGTTCTGGGCTCCCATTCAGACATCGAACACAGCCTGGCTCTATTAGCATCCCTTGGGATTCTTGTCCTTTATCATTATCCCAAAATAAACCTAAAGCACAAAACCTCAGCCGCTCACGTTTCAGCTTTTCCTCCCGGACCCCTGAGCCATGCCTGGCTGTAAGGAGCCGGACAAAGAGGGCATTCAGGGGCCTCTGAGCCATGGCAACGGGCCTGGCCGCTCACTCTGTGCTTGAATCCCTTGGGGGAAGCCGACCTGTTTTTTTGTTGTTTTTTTTTTTTAATCTGAAGTGGAATCAGCGAGGGGACGAGAGAGAACCTTGGCACCCCACTCTCCACAGCTGCAGCTGTCTGCCCGCATCCAGGAGAGTCCACAGGCTCAAATTGTCTTTGATCTTAAACCCAATTGCTCATGTACCTGACTCACTCTGACCTTTGTCTCAATACACACAGTGCCCTCACTATGCCACCTCGCACACTGGAGCCCCGCACCCGCTCCTAGAATCCTGTAACCACCGGTCCACAACGCACCTGGGATCCAGCCCAGTCGCTCCTTTTGGCGTCCAGGAGCCACCAAACACCAAACACAGAGCATGGGGAAAATACCCAGTGGGTTCCTTCACATCACACACCTGTCGCTCTCACCCTCCCAGAGGGAAGGTACTTTGTGTGCTGTTTCCCCCTGAGGATGAGGGGTGGGGGTGTTTGGGTTTTCACTGGTCTTTCCCAGGCATCAGTCATCAATGCCCAGGGCTCAGCAAGCATGTGTGAATGGACGTCCTACACCGTAAGGAGAGTATTTGGGGATGGTCTCTGCTAATGTGATAAACTGATAAAAGTGACTCTCGGATTTCAAGCTCCAAATGCCTCTCTCCTGTCCCCAAGCCCAGCCCACTGTAAGGGGTTCCTTCGTGTACTGGAAATGAAGTCTGAAGAGCCCTTTCTTTAGGCTGCAGGTGATCCCATAACTGTAGAAATGACCTTGCTCCAAAGCTTTCCAAGCTGAGTTAATGATTGACCTCGATCAATTCTACTGTGCTTCCCAGTAACAGCCGGAAATACACTGTTTATTTCTAAAATCCAAGTGGCAAGTTCAAGTTATGGGAGAACTAATATGTCTCTGATTCTGATCATCCTTCGTGGGCTAATAGCCCTATGTTTTAACCCTAGTGCCATTTTCGACAGGAATAAACCCATTTCCCTCCCTTCCAGGTGCCTCTGCCGTGCTCCTGGGTAAGAAGCTGGCATCGGCACTCCCCTTGGTGAGCAGCCCAGACAACTGCCAGCTCACATACACGAGAGCCCTCAGTCCAAACAATAAAAAATGTGGGCAGTGCTTGGGATCCATCCAGAAGGAAATGATTATCTTGACTTTGTAACTAATGGGAGCAACGGATCACTGTGCCCAAAGCGCCCACAGCCAGCCGGAACCTGGATGTGTCTAGTTGCCAGAGGAATGGGCCAATGTGACCAGTTTTCTCTTGCAGGGGAGTGCAGAGTGACAAGTTGGAATCCCTCTCACTGCCCCACCCTTAGGCCATGCCGGGCTTCCCTCTCTCCTTAAGACTACTGCTAGGTCTCATGGTACTTTCGGCAGCGGGAGATGTGTGGGTAAATGACCTAGGAGGGAAACATAGTTTCCAGGAGCATGTAGAGAGCCGATTGATGCTTCTGCTTCCTTATTTTGATCACAACCAGGAGGGCAAACCTTCAGGTACCAAGAGATAAGTAAAAACTAATTTAAAAAACTTTTTATTAAAACCCCAGTGTTCTAAATCTCACCAGCTGATGTCTTGCAACTTGCTCATGGATCCCTAAAAAATGATCAATGCCAGATCAGAAAGGGTACTGCATCCCTTACATAGGTGACCTCAAGGGCCTCTGGGTCAGCAGGTGTGAGTTGTCACCAAGTCATCAAATGAGATCCTAAAACCATGTGGTCAGGGAAACAGGAGGTCTTAGAGCAGTTCTCAACCTCTCTAAGGCCGCGACCCTTTAATGCAGTTCCTCATGTTGGGGTAATCCCCAACCATAAAATTACTTTCGTTGCTACTTCATAACTGTAATTTTGTTACTATTAATGAATCGTAATGTAAATAATTGTTTTCCGATGGTCTTAGGCTCTACAGCAGCAGTTCTCAACCTGTGGATCGCCTAAGACCATCGGAAAACACAGATATTTACATTACGATTCATAACTAGCAAAATTAGTTATGATGTAGCAACGAAAATAATTTTATGGTTGAGAGTCACCACACACCAGGAGCTGTATTAAAGATGCTGTGTCCAAGGTGCTGCAGACACCGGGGGATGGTGGCCCGCCCGCCTGCCGTGGGGGCGGGGAGTGCCCCTTTACCAGAGGTGATACGGATGGAAGTCTTAACTCCCACGGAGTGGAAAGCAGAAACCACCTGAGGAGCGGGTCCGTCAGGAACCAGCTCCGGTGTGGTGTGGGAGGGCAGTTTCCCAGATCACACACACCTGGCACTGTGTGACGGGTCCGGACTCTCCTTAAACCTCCCACAGCACTGAGGGGCTTTACTGTCGCCATCCCAAGGCAGACCTTGAAACGTCTCCCTTCCCTCTATTGACAACTGTGTGTGTGTGTGTGTGTGTGTGTGTGTGTGTGTGTGTAGATGAGGCAGGAAGCTTTACCTGAGCTCCACGTTCCTTGCACCATTCTTTCAGGAGGTAGCATAGGTCCACCTGCCCTATCTCCCAAGTGCTAACACTGTTATGCTGGCAACATACGCTTAGAGAACTGAAAGTTGTCCAGCTGCTGAATGTAGAAACTTGGGGCATGGTCTGTTTATATCAAACTCCTTTTCATTTTAAGATTGAAACTCCAGATGACATTATTTGACAGTAGGGCCCCAGCTGACAGCCTATCCCCCACCTCAAGTCTCCTTCAAATAAGACAAAATCACGGCATTGCTGTGGCTGTTCAGAACAACCAGGGAACTTCGGAACCCAAAGTTTCACCCCAGCCAGCAGCGAGAAATCTCCAGGAATTTGCATGTTGTGTGCTCCCCAGGGAGTCCCGTCTGTGACCCACTGCCTTATTGCCATTTATTCTCCAATTGCATTGGGCTGTTACTCTGACCATGTAAAACTATGTGCAGCCCTGGCTTGTTTTCCCAATGGTTAGAGCATCTGTCCATGTACCGAAAGGTCGAGGGTTCGATTCCTGCCCAAGGTCATGTACCTGGGTCACAGGTTTGATCCCCAGCCCTCTCTCATGCATGCAGGAGGCAACCAATGGATATGTCTCTCACATAGATATTTCTCTCTCTCCCCCTCATCCCTCCCTCCCCTCCATTCTAAGAATCATTGGGGGAGGGGGAGAGGAATATCTGCTGAGGATTAACAAAATAGAAAACAAAACAACTATGGCTGCAGAGGTCTCAGGATTAGCCTGGATAAAGCTGTCTGGTGCCACTCTTCCCCAGCGGTGAGTGGGCTGGCGGGAATGAAGGCACAGACTGAGCCTGAGGGAGGGCAGCTCACCACACAGGTGAACTGGGACCATTTTTCCTGGAGACAGTGGAGCGTTCAACGCGGACTCCTCTCCTCTTTAAAGGGCCATTTATTAAGTGCTTCATACGTGAGGATGAGGGCTCCCTCGCTTCCATCACATACACACACTCCTGAGGTCACCCTGCCCGCCGTAAGCGTATGCACATGTGTGTATGTGTATGTGTGTGTGCGCGTGTGTGCGTGTGTGTGTGTGTGTGTTGGGGGGATGTTTCAGTCCAGGCTCCCCCGCATTCCGGCGTGAACGCTCCGAGGCCCGCAGTCACTGCGGTGTGTTTGGGGCCGATGCCGGGCGAGTACGCGGGTGAGAGCCGCGCCTGGATGCCCGCCGCCTGGCTTTCCCGCAGCTCCGGGCGTCTGGTGCTCGCCTCCCCCTGGGCCGGCCCGCGCCCCCCACTACCGGCCCTCCCTCAACATCCCCAACACCCCACCCAGCTCTCTTTCCCCCATCCCACCCCCCAGCTCCCCCCCCCGCTCCTCTCTCCCAGGCCCCTCCCCCTCCCGCCCCGGCCTCCGCCTCCCCGCCCCTCCGCCCTCACCTGGCCGCGCGGGGCGGGGCGGGGCGGGGCGCGGGATGACAAAGCGGCGGAGGCCGGGCCCGCCCCCCGCGCGGCGGTGCGTCGGCCGCGGCTGTTATGGGAACGGCCGGGCGGCGGCGGCGGCGATGATGGGGCGGCCATGGCCCGGGCCGGCGGCTCCAGCGCGGCCCCGGCGGCGGCGCGGGCGGCGGGCGGCGGGCGGCCGGAGCCCTGGGAGCTGTCCCTGGAGGAGGTGCTGACGGCCTACGAGCAGCCCCTCAACGAGGAGCAGGCGTGGGCCGTGTGCTTCCAGGGCTGCCGCGGGCTGCGGGGCGCGCCGGGCGGCCGGCGGCGCATTCGGGACACGGCGGACCTCCTCCTGCGCGGGGACGGCTCGGTGGGCGCGAGGCCGGAGCCCGGCGACGCGGGTGAGGCTGCGGGGGTGTGCCCAGCTCGGGGCGCGGAGGGCGGGAGCGCCGGGGCGCTGGGCGGGCGGGCGGCTCCTCCCGGGGCTGCGGCGGCGACCCCTCCTCCCTCCCTCTCCCCTTCCTCCGGCTCTGCGGGGTCCGAGCTCCTTCTCCCACCCTCCCCTCTGGACCCGGCGCCCCTTTGGGCCCCTCTCTCTGCTGGATGGGGGGCCCTCGCCTTCTCTGTGCTGGACCGGGAAGCCCCCTGCGCCTCCCCATGCTTCCCTCTCTCCACCTGCAAGCCTCCTTCCCCCGATCTGGGACACCCCTGCCTTCCCTGGATCCTTCCCTTCCCCCCAGCCTCAGTGCCGGTGCTTTGGCGGGCTGTATGCCGCTGGGCGTGTTCGCCTTGGATGGCTGAGCACCTGGCTGGGAGCTGAGTTCGCCCACCTGGGCCAGGGCCTCCCGGGCTGTGGTCTCTTCCTCCCAGTGGTTCCTGGTGTGGCATCCTTGTGGCCCTGGGGCCTGGGGTGGGAAGAAATTAAAGTCTTCCTCGGGGTCCTTTCCGTTGGTGAGAGGCTGCGGAGAGGAGGAGGGACTCGCCTCCCTGGCATCGCTGCTGAATTCCCACCCGTTTCCTGGGCTCATTAGAGCAGGAGCATGTGTACAACTTGGGAGACAACTTGGGAGGTTATTCTGCTCTTAGTCATCAATACGAACCAACAGTTAAGCTTTAAAGGTGTTTGAAGTCTATTCAGAATGATGGATTCGGGCGACTTTTTGCCTCTCTAAGGAAAAGAATTGCCTTCTTCCCCAGAGAACCAGAATCCGGTATGGGGTATATGATGCTATTACCCCAGAGCTGATACCCTGCGGGAAGCACAAAGGCTGCTGTGTGTGCCGGAGTGGGCTGGACCCTCTCCAGCCCGGGAGCTGTGGGGTTGCAGAGATCCTTACGGGCAGGCACCATGGAGCACGGGGAAGGGCCGGGGCAAAGCTAGCAGGAAGAGACAGCTGCTTGTAAGACGGAGGGTCTGCTGAACCCTGCCCGGCCGAAGGCTCTGTTTCTCCTCCTCCCTGTGCCCTGCTCCTGCCCCCTCTGCGGTGGGACACTGTGATCTGCTTTATTCTGTACGGAAAGCACCCACTCCAGTGAAAGCTGACAAGTGAACAGTGTCATTCCCATTTTACTGTCAGGGAACCGAGGCTCAGGCCCACGCACGGTCACACAGAGAGCGGCCCAGCTGGGGCTCAGCACTCAGTCCACTGTCCTCAGAGGTGGGGCTAGGCCCGGCCAGTGTGGCTCAGTGGTTGTGCGTCCACCCATGAACCAGGAGGTCATGGTCAGGGCCCATGCCCTGGTCGGAGGCTTGATTCCCAGCAGGGGATGTGCAGAAGGCAGCCGATCCTTGATCCTCTTTCATCATCGATGTTTCCATCTCTCTTTCTCCCTTCCTCTCTGAAATCAATAAAAACACATTAAAAAAAAAAAAAAAAAGGCTTGGGCTAGGAGCCCCGTGCACCTCAGCCTCCTTGCCTGCGGAGCCCTGGGGTTACCTACTCACAAAGCTATAGTTTCCTTATTGGACCACCATCCCCGTGTCCCTCCCCACCCCTGGAGACCATATAACCCAGGGTCTGGCTCCTGGCACCACAGGACAGGGCTTCAGGAGCCTGCTGGGCCTGGCCCTCTGATTTAATAATGGGGAAATTGAGGCACAGGGTAGTAAATAGTTTGCCCCAAATCACAGCAGCTGGTTAGAACGGAGATGCACCCTGCATCCTTCTAACGGTGAGAGAGCCACACTGGATTTCTTATTGGTTCTCTCCAAAGTGTACCCAGAGGGCAGGCCTCCCTCTCTCCCTCTCTGTCCTCTGTCCATCTCCCCAGCCCCTTCTTCCTGGTCATTGCAGACCCAGTAGCATTTCCTGCTGTGTCCACGCTCACAGGTCAGCTGGAAGCCTGGGCTGGGGTTCAAAGCTCATGCGTGGCCACCCTTGGTTGCCCTTCGTGGGGAGGTACCAGCCCCATTTCATTTTCCCGTGGACACGATCTTTGGTTTCTGATTGTAAACATGCCTCATAAAGGCGGAGGAGGTTCATGACTGGCTGCCTTTTCAAGATTAAGGAAAATGGATCGTCTAACTTTCCTCTCCGTCCTGTTGACCTCTCATGAATCAGCTGGAACTTTAGACCAACTTCCCGCCAGCCTCCCTCGGGCCTGAGTGGTGATAAGGGAGTGTCCCCAGAGCCGCACGGCTATTCCTCCCTGTAAATAGCAATCAGGAAAACCCCCTCAGGCGAAGTAAATGTTTACAATAATTTTCAAGAAGTCAGCCACAGAACTCAGCCACCCTGGGAGGGGATGGATAATAGTGTCTTCACTTGCCCAGGGGACCCTTCTCCCCTCGGCCTGCATGGGGAGAGCCGGGAGAATCACCTTCCTAACCTTTAGTCTGAAGACATCTTCATAGCTGCCTAGAAGCCCCCTTTGTTTTTTTAAAGTGGGAAAAAGGAAAACAAGGTAACATGTGGAGTTATTTTAAGAGGCCATTGTGGAGCCTCCTGATGGGAAAGGCTTCCTTCCTTCCTTCCTTCCTTCCTTCCTTCCTTTATTTATTTATTTATTTAATGGAGGTAGGGAAATTCCTGTGGAGTGCAGTGCTGAGCCACTGCCCCAGGCAAAGTTAAGAACCACAGCAGTCGGCAATGCCTGCCTGGTGCAGGGCTTGGCTGTCACGTGATGTGAGACCCCCACCTGCCAGGTGTGTATCTGCCAGTAAAAATGCACTTCTCTACAGGCTTTGGGCTCTCCCCACAGCTGGGTGCACCCCCACCCCCACACCTCTTCCATCTTTCTTCCGCTAATGTGCACACTGCCCTGCTTTTCTGATTTTTTTTTTTCTTGTCGGTTTTTTAAAAAATATTTTTTTTTATTGATTTTTTTACAGAGAGGAAGGGAGAGGGATAGAAAGCTAGAAACATCAATGAGAGAGAAACATCAACCAGCTGCCTCCTTCATACCCACTACTGGGGATGCGCCCGCAACCAAGATACATGCCCTTGACCGGAATTGAACCCAGGACCTTTCAGTCTGCAGACCGACGCTCTATCCACTGAGCCAAACTGGTTTTGACTCTTGTCGGTTTTGATGCTAGACTTTTTCCGGGCCTCACTCCTCAGACACGTGAGTGCCTCCCATGACCTGTCCTCCGGGTCACACCTGTCTTTTCTCACACGACCTGCCTGCCAGGTCGCACCTGTCCCTCCAGGCCCCTCTGCTCCTTCCTCTCTGCTGTGGACCTGAGCGTTGACCCTCCAGCACTGCACTCTCCAGGGTAGCGCTGCAGGCAGCTCCCTGTACAACCTGTGGTGGGTGGACAAGGCTTCCAAACGCAGACCTCAGTCTGCCCTGCACTGGGTGTGATGTCCGTGTCCCGAGCTCCATGGGGCTGGGGTTCTCTTCCCGCCTTTACCTCCAGCCAGGGCTCCCCGTCTCACCGGTACCCTCACTCCTCCTCTGTAAATGGAGTGATGGTGAAATATGCCTGGAGGGAAGGACTGGAGGGAACATTAGTAGGGAGTCTGCATCCACTCTGGACCCAGGAACCATGTGTGGACACACACATACAGGCACTCTATGTGCACATGCACACAGAGACAGACACATGCACACAGTCACAGATACACACTGACACATGCACACACAGACACGGAGACAGATACACAGAGACACAGACAAACACACAGACACAGACACACCGACACATGTGCACACACAGACATGGCCACATGCACAAACATACAAATGTGCACACACCAATACTAAATATATACACACAGAGACACATTGGCACGTGCACACACACACACACATAGAAACAGACACATGCATACACATCGGCACACATGCACACACATGCACACACAGAAAAGACATGTGCATACTCATGTGCACACACACAGCCCTGACTGGGAGAGGCTGCTGTCCCCCGTGCACACTTTTGATGGTGTAAAAGGTTCTCGGTGCAGAGGACACCCGCTCCCCCTCAAAGACGGGCGTGGAGGCTGAAGGGGCTGTGCGGGCAGCTAGCCAGGTGAGGGCCCGGCCAGCCACTGTGTGTGTGGGAGGGTGCAGCTCTAGGAAGGGCGCTGGTCTGGGTGTGACTGAGCTGGTGTGTTTGCAGACGGCATTCCCGGTAGTCTCACCTCTGAGCAAGCATGACCTCACAGGAAGGCAGTCCCTGGCACGCTGGGATCTCTGAGGAGACATCGGTTAGCAAGGCCTGTGCCCCGACGACCCCATTAGATGCTTAGCCTGCTAGGTCACCACAGCCCATGGGCCACCAGCACACCCATGTGCAAGCTCTGCCCTGTGCTCCTAGGAGAGGCTTTGGCTCCTAAGGAGGGGCCCTTGGGGTCCCTGTGCACCCTGAGATTTGGCTCCAGCCCCTCTGCCACCCTCAGGACCGTGGTCCTTCCACTCTCCCCACTCGTGGCCCACAGAGACTGCTCTGTTGCACTGGTTGGTCTGGTTGGGAGGTGTAGGTATTTAAGTAAATATGCCAGTGAGTATTAACCGCAAGAAGACACTGGGGTTTCACTCTGATCCTGTTAGACGCCTCGAGGGGGTTGGGCCTCCAGGAAGGTGCCTAGAGATGGTGAACAGCCATCAGTAAAGCAGCCTGGGGTGAGCCAGGCATGTGGGGAAGGCCCCTCACTGTCTCCACCTCCGCCTGGCACCCCATCTGTTCAGCGCGGGCACTGCTGTCCCCACTGGAGGGCACTGGCACTGTGGCCTCTCCCCGGGGATTGGACAGTGGGAGACGGTGGGATAGGGTGTACGAGTTCCCTCTGGCTGCGGTAACAAACCACGTATTTACACCTTGAAACAACACGGATTCATTCTCTTACCGTCAGAGGTGAGAAATCCAGATACTCTCTCTGCCTCAAGGTCAGGTGGTAACAGCCTGGCTTTTGCTGCTACCCCAGCCCCTCAGGGTCACAGGCTGTGTGCCCGGGGCCTGGGAAGAGGCACAGACAGGCTGGGGACAGTGTCCTGCCTGCCATGGAGTGGAAGTGGGAGACACTTCCTCCATCAGCAGCAGCAGCAGCAGCAGCAGCCCTGGGTCCAGGAATTATAGTTCTGACGCTTTCGGGGGAGGGGGGTGCTTTTCACCCTGGTGGATGTGCCAAATGCAGGCACAAATCACGGGCCATCCTGGTGTCCCTTCCGCCCAGTCTGGAGTGGCCCAAGCATACACATTTCTGACACGTTCCCCCCATGCTGATGCTGTGGGGCCCAGGACCCCCTGTGGGCCCGCCGGTCTGTGCACAGTCCCCAGGGCCCACCCCTTGAGAAGGGGTCCCTGTCATTGCTGGTCGGCAAGGGGGACACGTCAGGGTCTGTGAAATGAGGCCAGCAGCTGGGGGTTGGGGGTAGATCAGTGAGCTGGCCTTGGGCCCACCCTCACCCTCTCTGGGCTACACAGAGGGCAACGGTGAGGACCAAAGGAGATGGTCCCGGACGTGCCCAGGAAGCTCACACTCGCCGTCATGAGCTGAGCGGAATGTCAGGCATCACTGCCGACTGCTGCTGAGTGGCCATCGGGGTCTCCCTGGGTGTCCCCTGAGAGACACTGGCAGGTCTTGGGAGCGGAGGGTCTGTAGGGGCAGAGGCCCCAGAACTTTGCAAAGATGCAGAGACAGCTGTGGCTGCTGTTGCTCAGTGATTAGAGCATTGGCCCGAGTACCAAAGGGTCACAGTTCCATTCCCTGTCCCAGCACCCAGGGCACCTACCTGGGATGCAGGTCAGTCCCCTGCTCTGGTTGGAGCATGTGCAGGAGGCAACTAGTCGATGTGTCTCCTCCCCGCCCCTGAAATCAATGGTAAAATATCCTTTGATGGAGGATTTAAAAAAAAGAAAAGATGCAAGACTAAGTGTGTATTGCTTAGGGCGCTGGCCAACTCAGTCTCCACTGAACTGTCTTGATTCCTGGGGTTCCTGGGCTCCGGCTGGCATGAGGGGGAAACCTGTGGGTGACTCTCACGGTGCCCTCACCGCCCTGCGGCACTGGCGGAAGTGAAGTGGGGAACGCAGGCCACACCACGGCACACACGGAGCTTTGACCCAGAGAGCTCTGTTTGCTAAACAAACACGAGCTCCTGGTTTCGAGCGGGCGTCTTCCCTCCCCGCCTCCGCCAGCTCCTTCCTGGGGCCCTGTCGGGCCGGGCCGAGGTGTGCCTGAACCGAGCTGTGAGGTCTGTTTCCTGACGAGGAGCGAGCACTGTGGGCGGCTCACGCGATGCCGGGCTCGGGGTGTTTTGGTTCAGTCTCACCTGCGTGGGCGGAGCCCTGCTTTCTAAGAGCGGGCCCAGGAGGCAGCTGCCAGCCACACAGGCTGTCCGACGCCTCACTCTGCTTTCCCAGACCCTGCTCCGCGTGCCGAGGGAGGGCGAGGCTGTGCGTTCACTCCTTCTCACTCCCACACAGATTCGTGTCCTGACCCCACGGTGTATCACAGGCTCCGAGTTCAGAGAGGGTGACAGGCACGCGGTCCAGCCTCCTCACAGCGGAAGGCCCAGCACACACACCCGCCCCCCCCAAAACACGGGGTTCCCTCCGCCACTTCCCTTAAAAGGGGGCTCGGCCTGCCTCATTACAGAGGACACCTCCCTGTCTTTGGAGGCCGTCCAGGGTCCCCTGCGTGTGTCGCTGTTAGGGTGAGTGGTCGTCGGCGTCGTGCCACCTGGGCATGCATTCCAGGCCAGTCAGGAGGCGAGCAGGCGTGTCCTTGGGGTGGTTGTCGTCTCCCACCAGCGCCGAGTGGGGCCGTCCCACAGCCAGCAGGACCTCCGTCTGTGCCGGGGCCATGGCCGCCCCAGGCCTGAGATGTGGAAGGCAGGAGCCTTCCTGGCTGGGAGCCCTCTGCTGTGTAGTCTTCAGTGACTGTCAGGATCTAAGGCCCCTGGGTTCCAGCCTGGGGGAGCCCAGGCGTGGCCGGCCTCCCCCCAGATGGATGGGGTCTCCTCCTGACCCCAATACTACGCTGTCCTGGGCGAAAGGCCCTGGGGGTCCCATCAGCATTGTATCCCGCTGGTCCCACCTCCACATACTTGCCGGCCATCACGATCCGGGACGTGTCTGCCTCCTTCCCTCGCTGGTTCTGAATTGGTCGGGCAGGTGTGGTCTCCATCTGCCAGTGAGGAGAGGAGGTCAGAGAGGCAGGACCCTCCGTTACAGTTAAGACCCCCGGTGGCAGAAGTGGGTAGGGATCTGGCCTGAACAAAGCTTCTTACGCCCTTGCCCCCCCCCCGCCCACACACACCCCAGGCAGAGGGGACCCAGGCTGCCAGGTAGCCTCCTCCCGTCACCCTCCTGGTGGCAGGTGGAAGCCCTTCCTCTGGAGGCTGCTCCAGGGAACCCCAGGCTGCAGTCCTGCCGACTCTGACGTCCTTCGTCTCTTACTACTACGGTGAGGATCACTTCAAAGAGAACCCGTGGCTTCGAGGTCTCCTCCTCTGTGATTCCACACAAAGGAAACCGGAGAGCTTGCTTTTCTAGTAGGTCCTGGCCCGGGTGCGCGTCCCTCGGGGACCGAGAGGGCCTGGCGGGCAGTTAGGCCTGCGCGTCCTGGGTGGGTTAGGTGTCCACACGTTGGGGTCCCAGCCCAGCCCCGGATTAGGTCTGTGGTCTTGAGCGCATTTCTTCACCTCCTGGAGCCTGTTTCCTCATCCGTGAAGAGGGAATCCTGGCAGCAGCCCCCATCAGGTGGCCATGCAGGTTGGAGCCGTAACAAATCACATGTCGGTGGGGTGGCCACGGGCTCTGTGCAGAGAGCTGGGCACGGCCGCCATCGCCCAAACCTCACCGAGGGGCAGCTTGTTCAGCCCGACCCAAGCTCACAGTTGCATTCATGAGCATTTACTTTGGTTAACATATGGATTATTTCAGCCAGGGATCTAAGCGTTAAAGTTGTTCCAGCCAGAGCCCTCGCCAGTTTGGCTGGGTGGATGGATAGAGTGTCGGCCTGTGCACTGAAGGTCCCAGGTTTGACCCAGTCAAGGGCATATACATGGTTGTGAGCTTAAAAAAAAATAATTAAAAAAAATAATTAAAAAAAAAATATATATATATATAATTACTTTTTTACAGAGAGGAAGTAAGAGGGATAGAGAGTTAAAAACATCGATGAGAGAGAAACATGGACCAGTTGCCTCCTGCACACCCCCTACTGGGGATGTGCCTGCAACCAAGGTGCATGCCCTTGACTGGATCGAACCTGGGACCTTTCAGTCCGCAGGCCGACGCTCTGTCCACTGAGCCACACCAGTCAGGGCATAGTTGCAGGCTTGATCCCTTGCCCTGGTCAGGGCATGTGCAAGAGGCAATAAATCGATGTGTCTCTCTCATATCGATATCTCTCTCTCTGTCTCTCCCCCCTCCCTTCCACACTCTCTAAAAATGGGAGACAGGCTCAGTCAATGAGGAGCCCTGAAGGCTGGTTGCACCCCCTTCTTGGTCGTGGGGCACCTTTGTTCTGAGTCTGACTTCTCCCACGGCCTCCCCTACTCCAGCCGCAGACTCGGATGGGAAGCCCAGCACAGCCTCTGTGCACTGGCGCTCCCGTTTCAGCCCCGCTGGAGCTGGTGGGTGTTTTCTGTTAGTTTAACGAATCTGTCCGACCTGAGGCCCTTTATCTCGGCGATCTTCCCGGCGCCTGATGGCATCTTGGAAATATTTGCGTGGTTAGCAGGTTCACTTAGCAGACAGCTCCACGGCTGGTGTGTTTACATCTCCTCGTTCCAGAAGGAATGTCGGGCAGCTGACTCTGTCTAATGCAGCTCTCTCTACCTGCTGAGTCTAGGAAGGCTGTGGGCGGCCGTGCTGGGTCCGGCCTCATCCGGTCCGCATCCTGGGAGGTCCTGTGGGGAGAGAGAGGGGGCGGCTGGAGCTCAGAGTCTGGAGTCGTCCTGCACCACCACTTCCTAGCTGGGATAGCTAGGGGCAGACAGCCCCACCTCCCGGGGCTCCATCCCAGCTCTTACCCAGCTGGGCAGCCAGAGCTCTGCTGTGATTTGGGGGTGTTCGGCTCCACACTGGAGTGGGCAGGGGCCGCCCTGCTATCCTGGCCCCGCACCTTGGCTGGGGCTTACAGGGTCTTTCCGAATGGCCATGGCCCTGCCCTTACAGTGTCTTTCTAAATGGCCGAATGGCCTCGGCCCTGTCCGCTGTGAGCTTTCTGCTGTAGGAATGGAGGGTTTGGGGGTGATGCGCTATTTGTCCCCCAGGGGAAGGTGTCTGAGGGGTGAGGGGGGGTTTGGGGGGTGAAGCGCTGTCTGTCCCCCAGGGGAAGGTGTCTGAGGGGTGAGGGGAGGGTTTGGGGGTGATGCGCTGTCTGTCCCCCAGGGGAAGGTGTCTAAGGGGTGAGGGGAGGGTTTGGGGGGTGATGCGCTGTCTGTCCCCCAGGGGAAGGTGTCTGAGGGGTGAGGGGAGGGTTTGGGGGTGATGCGCTGTCTGTCCCCCAGGGGAAGGTGGCTGGGCGCCCGTCCCTCGTTCCGCGGGTCTGAGGGGTGAGGCCGGTCCTGACTGTCTGTTCTCTCTTGCAGAGCCCACAATGATGGTGGTGTCATCAGCCAGCTGGGAAGCCCAGGTAATTTCAGAACAATTTTTACATTTACTTGATGCATATTAAAGCGTACGTGCATTGTATAGTATAAGTTGGAAAACATAGTTATACCATTGTTTCTGTGGGACAGGACACGGGTACAATGCTCTAAGGTAGGGGTGTCGAACTCAATCAGAGAAGGGGCCAAAATCTAAAATCCAGCCTAAATTGCGGGCCGAATGGTTTACTGAACAGTCATAAACTGACAATGTCATAAATTGACAGCGGAGTGCAGTGATGACAGCGCGGTGCGGGCCACATTGCAAGGCCTGGCGGGCTGGATTTGGCCCACGGGCCTTGTGTTTGACACATTTGCTCTAAGGGCTTCATTGAAGGGATCCGAGGAAGAGATTTCACCCAGAGGTTTGGGGGTGGGGGGAGCCCACGTGGGTGGTGTGGGCCCCAGTGAGCCTCGATGGCCCTAAAGGGAGGGGGAAACCATGATAGCCTACCCCTCCCTCCTTCCATCCCTGAGGGAGCAGAGGTGGTGTGATGTCTGGCAGGCTGTGGGCTAGGGGGCCACGGAAGAAAATCAGCTGTGTGAGCAATGCCAGGGGCCCCCACACCCCCAGAATGCAGACCTCCGCAGTAGGACTTCTTTCTGTGCCCCCAGTGACCTGCCCCCAGGTAATTGGTCCTGAATTTGATGTTTTATCATTCCACTGCCTTTTATTTTTATTTTTTAAATATAATTTATTGATTTTTTTTTACAGAGAGGAAGGGAGAGAGATTGAGAGTTAGAAACATCGATCAGCTGCCTCCTGTACACCCACTACTGGGTTGTGCCCTCAACCAAGGTACATACATGCCCTTGACCGGAATCGAACCTGGGACCCTTCAGGCCTCAGGCTGACGCTCTATCCACTGAGGTACACCGGTCAGGGCTCCACTGCCTTTGAAAAACCAGTTTTATGCAAATACACGTTCCTATGTTAAACACAGCTTATACTAAGCGGAGCAGGTGGTGGCTCAGGCCGAAAGAGGCTATATCCTCTGTCGTGGAGGATTTTTTAGAAACAATCACAAAACCATCCCAAAGCTGCTGGCAGTGCCCAGTGACGGCGGGATCAGGTCCGCCCTCGGCCGTGGAAACGGTGTCGCTGCTCCGAGCTCTGTGCTGCCTACGTACGAGGGGGGCAAAGTGGGTTTGCAGTTGTAAGTGCACACAGTGTGTCCTTGTACTATTATTTATTTTTTCCACCAAACACCTGTAAACCTGCCTTGCCCCGTCCTGTATAGTGTTCTGGAGTTTGGTGGGGGGAAGAACAACCACCTTTTTTCAAGACTCATCTCCACTGCTCAGCACGGCTCTCGGTCCCTTCCCGCCCCATGGTGCTCTGTATGAGGTGCTTCTCCCTGGAATGCAGCCGCCCCTCAGCCCTCAGCCCAGCGTGTCCCCAGGGCTGTCCCCTGGCCCACACCTGCCCGGCAAAGGAGACCCATTGTCATCCGTTCTGACGCTTTTTACAGGGAGGGGGCAGTGTAGGGGGTGTCCAATCTGGAGGGTTGTGCCTGGGCCCATAAACTAGCCTGATACCCCAGCCCAGGAAACGTGGCCAGGGACGCACTTGTCATCTTGGCCCTGATTCTCACTGCGGCTCCTCGTGGGAGCCAGCCTGCAGCGTCAGCTCCTCTCCGTGGCTCAGTGGCTCATGGCTCCTTCCATTACTGAGATGGCCCCCCCAGCTGGCCCACCGCCCGCAGGCAGGGCTGGAGGTCCTGGGACTCTGGCCGGCTTCCCAGATTTCTCCTTATGGGAAAGCAAGTGCCTGCCTTCCAGGTGCATGGGGCACAGAGAGGCTTTTAGGAGCAGCTATCAGATGAGCGCTTTGACGGAGTTAACCCTTTCCGTGACGGGGAGCTGGCTGAAGCGGCGGCCGGGACAGTGAGGGGGCCTTTCTGTTTGCCTCTGTCTGTCCTGCCCCCTGTGGCAGGGTGGTCCCCACTGGACAGACCTGGTTAGAGCCATCACTAGGATCAGCAGGGCCCGAGGTGGGAGGGCGGGGGGGACAGACCCAGAGTGGACGGGCGTGAAATTTATTCCTGGCACCTACCCCTGGGCCAAGAAAGACTTGATGGGAATTGGTGTGAATGGTGGCCTCTGGCCCAGCCGGTGTAGCTCAGTGGTTGAGCGTTGACCCATGAGCCAAGAGGTCACCGATTCAATTCCAGGTCAGGGCACATGGCTGGGGTTCAGGCTTGATCCCCAGGATGGGGCATGCAGGAGGCAGCCACTCAACAATGTCTCTCTCTCTCTTCCTCTCCCTTCCTCTCTCTCTTTCTCTCCCTCTCTCCCTCTCTCAAAAAATAAATAAATGGTGGCTCCTGCCCACGAAGTCATCTGAGGGTCATGGGCGGGGGTTCTCTGGCTGCTGCCTGGGGCTCCCCTGGGCTCCGCAGTGACCTGACAGGTGTCAGCAGCCTTTAGGCTGGGCTCTCCCCTGTGACTCGTGATTCCAGGTCGTGACTCAGGCTGGGTCTGTGACCTCACCCGCCTAAAGCAGAGGTGAGACAGCCTTCCATACTGGCTGGGCAGCCAATCAGTGATCCTTTAGGCTGGAGCCTTCCCTTCCCACCAGTCCCCTGAGCCTGGCTGACCCCCTGGTTCAGGGTGCTTTCTAAGGCCTGTCTGCAGGACAGAGAGCCCGGTTCTCGCACCCGTCCCCTGCTCGATGCTGGCGCTCACCGTCTGCCCTCCTTAGCTCAGCTCTGCTCAGCTCCTGGTGCCGGGTGGTGGGAAGGCAGGAAATGACAGGAGTGCCAGAGAGTCCTCTGAGGGCAGACGGCGGGGAGTGGAAGGTACCTTGGTGAGGGCCCGGCTCCCCCTGCCACTGCACAGCCTTCCACCAGGCCATGGCAGACCAGAGTCTCAAGTCCAGCTCAGCCAGCTGCTAGCTGCAGGCAAGGGACTGGCATCTGTGCCTCCGTGCCCGCCCTGTGACATGGGCGGTTACTGGTGCCTTGTTGCAAAGTTGGCTGGCAGCCAGCTCAGCGCAGTGCCCAGCATAAGCAGAGTTGTTGTCCTTTTGTTTTATTATTTTTTTGTTTTCTTTAGAGATAGAAACATGAATAGAAGAGAATCATTGATTGGCTGCCTCCTGCACACCTCCTACTGGGGATTGAGACCACAACCCCAACCTGGGCATGTGCCCCGACCAGGAGTCCAGCCGTGACCTCCTGGTTCATAGGTCAGCACTCAACCTCTGAGCCACACCTTAGCTTACAGATTTTTAATGTGCTAATTGCACTTTAAAAAATAAAAAGTTTCATGGATCCCAGCTTGGGGCTCTGACAGTTATAACCAGTTACAAATATGATTATTTCTTAGGTTTTTCTTTTTCACGCAAAACTTATACACTTTGACATTTACACGCAGTTTAAAATAGTTAAATGGGGAGGTCATTTCTTATCAGTACAAGTGTCAAACTTTATCACGCAGAATTACGGGATTTATCCCAGCAGCATGTGTTAATGAGCTGGTCTTTCTCAGATTTACAGTATGCTGTCATATTACATTAAAGGGATAACACTTAGGGTATCTCTGTCTTTTGTAATCAGAGTTTTGGGGGTATGCTTGACACTCGAGTTTGACAGATGTATCTACCATTTAACCACAGGGACACACACCTCTTCCATTACCCGAACTTCCTGTCCCCCTTCAGTCCCCAGCCCAGCCCGGCTCAGAACCACTGGCCTGCTTTTTGTGGCTATAGATGAAACTTTCCTTGCCTCAAGGTTTTTTGTTGTTGTTTTTTAAAATATATTTTATTGATTTTTTACAGAGAGGAAGGGAGAGGAATAGAGAGCTAGAAACATCGATGAGAGAGAGACATTAACCAGCTGCCTCCTGCACACCCTCCACTGAGGATGTGCCTGCAACCAAGGTACATGCCCTTGACCAGAATCGAACCTGGGAACCCCACCCCCCCACCCCAGTCCACAGGCCAATGCTCTACCCACTGAGCAAAACCGGCCAGGGCTGCCTCAAGTTTTATATCAGGGAACCATGCACCTCGGAGACCCGGCCGGGCCCACTCACGTTTAGGGTGTGAGAGGAGCGCAGTGGTCAGCGCCTGTGAACAACTGCCCCGTTTTCACCGTAAGAAAGGGCCGCACTGGTGTGCCGTCCACCAGTGGGCGATGGTCAGACGTCCGGGCGTGGGCGCTGTGGGCATCCAGGACACGCCTTGGTGGATGCTTGTGTTTCCTTCTCTTGGTTAAACATCTGGGTCATGTGGGAAATGCATGTTTGATTGTGAGAACCGGCCAGTGTTTTCCACAGTGGCCGAGCTGTTTGGGGGCCAGTGTCTTGCTCTGTGGCCCCTGGTGCACCCCCGGTGGAGGTCAGCTGTCCGCCTGTGACTCAGGCCCAGCCCCTGTCCCTCCCTGGTGGTGCCCCCCATCCCCACCGCCCCATGACGGTCTGCACCCCTGTCTGCAGATGGTGCAGTCCCTGGGCTTCGCCATCTACCGCGCGCTGGACTGGGGCCTGGACGAGAGCGAGGAGCGGGAGCTCAGCCCGCAGCTGGAGCGGCTCATCGACCTGATGGCCAACAGCGACTGCGAGGACAGCGGGGGCGGCGCCGCGGACGAGGGCTACGGGGGCCCGGAGGAGGAGGAGGAGGCTGAGGGCACCCCCCGGGCCGTCCGCACCTTCGCGCAGGCCATGCGGCTGTGCGCCGCCCGCCTCACCGACCCCCGGAGCGCCCAGGCCCACTACCAGGCCGTGTGCCGCGCGCTCTTCGTGGAAACGTTGGAGCTGCGGGCCTTCCTGGCCCGGGTCCGCGAGGCCAAGGAGGTGAGCGGAGGTTCCGGTGGCGGAGGCAGGAGTGGGAGGGGCCCAGGACAGGCTGGGGACCCCCGTGCCATGGTGCTGAGCAAACAGGAGGGGTCTCAGGAGGAGGCAGGAGGGGCCAAGGTGGTGTCTGGGTGCAGGGTAAAATGGGGGCTGGGGAGGGGAGGTCCGAGTGTCAGGCTGTGCCTCTCTGTCAGTCCCTTTGTCCTCCTGTCTGTTCCCTGGAGCGGGGAAATCCACTCTGTGCGTAACCCTCACACCTTCTTACCCAGTGTTACCCCCGAGGGGACGGGAGGCCTGGAGAGACCCCTGGGCCCCATGGCCGGGCGCCTGCTGCCTCTCAGTTAGGTATCAACCTCCTGCCTCCAGCGAACTTGGACAGGTGCCATCCCTCCTGAAGATGGGGTGCTAACGGCAGCCACTCCTCCCTGCCCCCAGGACCCACAGAGCTGCTGGGGTGCCTGGAGCTTTGACAGACCCTTGTGGTTATCTATGGCCTGTTTTACAGAAGAGCGGCGGAGGCTCTGGGAGGCTGTGTCCCGCCCCCGTCACAGCCTAGCACAGGGCAGAGCTGGGCCTGGCTGGAGGTCTCCCCAGGGCTGCCCTGCCCCTGGGCGGTCTCAGGGTGAGGAGCTGACAGTCTGCCCCTCACCTCTCCGGGTCTTGAGGAAACTGAATGCTTCCCATTTGCACCTCACAGAGGAGAATGTGGACAGCTGGGAGAAATCAGGCGGGTGGTAGGGTGGGGTGGAGTGAGGGAGTGCAGAAGGCGTTCTTTCACCCATATACCCATCTATCCATTTATCCATCCATCAATTCATCCATCCATCTATCCATCCACCCATCCATCTATCCACCTATCCGAACCAAAGAAGTGTTCGAGGCAGCTTCCCTGACCCTCGGGCCTGAGCAGGCTCTCAGTTGTTCTGACTGGAGGGGCCTGGGACCCAGCTCAGGAGAAGGCAGCCGCTGCTTGAGCCCTTTGGCCCTTATCCGCAGCCCGTCAATATGCCAAGGATGGTGGCTCCTCGGCCCCCGTCCTCCGCTGCCTCTTGGAGATGTCCTTCTAACGCTCCCATTAGTGGGTGCTCAGAGTCAGCGTTCTGTGGCTAGGATTGATTTCTGACCCAGAGGACAGGCACTCTTTAAAAAGCTCCAGATTTCAAGCCGCTGACCCACAAGAACCTCAGGGAATTAGTGGTGGAGGGAGTGCCAGGAGGCTCTGGGGGAGACACAGCTGGCCAGGCATTTGGGGCAGACGCTGGCTGCTCAGGGTCAGGCGTGCTGCTGCAGGAAGGATGGGAGACTTGCCTTCGAGCCCTTTGCCCACAGGGACCACCAGGGCACACACAAGCCTATTTTTAGAACCACATACCTGTGCTTCTCAGAGACTTGGCAGCCTTTTCTAGAGCAGCTTGGCAGGTGGTGTGGGGCTGAAGCCAGGGGAACCGGTTCCGTCTTAGTTGGGGCGGGGGGGGGGGGGTGGGGGGGGTGGGGGGGGGCGCGAAAGGGGGCAGTGTGCTAAATGGCAGATGCCTCACCAGGTGGGGGAGCTGGTGAGAACAGACGCCCCAGATGCTGCCAAGACCCAGGACAATGGAGGCAGCAAACTTAGCAGCTTCTTCTCAGATTCTCAGCATGGTAGTTATCCAATAATCCCTGAAACCCTTCTCTGGCCCTAAACTTGCTGGCGGCATTTTCCCAGCTCATAAAATACAGACCTATGACTGTTTTTCAGGTCTTGCTGAGTAACTCACCCTCTCACCCATCCATTCATCCATCCATCCATCCACCTATCCACCCATATAACCATCCATCCATCCCCTACCCACCCACTTATCATACACCCATCTATCCATTTATCCATCCATCCATTCATCCATCCATCCATCCAACCACCCATCCACCTATCCACCTATCCACCCATATAACCATCCATCCATCCCCTACCCACCCACTTATCCCCTGCTCATCCACCCACCCATCCATCCATCCATCCACCCACCTGCCCATCATTCACCACCCGTATATCCATCCATCCATTTATCCATCATCCATTCATTCATTCATTCAACCAACATTTAAGACGTGGCATGTGCCACTCTGTGCTAAGGAGACAGGAATACCAACATGAGGAGAAACACACAAACAGGAAACGTGGCTGTGGCCTCGTGGAGTCACTAGTGCAGGCCACCATTAAAGAAGCTGGTGGATGCAGTGCTGTCGCTGGTTCGCGTGCAGAGACGTGGCCGTGGGTGTTCTGGGAGGGTGGGCGGGTGTGGCCCAGGTGAGGAGGCTGAGAAAGGCCTTCCCAGGGAAGGGCTGTGAGCTGGGATCAGAGGGAAAATGCTTCAGACGTGGGAGAGTGGGGCTCCGTGCCCTTTGGAGGGCCCCACGCCTCGCTGGGGTGTGCAGACCAGGCGAGAGCGGGTCTCTGGATGCTAGGCTCTCGTTCCCGCCCTTGCCAAGGAGAAGCTGTCAGGGATGGTGATGGGGACCATGTGTCTGTCTGGGTCCATGGCCGATGGCTTAGTTCTCCCAGATACCTTTCTGCGCCCCAAGCTTTGGCCCTAGTTTTCTTTTTTGTTGTTGTTGTTGTTGTTGTTTTAAATATATTTTATTGATTTTTTTACAGAGAGGAAGGGAGAGGAATAGAGATCTAGAAACACTGATGAAAGAGAAACATCGACCAGCTGCCTCCTGCACATCCCCCACCAGGGATGTGCCTGCAACCAATGTGCATGCCCTTGACCGGAATCAAACCTGGAACCCTTCAGTCCGCAGGTTTCGGCTTTGGCCCTGGTTTCGCTGGTGGAATAGTAGCCCATGTGGTAAAGACAGGCCATGGGGATGGCCCGGCGGGCATCCACCCCCTGAGCTGCCACCCCCCGCCTTCTCTCGGCCCCACAGATGCTGCAGAAGCTTCGTGAGGACGAGCCGCAGGCGGAGCAGCCCCTGGCCGAGCTGGACAACCTGAGGCACACGGACTGGGTAAGATGCGCCCCCCTGGCCTGGGACCCCGAGGACCTGTACCTGGAGGGCCCCGGGAGGCCTGGCGGGGGCTCAGGGCCATTCTCACCTTCTCGGGGCCCAGGCCCGGCTCTGGGTCCAGCTCATGCGGGAGCTGCGCCACGGAGTGAAGCTCAAGAAGGTGCAGGAGCAGGAGTTCAACCCGCTGCCCACAGAGTTCCAGCTCACCCCCTTCGAGATGCTGATGCAGGACATCCGGGCCCGGAACTACAAGCTGCGCAAGGTCATGGTGAGCGTCCAGAGCCTGCCGTGTCCCCCCATGCCCCCCTTCTCCTCCCCGTGTGCTGGCCACCGCCGGGGGGCCCGTGGACGCGGGCAGATGTGGCCCCGATTCCTCGTGTGACAGGCAGATGGAACCCCCTGTGGCCGCTGCCCCCTTCCCCCTCAGAATTTTAAATTTGCGGATCCATCTTCTTCCCGTGACGACCCTGGGAGGTGGTGCCACGGACCCGTCTCCCCATGAAGAGCCCCAGGCGCAGGGCAGTGTGGGTGGTGCCATGTGGGCACTGTGAGCAGGACCCCGGGCCACGCTGACGGGCTGCAGGGAGGAGGATGTGAGGACCAGGCCCTGAGCCCCCGCCCGCCCCCGCAGGTCGACGGGGACATCCCGCCGCGGGTGAAGAAGGACGCCCACGAGCTCATCCTGGACTTCATCCGCTCACGGCCGCCGCTGAAGCAGGTGCCCGCTCAGTGCCCTCACCCCTGGGCCCCTTCCTGGACCGGAGGGCAGCGTGCACTGTGCAGAGGGAGGTGCCCAAGGGCTGGTCTCCGTGGACACGTCCCCAGGAGCTCCCTGGACACCTGTCTGCCCCCCCGCGGTGCGGGGCTCCCGGTGGGTCTCCCTAACCACCCCCCTGCGCTGCCCCCCCTGCAGGTCTCAGAGAGAAGGCTCCGGCCCCTCCCCCAGAAGCAGAGGACCCTGCACGAGAAGATCCTGGAGGAGATCAAGCAGGAGCGGAGGCTGCGCCCCGTGGGGGCCCAGCACTGGGGCGGCCGCGGTGAGCCAGGGACCCCCGCTTCCCTGCGGCTCCTCCCCCCTCCCTGCCCTCTGCCCCCCTGACTTCCTGTCCTCCCCCCTCCCCCCTCTCCGCCCGGGTTTGGCTCCCCCAGGCTTTGGCTCTCTGCCCTGCATCCTCAACGCCTGCTCCGGGGACGTCAAGTCCACGTCCTGCATCAACCTGTCCGTCACGGACGCCGGGAGCGGCGCCCAGCGCCCACGGCCCCGGGTGCTGCTGAAGGCGCCCACCCTGGCGGAGATGGAGGAGATGAGCACGTCTGAGGTCAGGCCCCACGGGCTCCTGGGAGAGGCCAGGCAGGCGCCGGAGGGGCGGAAGGGAGACGGGGCTGAGCAGGTCCAGGCGCAGCGTCCGGCGTGGGGCGTCTGCTGCGCAGAGCCTCAGGCAGTGCCCTCTGCCGATGCAGGGTCCTTCCCTGGGAGCGAGCACAGTGGACTCGGGGGCGACAGAGGCCTTGCACCCCACCCCCGTTCCCATAGCACAGGACGGCTGCCATCTCGGGGCCGGACGCTGAGCAGCCCCTGGCCGATGTGAAAAGCCAGCGTGTCCCAGCGTGGCCCCTGCCCGCCCTCCTGCCTCAGTGGAGGCCGTGTCAGCGGGCTCCCCCTGACACCACACCTTCCGAGGCTGCGGGAATTGCCTGGTCTGGGGGCACTTGCCTCCCACTGTCCAGAGGATGGCCCTATGGGTCCGTGGGCCCGGCGGAACCGCGTGTCCTGTGCCCCAGTCCCGGGACGGGCAGGGGTGCTGGGGGGCCAGAGGCGAGGGGAGGGCTCAGGCTGGTGTGTCCGCAGGAGGAAGAGTCTCCGTGTGGGGAGGTGACCCTGAAGCGGGACCGCTCTTTCTCAGAGCATGACCTCGTCCAGCTGCGGAGCGAGGTGGCCTCTGGCCTGCAGCCGGCCGCCCAGCCCCCGGGAGGCGTGGAGCCGTCCCGGGCCCGCGCGGGCAGTGTGCACATCTGGCGGCCGAGCGCCCAGGAGCAGGGCAAGTGCCGCCTCTCACCCCCTCCCTCGCCCCCGCCCCATCCTGTGCGTACGTGTAGCTGCCCTCACCCCACTTCTTTAACCGGATTCATTGCAAAACCTTTTCTAAAAACGAAAAAAATGCTCACGATCCCATTACCTACAGATAACCACTCTTAGTCTATTGGTATGCAGAAAGAAAGCTGGGCGGATGGACAGGTGACTGTCGAAAGACAGACGATGGGTGGATAGAGGGTGGACGATGGGCGGATGGATGGAGAGTGGGAGATGATTGATAGGTCCTGCTGGCTGTGGCTCTGTCCGTGGGCCTGTGTCCGCAGTGAGCCAGACCAGGGGAGGCTCCTCCTCCCTGTCGGCCAGCACAGAGGACAGATCGGTTCTCGTGGCCACCAGGTTAGTCCACCCTTGTCCGGGCTGTGCTCCACGACATGCCAGCAGGACATGGGGCTGTTCCCCCGCCAGACATGGCCAGGCCCCCTCTCTGTCCTCAGGGTCACCGTAGCGGGACGGTCACTTTCAGGACGGTCCCATTTGGTGGTGATGACTCACTCTCTGGCGTAAAGAGGGCCAGGCCAGGCCAGGCAACACCTCACTGTCCCCTGAACTCTGCTAAAAACTCAGACCCCACGGAGGGCTAGCTTCCTCCAGTGTGAAATGCAATGTGTGTGTGTGTGGGGGGGGGGGGCTGAGCAGGAAGGCCCCATGTGGCCAGCACGTCTGGTTTGCGTGGCCAGCACCGTGGCTGCCGTGGCTCCATCGTGGACTCTCCACGTTGGCTCTTCTTGGGCTCAGACTCCCTCTTGGGTCCCTTGGGCCCCTGCACTGCATGGGCCGTGATGGGGTGACACGCTCTTTATCTGAGCTCTGCCGGAGGACTCCGCCTCAGCCGTGAAACCACCCACCGGCTCCCGGCGTCTCCTCTGGCCCTTGGGCAGCCCTCCCACACCAGGATTTTGCCGGGTTGTTCTGACGGGGCCTCCAAACTCTCCCTCCAGGTCCCTCCCCTGTGAGCGTTCAGTCCCAGGCTGATCCCAGCTCCCGCCAGCCCAGTGACCTGCGCTCAGCAAAAGACAGGCCAGAGCCCTCCGTGGCCGCCGACCCCAGTCACCTGTGGCTGGTGAGTGTGGGCGTGGCTGTCCGGGGCGGCTGGGTGAGCGCTCACCGTCACCCCAGGGCAAGTGGTTAGTGTTTGTGGCTGCTCTTTGCTTGGGCCGCCATCTGGGGAGGCTGGTCTCTGCTGCCACCTTCTGGGCCTTCGGAGCACTGCGCCCCCAGGGAAGGACCTTGTCAAGGGGACATGCGGAATCTTGTCCGGCTCTGTGGTCAGGAAGCAGGAGAAAGCCTGTGCCTTGAAGGCTTCCTGAGGCAACAGGGGAGCATTTTATTGGGGTGAGGCGGTGCCCTGCCTGCACCTCAGTCTCATCAGGTAACATTTTGTGAGACTTGTCATTGGGAAGAGCTAACATCTGCTCATGTTGGGAGACCCCCATTGGGACTGGAGCCTTGGTGTGAGATTTTATTAAATGGGACCCTGGCTGGCATGTGGAGAGATGCCAGGGGTGTGATCTTTATCATTTCCTTGACATTTTATCAAGAGGCTCAAAGGAGCCCTGGCCAGTTTGGCTCAATGGATAGAGCATCAGCCTGTGGACTAAAGAGTCCCAGGTTTGATTCCCGGTCAGGGCACATGCCCGGGTTGTGGGCTAGGTCCCTGACAGGGGACATGCAGAAGACAGCTGATCAATGGTTCTCTTCATCATTGATGTTTCTCTCTCTCCATCTCCCTTCCTCTCTGAAATAAGTTAAAAATACATATATATAAAAGAGGCTCAGAGGAGCACGGATGTTGAAATGCTTTGAAAAGTGTAAGTGCTGTGTAAATACAAGGTAGTGTTGTCCTTAATATTCCCCAGAGAAAGGTAATGCTTGCCCTCAGTTCTGTGTGTTACCATTTTCTGTACCAAAAATCACCCCGAGACTCAGCAGCTTAAAACAACAAGCATGTGTTCTCTCTCAGTTTCTGAGGGTCAGGGATCCAGGTGTGGCTCGGGGTCTGGCTCAGCCTCGGGGTGGGGGGGCCGGTGTCAGCAGGGCTTGGGTAGACTGAGGCTGGGAGGACGTCAGGGTCCTTGGAGAAGGGCACTAGTAGAGAGGGCCTGAGTGAGCCCCACCCGGGCCCTCCCGCCCCAGGAGTTCAGCCACCCCGTGGAGAGCCTGGCTCTGACCGTGGAGGAGGTGATGGATGTGCGGCGGGTGCTGGTGAAGGCGGAGATGGAGAAGTTCCTGCAGAACAAGGAGCTCTTCAGCAGCCTGAAGAAGGGGAAGGTGAGGCGGCCGCACCCTGCACCGTCCCTCGCCCCCTGGAGCCCTGGGTGGGAGCCTGGGAGGACAGGACTGGACCGGTGAGCTTTGGACTACATTGGGTTCTAACAAGGCCTTTTTTTTTTTTTTTTTTTTACAGATTTGCTGCTGTTGCCGAACCAAGTTCCCGCTGTTCTCCTGGCCGCCCACCTGTCTCTTTTGCAAGAGGTGAGCCTTCTGCAAGCACGGGGCTCGGCTGTGAATTACCAGGGGGAGCAGTAAAAAGGCTCTGGGTCAGCTCTGTCCTGCGGTGGTGGGGGTCCTGTCTTGCCCTGTGGATATTTCACCTAAAGAACGGAATTTAGCATTTTAATTTCATTGTAGTTCTAATCGCTAAGGGGTTCCCACTTTCAGCCAAGGTGGGTGGCTGAAACAACACCTTCTACCTGAAACAACAAAAAACAAGGCACCTTCTACCTGAAACAACAAAAAACAAGGACAAACTATATGAAGCAATGGCTCTCAAGACATTGGATATCAGGCAGCAAACAGGAAGAACGTGGGTTAGCCCTGTGACTGCCTCAACTGCCGGGAGATGCTAGGTCATGGGTCAGAAACTGGTCGGCTCCCTAAGCCTAAGGAACTCAGGGAGACCAGGGCACCAGAGACCCCAGCAGAGTCCAGAGAGGAGAGAGCTGTCCGGAGAGCGAGCTCAGACATGCAGAAGGTCCCTTTAGAGTATTCAGCAGATTATCGATCAGCACATACATGCAAGGAAATGACTAAAGGCTTTTTTATATGTATTTATTAATTTCAGAGAAGAGGGGAGAGGGAAGGAGATAGAAACATCAATGATGAGAGAGAATCATCGATTGGCTGCCTCCTGCACGCCCCCACTGGGGATCAAGCCCACAACCGGGCATGTGCCCTTGACTGGAATCTAACCCGGGACCCTTTAGTCGCAGGCTGATGTTCTATCCTCTGGCTAGGGCATGACTGAAGGCTTTGGAAGAATCATCCTGGAGCAGGGATTGGCAAACGCTAGCCCTTGGGCCAAACACAGCCACTGCCTGTTTTGTAAATAGTTTTATTGGGACACAGTCACTCCCATTTGTTTACTCGCTATTCATTATTTACTCACACCTAACATTTACTACATAACCCTTTAAAGGAAAAGTTCACTGACCCTCCCCTAAAAGTTTAAAGGAACAGTACCATGAATTGTGTCTGTTCCCACCAGCCATGGTGAAAATGTAATTCATAGGCCAGAGTGGAATATAATAATAATAAAATTTTTTACTATATATATTTTTATTAATTTCAGAGAGGAAGGAGGAGGAGAGATAGAAACATCAATGATGAAAGAGAATCATTGATTGGCTGCTCCTGCACATTCCCTACTGGGGATCGAGCCCAAAACCTAGGCATGTGCCCCGACTGCAAATTGAACTCTGACCTCCTGGTTCATAGGTCGATGCTCAAACACTGAGCCACGCCGGCTGGGCATAAAAAACGAATTTGGGCCGGGACCGGTTTGGCTCAATGGATAGAGCGTCGGCTTGGGGACTGAAAGGTCCTGGGTTCGATTCCGGTCAAGGGCATGTACCTTGGTTGCGGGCATATCCCCACTGGGGGGTGTGCAAGAGGCAGCTGATCGATGACTCTCTCTCATCGATGTTTCTAACTCTCTCTCCCTTTCTCTCTGTATAAAATCAATAAAATATATTTTAAAAAAAACAAAACAAAAAAAAGAATTTGGACAATTTGTACTAATGTGGAGCAGCCCCTGGTGCACCTTTATAGGGCAGTATTTTATGGAAGTGTGTTTTTGTTAACATACGCTTACATCAGGAGAATGGAGACTGTATTGCTAGCAGGGGCCATCTGTGAGGAGTCGGCTTTAGAGGAGAGGATCCCATTGTCTAAATTACAATTCTAATGTTCAGATTTCCACAAGAAAGTGTTTTGTTTTGTTTTAAATCAGGTGGGGGGAATAAAAAAATGTTAATCACTGCTTAAAATGGAGGTCCCTCTGGCTCCGATGGTTTCTGAGGTGGGAAGGGTCAGGCACACACCTGTGGAGGGTATGAGCAAACTCCAGCCCTGGCCAGTTTGGCTCAATGGATAGAGCATTGGCCTGCAGACTGAAGAGTCCCAGGTTCGATTCTGGTCAAGGGCATGCACCTTGGTTGAGGCACATTCCCAGTAGGGGGCGTGCAGGAGGCAGCTGATTGGTGTTTCTCTCTCATTGATGTTTCTGACTCTCTATCCTTCTCTCTTCCTCTCAATAAAAAATCAATAAGATATATTTTAAAACAAATAAACAAACAAAAAAACTCCAGACCCGATATTCTAAAGAAGAACTAAGAGGGGCAGAAATATTGTGGGTGTAATGCGAAGTAAAAAGAAAAGCAGAATTTGGGAGTCCAGCGGCTACTGAAGTGACCAGGGGCCCAGCAGGCGGCCAGGGCAGCTGACCGCAAGGCACTGGTGGGCACCTACACGGAAGCAGCCGTTCCTCCCGGGCCTCTTCCGGGCTGACGCCTTTCCTCTTCCCTTCCAGAGCCGTCTGCACTTCCTGCAGCGTAAAGGTGAGGCTCACGCGGGGGCTGAGCGAGGCCTCTAGGCATCTAGGTGTTCTGCGGGGGTTTGTGTGTGTGTGTGTGTGTGTGTGTGTGTGTGCGCGCGCGCTGCAGTCTCCAGTCAGATGGCACCACCTTCATTTTGCATTGCCCACCTCCTCCTCCCAGGCAAAATCCATTCCTACACCTCCGAGACCATAGTTTTAAAAGACCCTCGTAGGTGCTTTTTGTTAGCTTTCCATGTTAGCAGGACAGTGCCAAGGAACCCTGCACTTGCCCTCAAGAGTCCTAGCTTCTGACCCTGCCACTTTGAGTGTGTTTGGAGGCTCTCTCTAGCAGCTCAGGTGTCAGCGTACACACACGGGCACGGAGGTCAGCGGGCAGTGACACGTTTAAGTGTTTCCCCTCACTGCGCCTCAGCCCAGAAACAGGAACCTGCTTCAGAGGGGTTTTCGTCGCCACTGTTCTCAGATTCTGACTAGATCCGGCCACGTGGCCGGGGACGTGTCCACCTTACCCGCCAGGTATTTGCTGTACGCAGGGCCCGACGCTAGACCCTGCATGGGTAAAGCGCACAGCGCCTGCTCCGTGCCCGCATCTGAGCAGGCGCGGCTGGGTGTGTGTTGGAAGGAGGCCGGAGGGGGAGCCGAGTGTGCCTGGGCTGCCTTAGGGACGCCTTTGTCCACCCACCACCCTCTGTCTGCAGATGAAGATGCCTTCCAAGAAGTTTGCCCACATCCCCGTCTACACGCTGGGCTTTGAGGGTTCTCCGAGGGTGACCACGGCCAGAGCCACGGCCACGCCGCGGAGAGACGCCTTCCAGTGCGTGCCTTTGCCAACACGTCAGGCGATGCCGGTGCCCCCGGAGCTGGCGTGGGGAGGGCCCTGTTTCCTGGGATGCCCCAAGGAAACAAGACGCAGACTCCGGGAGGGCTTTGGGGGCTGAGGGGCAGGAGGTGGAAACCATGTGGGTGGTGAGGGCCCGGGACGCAGGCACCTCTCCAGGAAGAGCCTTTCCCGGGTGCACTTTGCTCGGCACGTTCGTTCTAAACACCTTGCGTGCCTGACGCAGGGGGAGGGCTTGTGGACGTGGAGAAATGGGCGGAGGGCCTCCTGACGTCCCCGTCCCTCCCCCCCCCCCCCCCCCCGCCAGGTCCCTGCAGAGGCCCCAGTGGCAGAGCGTGGAGGAGGAGTTCCCGCACATGTACACCCACGGCTGTGTCCTGAAGGACGTCTGCAGCGACTGCACCAGCTTCGTGGCCGACGTGGTGTGCTCCAGCCGCAAGAGCGTGGACGCCCTTAACACCACCCCTCGCCGTGCCCGCCAGACCCAGTCCCTGTACCTCCCCAGCACCTGGACTCTCGACTTCAAGTGACAGCCCCGGCCACCCAGCCCGAGGCTACCCGAGGTGGCCAGGCCTCGGGCAGGAGCCAGGCCCGTTCTGGACAGGCTGAGTGCGCCCCATCCTGGGCCACAGCTGCCTCCGCAGTGTGCATGTACATATATACATATATACATATACATTTATATAACATATACACAGCGATATATTTATATGTTCCCTGGCCCCTGCCCATTTGGGGTCAGGCTTACTTCCAGGACCCTCCGCAGGGAGGCTGTTTCCTCTCAGGACTCCTTGGGTGGCGTGGGGATGGCCTAGGACAGGAAGGGGGGCAGGCTAGAAGCGAGAGATGGTGGGGCTCGGGGAAGACCCTGCCCCTGTGTTCTCCATCGCTCCTTGGGCAGATGTCCAGGCGTGGAAGGGCGCCTTGTCCACGGGTGAACTGGAGCCTCCGGCTTGCATCGTGCTCCCTTGTCAGGAGGTGCCTGTGGAGCTTGAGTGGGCTGAGACTCCCCCAGGCACGTGTCCCAGGGCCACCCCTTTGGAAGCCTGAAGCAAAGCTCCCTCTCTATCCGACACCATGCCCTGCGATGCTTTCGCTCTGGTTACCGGGAGGAGCCCTGTAAACGTGTCTTCACGGCCGCTCTCGGCCCAATAAAGGTGGTCTCACAGTCTCCTGTCTGGGGCGTGAACTACAGACTGTCCAGCCACAAAAGTGGGTGTGTTCGCCAAGGGCAGAAGCTGGGCTGAGGGGCCACCTGTCCCGCATCCCCCCCCTCAGGCAGAGTCAGGAGGCCCATCATGAGTTGAGGGCACTCAGGCCCACTCCCATTCTCTACACTCAACTTGGTAATCTGGCACTTTAGGCCTACGTGGAACCAAGGGCTGCACCGGCCAGTCTGTGGCACCCTTTGTCCTCAAGATCCCTTGGAGCTCACAGGGTAGGGGCACCTCCGCCCTGCTCTTCAGGATGATGGCTGGAGGGATACCTGTGTGCCCTGCCTGCCCGTATGTGCCCGGGAGGCGACTTCTGTTGGCATCCCACCCTGTGGATGAGGTCACTGCTTTCCTGGGATGTCGGCCAGGTCTACTGGGCACCAGGCTCTCATGCCTGCCCCATGGACATGGGTCCTGGAGGTCCCACTTGGGCTGCACATAACCCTTTAGTAGCTGGGTTGCAGGCAGCGGGGTTTCTAGGAGGCTGGGGAAGTGGCTGGAGCCGGTGGGACTGTGGGCAGCTTGAGGTAGCAACTATGTAGCCGCTGGTGTGAAGTGTTTCAAGATCCAAGTGAGCAGCGCAGGCTGATAGACCCGCCCAGGCGGAGCAGCATGCCCGCACATCCTGTCCTGCCTCCCGTTCCCTGTCCCTGCCAGTAGCCTTCCTCAGACGAACTCTGGAACCACGGCACGAATGCAAATCCAGATCCTCCCTGTGCCAGTGATCCTGAGTCCCGTTTCTTTACCTGTAAAAGGGGGATCCCTACCTTACAGTATATGAGGTATTTGGTACGGAGCCGGGCCTGACTCCACGTGACAGCCATCCCCACGCTCAAGGCTGCAATCCCGTCCCCCCACACCCGGTCACCTTGCCCTTGCACTAGGCTGGCAGCGCAGGGGATTGCTCTTCTCAATCCTGTCTGCACATTTTAATTCCCTAACGAGCTTTTTAAAATGACAACGCTGCACCCCGGAATGTCTCGACCTGCGTCCTTCATGTTTATTGTGAAAACCTCCCAGGAAGGTATGACGCACAGAATGGCGAGCCTCCACCTCAGACCAGGGTTCCCAAACCTGGAGGTACAGGAAGCCACCTGGCGGGTGCGGTTCCGGTCTGTCCGGCCTGAGGGTTGGCCGGGAGGTTGTCCGGAAGTCCTTTGGGGAGCGGCTGGGTTTGGATGAGCTGGCGGCTAACGAGGGGACAGACCCGCGGGGTCACCGGCGGGGCGCGCAGGGCGGGCCGAGTCCCCCACGCTCCCAGCCCCCGCCTGCGCAGGGCTCTTCCCCTCCCCGCCTGCGCGTACCTCCGCGACAGAGGGCCCAGGTCCCGGGGCGGGAGGCTCGGAGCCCGGGCGCCCGCTCCCCCACCCCAGCCCCGCCGCCGCCGCGGGCCCTCCTCCCTCCCAAAGACGCGGAGACGCCGCGGACCCGGCACCGCAACTCTCGCGAGAACACGTCCGAGCGAGCCCGCACCTCCGTAGGTGACAGCGGGAAAGAGCGGAAGTTCCGGAGAGCGCGGCGCGCAGGCGCGACACGCAGCCCCACGCCAGCCCCGCCAGTGCGCAGGCGCGCTGCGGCTCGCCTTCCTGCTCCCTGGTCAGCTCCCCGTCCCCGCACGTCAGCGGCCGTTGGGTCCTATGTCACGCCGGGCCCTCCGGAGGCTGCGGGGGGAGCAGCGCGGGCAGGAGCCCCTCGGGCCTGGCGCCCTCCAGTTTGGCTTCCGTGACGACGATGACGCGGAAGAAGAAGGACCAAAGCCGGGGCCAGGCGGCCCGCGCCCCCGGAGCCCAGGGAAGGAGGGGGTCCGCGTCAACAACCGCTTCGAGCTGGTGAGCCGGGGTGCCCGGAGCGGGGGCGATGGGGGCGCGGTGTGCGGGGCGGGTCTGCGCGGGGCGAGGCCGTGACGTCAGGGGGCGGGGCCGCCCGGGGTCCGGGCTGCAGCGGGGAGGGCGGGGCCAAGGGAGGGGCGGGGCCTGAAGCCACGGGGGCGGGGCCACGCCCTGTCCGGTCCGCAGCTGGGAGTGGGGCCGGAGTGTCCAGAAGCGGGGCAATGGGGGAGGGGGGCGGGGTCCGTCAACTCGAGGGGCGGGGCACCCATTGGTGGGTGGGGCTTCCCTTCTCAGAGCCTTGCGGGGCTGTCCCTTGATTTCTATCTCCGCCCTGGCACTTGCAGGGTCTTTACAAACACCTTTGCTCCTCACAACGTGGAACATGGTGTGCAGGTGTCTGGCACAGCCCTGTCTCTGCGCAGGTCTCAGGCTGTGGCCTTGTATGTGTCAGCCTTATCTTGTTCTTGCTTCCTTGACCTTCTTGTGTGGGCAGGTGACACGTGTTTTGCTCACCTGTGTCTCCTGCATCGTGCCAGTGCCCAGCATAGGCATAGAGTCAGCACCGTTCTTGCTGTTGAGATTGAGGTTGGCATAGAGGTTGTTACAAATCTGAATTCCTTAAAACACCATCAGTGTCCCAAAAGGGGCTCAAAAAAAAAAAGCTCTTGTAAAGGAAGGGAGCATGACTTCGTGAGAGAGATCCAGTGCCCACCTCCACCAAGAGGCATTGGTGGCACCATTAGTTGAATGCTGGGGGGGGGGGGTGTGGGTGCCAGTGTGGAGGAAGCGTCCACTGGAGGCCTCATTCTAGCTTCCTCCCTTTGCTGCAAGATCTTAACCAGCCAGACCACCCTGGGGCCCCGGTGTCCCGAGGCCGCCGCACAAAAGAAGGCGCCGAGGTAGGAATTGCCCTGTTGCTGGTGGAGACAGACCCCATTTGGTAGAATCCCAGCATCTTCACATGACGTGCTCTTTTCGTAAACAAAGACTTATGGACTTGCTAGACAGACAAATGGCGCTCAGAGCGGGAAATAAGTTGTGCTGTTCTGGGATTCTGCATTATGCCAGCTCTGAAGATAGGACACCATGAGCCACCTGTGCCCCAGCACTCTGTGGCTCATCAGCTGAACCAGGACTTGTTCAGACGGTTGCCCTGTGGGCTTTGAGGCATGACACGTCCCTGTTCCTCCTCTGCAATCTCAGAGTGGCCTTGCAGGTGCCCCCCAGCACCTCCTCTCTGCCCTTGCTACTGACATGCCTCTCAGTACCTCAGGATGCATGTGTAACGGGATGACATGTGACGCCCTCTTCCCTCCCCTCTGTTCCTGCAGATTAACATTGAGGACGTTGAGGAGGGGCCTGTGGTGAATGGGGAGAAGTCCGATGGTCTGCGCACAGAAGCTGTGGTGTCGGGGAGCAAAAGGAAGTCCCAGAGTGGAAGTGCCGAGCCCAGGAAGGATGGAGAGGTGGATGACAGGACAGGGCCCCTGGAGCAGGTGTGGGGACAAGGGTGCCCAGCCACACACTCTGCTGTCATTTCTGAGTTCCGTCTTGTTAATGCCCAGTGGCCCCCACCTTTCCTCGGGAGTCGTGATCAGATGTGTATGACATCTTGAAGACGTGGACATCACGGGTGCTCCATCCAGGGTCCCCTAGACGTTTCCAGGCAGGAGATCCTTTTGGGAGAGCCCCCTGCTCAGCGGGTGTGCCCTCCTCATGACTGTGCCTCTGGGGCTCAGGCGGGTGGACGGCCCTGGGTGGATGTGCCTTGAAGAGAGGAGTCTGCCGGGTCAGTTTTGTGTTCTCCATGGCACACCGAGGGTCCCTCCAGGGACCTTTTGCTCATTTGCTCAACACATGCTTTTGGGAGCCTCCTGGGCTCTGGGGACAGGAGCCTCTGGTCAAGAGGGTGACATGGATGGACTGACAACTACAGCTGGGAAGACTTGGGGGGGAGTGGGCAGACGGATCTAACGGGCAGAGGGGCTCCCTAAAGAGTCTCCACACTATGGTGGGAGGAGAGGCCAGGGGAAGGCATGGCTGATCGTGGCAGGGAGAGTGAGTGACAAAGTGAGTGATGAAAGCAGAGGGCTGATGGGTGGATATCAGAACCCTGTGAGGTTGTCAGGTCACAGGATCTCTGAGGTATATCAGGAAGAGGTGTGAGAGGAAGCTGGAGGCTGCACTGAGTCGGGGGACTGGTGGGAGGTAGTCGTTGTCAGAGAAGTTGGTGAGGTCACGGGACCTTCGTGAAGTGGGAGCGAGGGGACATCAAGCCTGCGTCCAGTGTCCTTCTGCAGCTCCTGCTTTGATCCTCAGGGTTTAAGATCTTATCCCCTCTTTACATTGACTAAGATGTGCTTCTTTTATTAGTCGAATGTGAGTGGCAAACTCCGAAAGAAGAAAAAGAAACAGAAAAATAAGAAAAGTTCTGCAGGAGAAACTTCGGTACGTCTGGGTGCTGCCCTGTCCGCTGTTTTCTGGCTGCGTCTCAGGGTGCTGTTGGAAGCTGTTTGTGTTTTTGTTTGTTTGTGGCAAACCTGTCCTCCAGACTCTGATGTCACATGATTGTGAAGCTTAGATCCCTTGGCCTTTCTCTTCCTAGCTGCTCCCAGTTCAAAATGCTCACAGGTCTTCACGGCCAGCATCTCGATCCACGGTTGGCTCCACAGCCGTTAGGGGGAAATCAGCTTAGCCACTGGGTCCTGTCATCACACCGCTCTCCCTGCGTTTCAGCAAGTTCCTGCCCTCCTTGTCCCAGGCCAGCCTGTGGGGTTGGTGCCTGCCACGCTTCTTATATAAAGTCGGGGGGGTTTCAGGGCCCTCACCATGTTGTCCAGAGCACTGTTGGCAGGGACAGGAAAACATGTTGTTTTTATTTGATACTTTGATTCCTTCCTGCTAGTAGTATAACTGATCCAGAAGTCAGAGAAATGAAAAGGAAGTTACCTACCCAATTTCGCTTGCTTGTTCACTTCATTCCTTGAGGGTTAGAGCCCCCTCTGAAACACTGCTCTTGGGCAGCAGAGCCCTCAGCCTGCTGCACCTGTGCCGTGACTGATAGCGGGCACTGAGGTGTAAATGCCCAGGAGCAGTGTGGCAGAAAGCATATTGCCATGTTGCCCCTGTGCCTTGTGGTCCCGTGTTTGTTCCGAAAAGAGGTTGTGTCTTTGTGGCTGTTCAGTCAGAATCTCAAGTCCCAGCTCAGTTACCTGAGCAGGTGAGTGCACCTATGAGAAGAGAAATGCACCCTTGTGGTTCAGATATCTGAGGGCTCTTCTGGTTCTGTGATTCTGTCTGTTCTGAGCTGCTGCTTACAAAGAATCTGTTATATGCCTATTGTCTTTCAGGAAGCAAGCATGATTAAAAATGAGTTCTTTGTAAAAATGAGCCATCGGTATTGGTTGTAACATGTAAAACAAAGTGAGGGTGGTGGTTAACATGTTGTTGTTTGGGGCCTTTAGGAAAATGGGCTGGAAGATATTGATCGCATCTTGGAGAGGATTGAGGACAGCAGTGGCTCTCTCCACCCCAGCCCCCCTCTCCTAAGCTCGAGGAAGCACGTCCTGTATGTGGAGCACAGGTACCTCCCCCCACGCTGCAGACTGCGTGCCAAGGAAGTTGCTTATTAGGACAGAAGAAAATAACTCTGTGTAAAGGTGATACAAGTACATGGTCAGACATTTAATAAACAGGGACCAGGAGGAAGAGGAAAGGGGAAAGCCTCTGTTTTCGCTGTTAGCTTTATGTGTGTGGGTACACAATTGGCGTAAGATGTCCTGGATTGTAGATACTGGAACCCAGTTCCCGCTGTAGAGGTTGGTCCTGAGCTGGTGGGAATCCCGATGCAGTCAGGCCTTTCACTGCCTCACTCTGCTGAGACAGGTGGCCAGCCTCCGGTCCCGCCTGGGGGCTGCGGTGGTAGAGAAAGCAGGCCCGTTAGTGATCTTGGACACCAGAATAGCCGCTTTCCTCACTGGGTTTTTATGGGACTTTCTAAAATTCTCAGAATCGTTATAAGAACTCAATTTCATTTTTCTTTTAAAATTTTCAATTCTCTAGACACTTAAATCCAGACACAGAACTGAAAAGGTATTTCGGTGCCCGAGCTGTCCTAGGGGAACAAAGGTGAGACCCACACGGGCATGTTCTCAATTAAAGGTGGGGTTCTTGAAGCCAGAGTGAAAAAAACGAGACCCTCAGGGTTCCCCGTTGTGAGGGGCCTGAGGGTGGGTCAGGGAGGAGCTGGAGTCTGACCTTGTTTGTGGCTGCTGGGCTCGCTGCCTTCTGCAGCAAAAGTTCCAAAAATCCTTAAACTTTGAACTTCTAGCCCTGAAATCTTAGGCAGGTTCATTCTTGCATCTCAGTCAGCATCACAACTAACATGAAGTTTTGGTTCTAGGTCAAGTTTGATCTTTGTTAATTTAACAGTTCATTAAAAAAAAGTTTTTATTGATTTTTAGATAGGAAGAGAGAGAGGGAGAGAGAGAAACATTTTGTCCTTGTCCTTGTGGCCTCACCCCCTGCCCCTGCCCTGAGGTTTTGCTCCCACAGCCAGCAGAGGCCGGGCGGTTAGTGAAGCTGTGCCACGTCCTGTTCTCCACAGGCCGAGGCAGAGGCAGCGTGTGTACCCCAAGTGTACGTGGCTGACGACCCCCAAGAATACTTGGCCCCGGTACGCCAAGCCAGGTGAGCGGCCTCAGAGGTTCGGGGTGTGCGTTGGCCGGCGCTGGGCACTGTTGGTGTCAGCCCGTTGGGCCAGGCCAGTCCTCTGCAGAGCTCCGTGCAGGTGTGCTATTGGGGGTCTGCCATGGTGCCACCAGTGTTGGGGCAAAGATCCCACGCCAACGGTGTCTCTTCTTGACCATGGGGTGTGTTTGTGTGTGTGTTTAACATTTATCTTGATTTCAGAGACGAAGGAACAGGGAGAGAGAGATACAAACATAAATGGTGAGAGAGAATCATGGATCTGCTGCCTCCTGTGCACCCCTGCTGGGGATCGAGCCCGAAATCCAACCCTGGCTGTGCCCTGACCAGGAATCGAACCGTCATCTCTTGGCTCCTGGGTTGAAGCTCAACCACTGAGCCACATTGGCCAGGCTTGGCCATGTTTTAATGCAACTTTTTATCTACCTTATTGCTTTTCCCTATGGTACTATACCATAGGAAGCAACCAAGTTCACTTTCAAAGTTTCATTTTATATTTTGTTGCAAACTAGTAAAGTTTCATTTTATATTTTGTTGCGAACTAGTAAGTACTAGAAAGAAAAACAGCAATCGTGCAGAAAGTGATGGGGTGTGGGTAAGTGTCCTGTCGGGGCTGCTTGGCTACAGGGCCTGGAGGAGCACCTGGGAGCCCTCCAGCCAAGGCAGGGGGAAGGGAGGGAGACCCCGAGCACAGGCAGAGGTGGGGGGCCTCAGCTGTGTGTCCTGCGACATGTGCCTTAGTGCAGTGCCAGTGAGGTGTAAGCCAGGTGACTGGGGACCCCTGACTTATTTCATGAAGGCGCTGAAGAGGGAGTTTCCAGGTTCATCAGCAGAAATGACCCTGCACTCCTGATTTGGGCACGAGAGGCAGGCAGAAAGGGCATCTGGTTGTGGTTACAGTCATGTCTCCTCCGTGCCTGCCTGTTGTCCTGGGTGTTGGTCCTCTGTCCGGGCTCCTGGGAGGAGACACGTCTTTGTAGGAAAAGAGCCGAGGGCGCGGGCAGTCACCAGGCACCTGGGACCACGCTCATGGTGGAGCCGATGCCTCGATGCGGCAGCTCGCACCGGTGCACGCAGGCTTCTCGCAGGAGCACCTGGAGGCCTGACCTGGCGCCCTCCCCAGGCTTGTCGATGCGGCTGCTGGAGTCCAAGAAGGGCCTGTCCTTCTTTGCGTTCGAGCACAGCGAGGAGTACCAGCAGACGCAGCACAAGTTCCTGGCGGCCGTGGAGTCGATGGAGCCCAACAACATCGTGGTGCGTGAGTCCCTCCGCAGGCCGGGCCCCGGGACCGTGCTCCAGGGCACTGCTTCTGGGGCTCACCGCTCCTCCAGTGCGGGGCCTGGGCGGGGGAGGGTTAAGGGAGAGACACCTGGGCACAGAGTCCTGAGCTGCCACTCCAGGCAGGTAGGGATTTGGCTTCGCAACCGTGTCGAACACGTTTGGGCTGGAGGATGTCGTGACTCACCCCGGTGACATTTTCCCCGAGGCTTAGCTGCCTGAAAGAAAGCAGTGCCCAGGGCCGGAGGCGACCACAGCCACGTCAGCTTCCCTTCCTGCCTTGCAGGTTCTCCTGCAGACGAGCCCCTATCACGTGGACTCACTGCTGCAGCTCAGCGACGCCTGCCGCTTCCAGGACGATCAGGAGATGGCGCGAGACCTCGTAGGTGAGAGCTCTCTCCGGCCCTGCGGCAGCGCCCGCGTCCCCTCCGCGCGTGTCTCAGAGGCTGCGGCATAGATGCCATTTGCACAGTGACTGGGTACAAATGGGTTTCCCAGGATATCGTTAAAATAACAGCTTCATTAAGTGTTGGAGTTGTTCAGCCTTTTGGATCCTAGACCATTTTCGTTACTTAAAAAGAAACCTCAGCTCTTCAGTCACCTCCCAGGCCCCAGCCCTGGTAACCACCAGTCTGCCTCTGGATTTCTCTGTTGACGGTCTGATCATGTGTTTCTGGCTTCTTCACGCACAACAGTGTCTCCCAGGCTGGGAGATGTTCCAGGGGGTGATGGACCCTGTTTGTGTGCCCACAGCACGTGGCACACTGGGTTGTCCCCATACTGTGGCCCCTGTGTGTGAGCTTTGTGAGGATGTGTGTGTGCATTTCTTTGTCTGGAATCGGTGTTGCCAGCTCGTTGAGCCCCAGGGCCAGTCAGTCACGTTTGTGCTGTCTATTCCCCAAATCCTAGTAACCTGACTCCTTCCTCCCAGAGCTTTCCTTGTTGGGAGCCACAGAGGACGGGGTTGCAGCTGCCGCAAGGCGGCTGTGACACCCTCCCCTGGTGTTTGTGTGGCCCACAGAGAGAGCGCTGTACAGCATGGAGTGTGCCTTCCACCCCCTGTTCAGCCTCACCAGTGGGACCTGCCGGCTGGACTACCGCAGACCCGAGAACAGGTGAGCGGCCTCCCCGAAGGACTTGGCTCACACGCACTGGTCTTTTTCCTGGGTATTGGAGCTTTCACAGGTGACATGAGACCCAGGTAGGGGAGTGGGAGCAGGAGGCATGGGCTGTCCGCAAGGGGTCCTGCCAGGTAGGTTGAGCCAGGCATCTCACTGGGTTAAAAGCTTGAATGCAAGAGGGCTGGGCTCCAGGACGGTCGGATCAGCTGGCCTGGAGTTAAATGCGTTTGTATTAGAAGTGAACCTGCTAAGCCACTCCGCGTGATGGGGTCTGTCATCGTGTGTTTTCCCGTGTCTTTGGACAAAAGGATCCGAGCCCAAGAGTTTAGAAAGCTCTGTGACGCTCTGCTTGCGGGGGTGTGGTCCGGGAGTGAGCAGCTGGAATTCAGCCAGGCCTGTTGCTCTGCATGAGCAGTTGTGTGCGTGGCCCCTTGTCTTACAGAGACTTCTGCCTCCCTGAACTTCCTCTCCGCTCATGCCCTGCTGGCCACAGCAGCCTCCCCGCTGCCCTCGGCCTGGTCTTCAGGGCCCTGGCGGGTGGGCATGCCTCTGTCCTGGGGCATTTCCCCGCCCGGGGTCCCAGGCACCATGACCCACTGCTCCGTCTGCACTGGGGGCTGCACCTGAGCTTCCTCCCCTGCTTGTGCTTGTCAGCCTGGCTGCTCCAGGCGAATTCCCGGTTAAGTTCTTTCAGACAGGTCATAAGATACGGACAGTGCAGGCATTAGCCAAGCAGTGGGTGTTGATAAAAGCAATTGCCTGCTGGGATCATTCCAGTCACAGCCTTGGCATCAACACCAGAGCTGCTGTGACTGGAAATGTGAGGAAAGATGAAGGTTGTAATGACAGGTTTTAACTCTCTTCCCGTAAATCATAACCGCAATCCTGCTTTCCACGGATTTGAGGGACTGAGACAAGATTGTCCTGGGGCCTCACACACTTCCTTCCCATGGGTGTTGGGATGCAGAAAACCCCAAGGTAAAGGTTTGAACTAAGAAGCTAGGCTTACGTACATGGTGCACTTCTGACTCAAACAGCAAGCAAAGTGTCACCTTCTCTGCAGACAGGAGCATTCTCCAAAACTCACAGTGATTAGGCCTCACAGGAAATGCGGCGAGGCGGCAGGCACGATGAGGACCGAGGGCGACGTGGCTCCCCCACCTGCTGTCGCCCTGGCTCACGAGGAACTGTCTTGGGTCTAGGAGCTTCTACCTGGCCCTCTACAAGCAGATGAGCTTCCTGGAGAAGCGGGGCTGCCCGCGCACAGCGCTGGAGTACTGCAAGCTCATCCTGAGGTGAGTGTTCGCCGGCGGCATGGCGGTGGCCACCGGCCGACACCACGTGGGCCCACTCGGTTTTGTCTCCCTCTGCCTCCGGAAGCCTGGAGCCCGACGAGGACCCCCTGTGCATGCTGCTGCTGGTGGACCACCTGGCCCTGCGGGCACGCAACTACGAGTACCTGATCCACCTGTTCCAGGAGTGGGAGGTAGGCGGGGTGTGCGATGGCCTGCACAGCCCCGTCACCGTGGCTGAGGTCACCGTGGCGAGGGTCCTGGCACACGCCTGCTCCTGCTCGTGTCACTGGGACAGGAGCACTGAGGAGCCCCCTTGGCTGCCAGATCGACATGGGGTGTCAGAGTGCCTTTGCTCAGTCACCGATTTCACTTCCTAATGGTCTCAAACCACAAGCCTCCTGATGCAAATCATGTACTGAGGTCGCTAAGATCGATGGCTAGAATGAATCGACTATTTGTGAGATTGTGAAAGGAAAAAAACCACGTTGTTTTTGCTGTCGTACCTCAATCTATCATTCTGTTTCACTACTATTCGTCACTTACTCTGCCTGGTTTATAAATTGAACTTGAGCACAGTACGCGTGTACAGAGGAGAACAGTGCATGCAGGGTCTTTTCCACCCACAGTGTCAGGCACCCACGGTGGGTCTTTGAGCACAGCCACTCAGGATGACGGGGACCACTGTGCCTGTCGCTTCTGCGAAGGGAAGGCCCCGGGCGGAGGCCGTCATCGCACACGGTGCTCCCTGTCTGAGAACTCTGCCTCCGTCTTCACCACGCAGGCTCACCGGAACCTGTCCCAGCTCCCAAACTTTGCCTTCTCCGTGCCGCTGGCGTACTTCCTGCTGAGCCAGCAGGCAGACCTCCCAGAAGAGGAGCTCAGCTCGGCGAGGGAAAAGGCCTCTCTCCTGGTGCGACAGGCCCTCATCATGTTCCCTGGAGGTGGGTGCTGCCAGGCCGCCCCTCCCCTCAGGCTGCCAGTGGCCGGGAAGCCGCGTCTCAGGGTGGTTGGGGCGGTAGGACGTCTTTCTGAGAGGCAGGAAGTAAGGCCCTGGGCTCTGGGGACGTGGGGACGTGGGACGGGAGGGGCAGCCAGCCAGCCGGGCTGCACTTTCTGGTGTGCAATGCTGCTGCTCACCAGTGTGAGGGATGAGACAGATTATCCGGGGGCCTCCCAGACCACCTTCCCACGGGCGTCCGTGCGAAGTCTGCGGGCTCGTCCCTGGGTGGCACATCCTGATGGGGCGTGTGGCTGGGAAAGGAGCTCGCTGTTGTCCCCCTCCCCCGCGTCCTCACACCACACGCAGCTTTACAAGGAGGCAGCCGCCGAGATTCCCGCCTCGGGGACTGATGTTCCAGAGCAGGGATGGCCTGTGAGGTGGTGCTAGAGGGGAGATGGGGTTCTGGGGTGGGAGGAGGCCAAGCCTCAGGCTCCCAGCACACTGCATCCTCAGCCACCCCAGCCCTGCACGCACGCCTTGGCCTGGCCGCTCTGCACACTGGCTGCCCAGCCGGCCTCAGGGAACCGGCCCTGCCATCCACCTGCTGCAGCTGTGGCTGCTAGTGTGGAGGAGGGTGTTTGTGCCAGGCCCCTGCCTCGGGCTGTGGGCACGCAGCAGGGGGCTGGGTGGGGTGTGGAGCCTGCACCACAGAATGCCAGCAGTGCCCCTGCTCCCTGGACTACCGCGGTCCGGGTCCTTCTGTGAGACCCACTGGGCGGGCACAGGGCAGGAGCCTCACACTGTCAGCACAGAGCTTGGTGCTGCTGTAGCCCATGCCTGGGGAGTCCCTGGGAAGACAGGGTTCTCCCTTGCGAGGGGCTGTCGAGGGGTGGGCTGTGTGGTCTTTAGGAGGAGAACGTCTGGCACCCATGCTTGGGGATCACAGGGGGTCCCCTTAGATGCAGACGGGGCCTCTGGGAAGCAGCAGGACAGAGAACCTTCCTTCAGAGTTGGCCTCTCGGGCGTGAGTGACCCATCGGGCCTCTGCTTCCTCCGCAGTTCTAATGCCCTTGCTCGAGTGCTGCAGCGTTCGGCCGGACGCCGCCGTCGCCTGTCACCCCTTCTTTGGACCCAGTTCCGAAATAAGGTAAAGACGGGAAGACGCCCGAGGGGCACAGACGCGGCCTGTGCGTAGTGCAGGCTGCCTGCACGTCTGCCGGGGTCTGGCCTGTCGGACATGGAGCTGGCGGCGTGTGAGCAACCTGCAGCCCAAGCACAAGGCTTCCCGATGGGGGGGGGGGGGCGGGAGACAGAGGGGGAGGGGAGATGGGGCATGGGTGCCCGTGTTCTTTCTCTGTTTTACGTTCCTGTTAAGGAACTCATCCTTAGTAAAGACCATGTGCGATGTTCAGAAGTGGCGCCCCACCTCTGGGCAGTGGCATGTGGCAGACTCCAGGTTGGCAGCCCTTCTGGGCAGCCTCCTCTCACTCGGGCTTTGGGCACACCCTGGCTGTGCCCAGCATGTGCCAGCAGGCGCCTGGAGGCTGGACCTGGGTGGGGGGATTTGCTTACAGGCCCTGCCTTCCCGCAGCCAGCCCCCCGCGCTGAGCCAGCTGGTGAGCCTGTACCTCGGGCGGTCCCACTTCCTGTGGAAGGAGCCCAGCATCATGAGCTGGCTGGAGGAGAACGTCCGTGCGGTCCTCCAGGCCGTGGACGCGGGGGACCCCGCCGTGGCAGAGTGCGAGAGCAGGTGAGGCCGGCGGGAGCCGGACCGCTTTGGGCCGGTAGGTCCTCGGGAAGAAGGAGGCTGGCTGCTCGGGGATCTGCATCGTGATGTGGGGGGAGGAAGGCTCCATTCCGTGACTGTCCTTTGTCTCCCGGGCCCAGGCGGAAGGTGCTCTACCAGCGAGCGCCCAGAAACATCCACCGTCACGTGGTCCTCTCTGAGATCAAAGAAGCTGTTGCTGCGCTGCCCCCGGTAAGGAGCAGGGCTGCCGTGGGAGCTGGTGGGAGCTGGCCCCTCCCCTCAGGGCCGCTAGAGCTGCGTCCTGACACCCTGGGCAGGGATTGCGGCGTGTGGGATGGTGGTGGGTGTCCCACCCTCACCCAAAGCCTGGGTAAGCACAGCCTGGCCGCTGGGGTCCCTCCAGCAGGAAGGCCCCGTCCAGACCAGAATCTGCTGACAGGCGGCGGAGAGGGGAGCAGAGGCACACACAGGGCTCGGCTGCATCTCCGTTCTCTGTCTTGTTCTGCAGGAAGTGACCACGCAGTCCGTGATGGGCTTTGACCCTCTGCCTCCTTCAGACACCATCTACTCCTACACCAGGCCAGAGAGGTACCTGTCCCTGCTCCTGGTGCCTTTGCATCTGGCTTTCAGATCAGAGCTTCGGGCCTGGGACTTGCTGCTTCTTCCAGACACAGGCTCTAGAGCAGAGTGGTTTGGGGTCATGGATCAGCTTTTCCAGGCCTGGAGTTTTCCGTGTATTTGTCTGACCAGGAACTTCACTGCATCAGGTTCTGTAGCAGGTGCTGCACATACAGTGGGAAGCAGTCAGGCACCTCTGTCCTGGTGGCATGTCCAGTGCAGTGGGGAAACATCTCAGGTATAGAATCTGGAAAGTGCCACCCGAAACTGCCGAGAGTAGTGGCGTGTGGTCTTTAGGAGGATTCACTGAGATTTGGGGGGCCCGGTAAAGAGGTGCTGGGTGTGTATGGACGGCTCCCTTTTTCCTCTGGCCTCTTGAGCTGAGTGACTGCCTTACCCGGAGCCCTCGCCAATGTCCTAAATCTGGAAGACTCACCAACAGCTTGTCCCATTTAAGGGAGCATGAGCCTTCAGACCTCAAAAGAACACATTTTGTAGAAGTCCTTTTTCTCTCTCACCAAATTATAAAAGTTGGATTGCATATTCAGAAGGTAACAGTTTCCAGTTACCTGCTCCAATGGAAATTTTTTAGTGTCTTAGGCTCAGAGAAAAGCGGCATGTTGGACATCTTGGCACTGAGGCGTGGCTGTAGGACTTCAGGGATTGTCCCCCACCCCCTTGAGCTTTCATAGTAAATAAAGGTCACTGCTCAACAACACCTCAGTGCCTCATAGAGCTGGGATGCAGTACCCCTGAGGAACACTGCAACCAAAGCTTTTCTTATCAGCAAGGCACCTGGCTGCGGTGGGCTGCGCTTCCCTCCTGGTCCAACAAGCCAGGTTACAAAGGACCACCCCCCAGCCCTGGAACATGCTCCCCGCTGCCCCTGATGCCGGCAGTACCCCCTTAGCTGGCCGTGAGTCATGGCTGCTGCCCCCTGGGGCTCCAGGCCCCAGCTCAGCCCCGTCTCCAGCTGCTGCCGTTCTGTCAGCTTCATTTCCTCCCTGTTCTTTCTCTTTCAGGCTGAGCCCCGTCAGCCATGGAAACACGATCGCCCTCTTCTTTCGGTCACTACTGCCCAGTTACAGCATGGAGGTAGGTGAGCTCACCTGGCCTCTCTGCTGGCCACGGGGTGCAACAGGTCCCTTCCGGTGTGACTGCAGAGTCAGCGCTGCCAGCAGCAGGGCACCCGTCTGCCTGGGAAGCTGGGCGTGGCTGCCTGAGCCCGCAGCTGCCGATGGGACAAGACACCCCCGTCAGCAGGGCGGCTGGATCCCACCCTGGTGGCCTGGCCTCGTTAGGTAGACGCGTGTAAGTGGCCTCCAGAGGCTGCTGCCTCTACAGGTCCCGAGTGCCCAGGGGCCCTGCTCAGATGGGTCTCGTTGCCGCAGGGGGAGAGGCAGGAGGACGGAGGGGCCGAGGGACTGGACCACAACCAGGGCTTGAACAGGCTGATGCTGGCCGTGCGAGACATGATGGCCACCTTCCACTTCCACGACCCGGAGGCTCCGCATGAGGACCATGCCGAGGGGGACGGGGAGTGGGACTGAGCGCAGCTCACGCCCACACTGTGCAATTATGTTCCTGATTTGTCTGGTCACACTGACCAGCTCCCTGAAGTAAAAATGCCATGTCCGCCCGCCTCCGCCTTCTGTAAACGTGAACGTGACGCCTGCGCATGTGAGCTCTCTCCCAGGCTGGGTCAGTGCCCAGCATGGGGCAAGGCCTGTGTTCTGTCGGAACTGGGGCAGGCAGGCCCGGGGCTGGGGGTGAGGGGGAGGGCAGGCACACAGCTGGTCTTTCCGTCGGACACAATGGTTTTATTGGAAAACACTGAGTCAGGAGCCTGCGAAATGGTGGCTTAGGAACAGACGGCAGAGATTGGGGGCATTTGATCTGCAGTGTGACCAGGACAAGGCGGCAGGCTTGTTGGCTGATTGGCAGCAGGGAGGCACACCAGGTTGCCTGTGACTCAGCAGCCTGTTTGGTTCTGGGAGGATCCAGGCATTGCTGTTGTCTTCTGGGCACCCTCCCGGCCCTGACCTCCCCAAGTTCAAGGGAAACCAGACCACCTTTGAACCAAGACACTGACCCAGCTCTGGGCCAGCCCTTCCTGAGACCCACTGCGCGGAGCCACGGGCCGGCTGCACAGCTGTGACCCGCCCGCTGGTGTGCCGGGCTGCACCCCTCCTGGAGCTCTCCGTCCCCCGGAGCTCCCTCGCACACTGAAGGTCCACACATTGCGTGCCCACCATGTGCCTCCTGGTGCTGGGGAGACAGCAGTAACAAGACAGACTTCCTGCTCTCACAGCCGCCTCAGGGTGAATCAGGCTCGTCCTCCTGGGGGGGTGCGCTCTGTCCATGGCCATTCCTCACGCATCTCCCAGGGCACAGAGGGAAGGAGACAAACGGCCTCAGAATTATCTGACTTCCTTACACTTTCCCCCGTGACCGTAACGAATCACAAAGTGGACTTTTCCCCACTCGGCTGTATCTGCTGTCTCCCTCCCACAGTCCTGACAGGCGAGGGCATGAGAACCAGCAGGAGGCCCGAGGCCTCCCAGGAAGAGGCTGTGGTCACCTGCCCCCGGCTGCCCAGTCTCATGCCCTTTGAAGTCTCAGGCTGGGGGGGGGGGCACGGGCCCCTCAAAGGCCTCCTTTATAGAGCCGGAAACAACAGCCCTGAAGAGTGGTGACGGGCAGGGCCCTGCTCACCCAGCGGAAGGCAGTTCTTAGGGGCGGTGTGGCAGGAACCGTGGACCCTCACAGCTGCTGGGACCACCTTCCTGCCACAGCACAGCCTCATGGTCCTGCCCTGGGCCCTCTGGGGTCCTCCACCAAAGGGTCTCGGAGTAGGGGGAGGGCGCAGTGCGGCCCGTCCTGGGCCTGCTGCCTGTGGAGCTGGGAGAGGCCTGTCCTTCCATCCACACACGGGGAGCGGGGACTGCACCCTCGGAAACAGGCCGCTGGCCCACCGGCGTGGAAAGTGGTTTGGCCACATCCACCGAAGCTGGAGATCGGCCTCGGGCCATGAAATCCCTTGTCGCCCAGAGGGTCGGTGGCTGTTCACCAGAGCCTGGCAGAGCGCCCGCGACACTGCAATGGGTTGGGAGCTGCACATACAACAATCAACCAGTATCTGTAATGCTTTCAACAATAAAAATAAAATTTTAAAAAGCAACCAGTGAATGCCTAAATAATTGAAACAACAAACTGATGTTTCTCTCTCTCCCTTCCTCTCTCTGAAAATCAATTAAGGAAAAAAACAGACCTCCCCAACTCTCTCCGGCCCCATCTGCACCCCCAGCCACTTACCTGTCTAGTCGCCTCATTTTCCCCTTCCCTCTCTGCCTACACCTCCAGAGGAGGTTTGTGGTCAGATGCCATCCTCAGTGAGGAAGTGCTGGGGTGGCATGAGGCCAGCCTGGTGCCCACGGGCTCTCTGGACCCACGTTCCCACAGCGACCACGTGAGGTCTGTCTTGGAGTGGCTCCTGGCGTGGAGCCTGTGGTGTCCTTCCCGGTAGCTCTGAGCCAACCCCTCCCTCCCCCCGCCAAGATGACAAAGCTTATCTTCCAGCCCACGTGGCCAGGCTGTCCTCGGGCAGTACTCAGCCAAGGGACTGGGGGCCTTGGGGACGGGCTGCCCCCAGTGAACATCTAACGGAGCGGGGCGAGGGCCAAAGACTTCCGGAGGCAGAGCAGCACCGCTGGCCTCAGGAACAGGAGGCCTCCAGGAGGTGGTGTTTGCCATGGGTCAGGAGGAGGGTTTGAGTGTCTGGCAGGTTGCAAGGATACCCACACAGACCCCTGGAGCCGAGGCCTGATGGCGCTGGCTGGCAGAACACGGTGACTGCAGTGGCTGTGAGCAGGAAGGGGAATGTAGGCTGTGTCGGAGTCAGCGGCCTAGGGAGCCGAACGGCCCTGGTGCCAGCCTGCCGCCTGGTGGCAGCAGTGGTGCCCAGGGTGCTCTGATGAATCCCTGGGCACACGCCCATCATGTGGCAGCCCTCAGGAGGAGGGGCTGAGCGGGCAAAGTGAAGGATGTAGAGAAAGGGTCCATTCTTCCTGGGCCTCAGTCCTGCCTGGCCTGGGAGGCGGGAGGCTTAGAAATGTGAGGGCCTAGGCGACCACACCCAGGGAGAGGTGGGGAGCGGGCTGGTGCTGGGGAGCTTGGGGTCCTGGCTGGGAAGTGACCAGATTGGTCGAGAAGCGGGGGCACCTGGGCTGGCATCTGTCCGGCCAGGGAGACGGTGAGTGTGGGAGGGCCCTGGGGGTGCGTCGGGCCCCACTGGGGGCACCATGAGCTGAGCGGATGCCCGCAGCAGAAGGCCCCTTCCCGCTTGCTGGGGCGACGATGCTTGCACAGGGCGCCCAGAGGAGGCTGCTGGGCATCCTCAACTCCACCCCCCCAGCCACCCCCCACCCCGGACCGGCCCCCAACCAGACGGACGCCTGGTGCCTGGAGGTGTCCGTTCCCGACGGGCTCTTCCTCAGCCTGGGGCTGGTGAGCCTGGTGGAGAACGTGCTGGTGGTGGCCGCCATCGCCAAGAACCGCAACCTACACTCGCCCATGTACTTCTTCATCTGCTGCCTGGCCGTGTCGGACCTGCTGGTGAGCGTGAGCAACGTGCTGGGCACGGCCGTGGCGCTGCTGCTGGAGGCGGGCGCGCTGGCGGCCCAGGCGCCCGCGGTGCAGCAGCTGCACGACGTCCTGGACGTGCTCATCTGCGGCTCCATGGTGTCCAGCCTCTGCTCCCTGGCCGCCATCGCGGTGGACCGGTACATCTCCATCTTCTACGCGCTGCGCTACCACAGCATCGTGACCCTGCCCCGGGTGTGGCGGGCCATCGCGGGCATCTGGGTGGCCAGCGTGGCCTCCAGCACCCTCTTCATCGCCTACTACGCCCACACGGCCGTCCTGCTCTGCCTGGTCAGCTTCTTCGTGGCCCTGCTGGCGCTCATGGCGGTGCTCTACGCCTGCATGCTGGCGCAGGCCTGCCAGCACACCCGCGGCATCGCCCGGTTGCACAAGAGGCAGCGCCCTGCCCCCCAGGGCCTCGGCCTCAAAGGGGCTGCCACCCTCACCACCCTGCTGGGCATCTTCTTCCTCTGCTGGGGCCCCTTCTTCCTGCACCTCCTGCTCATCGTCCTCTGCCCTCAGCACCCCGCCTGCCACTGCGTCTTCCGGAACGTCCCCCTCTTCCTGGCCCTCGTCATCTGCAACACCATCGTGGACCCGCTCATCTACGCCTTCCGCAGCCCCGAGCTCCGGAAGACGCTCCAGGAGGTGCTGCAGTGCTCCTGGTGAGCGGGTGCCGAGGGCCACGGCCAGGTGCCTGCCGGCAGGGGGAGGGGAGCCATCCCATGGCCCACTCCTGTGTGGCCGGGCAGTCACTGGCCAGGAAGGACAGACTGGGTGATCGCCGAAGGTGTGGGCGCACCGACCCTCTGGGCCAGAGAGGAGTCAGCAGACATCTCCAGGAGTTGTGGGGGTTACGGGGAGCTGGGGAGATGGGGCCACAGGCACAGGGCAGGCCTGGGCTCCTGGACCGACATGGCCCACGCGGGAGACATCCCCCTGCACCCAGAGATAGGCGAGGACCCACCTGTGCCCGCCCATCGGGAGGTGAAGTCCGTGGCTGGCAGAGCACCGAGGACCTCAGGAGAAGGGACTGTGATGAGCAGGACCGCGCCTCACGGGGAAAGGAGCGAGGTCCTGTCCCGGGCAGGGGGACGTGTCCGCAGGAGCCGCAGTGGGCACGGGGCTGATCTGGGGCTCGTGGCGCTGGAGAGCTGGGGGCTCGGCCCATTTGTTTGCACCACACAGGCCCCTCAGATCATGCCCGCCACTGCCTGCTCAGGCCGAGGCCACAGCCATTAGTTGGAATCAGTGACCAGTACCCGGGGCCGGGAAGCATCTGGGAATAAATGCTGTGCTTGGAGCAGCTCCATGGCCGTCCACGCTGGCTCAATGCAAAGGTGCTTGATGCTTGAGGGTGGAGAAGCCATGGAGGGGCCTGGTGGGAGTGATGTAGGTAGAGTTATATATCCCAGAACCCGCACAGGACCCAGCATGCCTGAAGCCCCAGCCCCGTTGCACCTGCTCTGATGCTGCGTCTGCCTTCTCTGTAAATGTGAACCCGGTCCCGGGCAGCTGGAGGGAGGAGTCCTCCCCAGGCACCTCCATGGGGAGGAGGCTGACGGGTCCCAGCTGCCCTCGGCTGCAGCAGAAGCAGGACCTCCGTGACCCTCTGTGACCTTGGCCAGAGCACAGCTGGCCCTCCTCCTGGCCTGCTCTGGGTCACCCCCAGGGGGTCCAAGGTGCAGGGTGGGTCAGGACGGGTTCTCGTTCCTCCAGCCCTACCAGCCCTGGCAGATATTCGAGCCAAAGCCGCCCAGAATGGGGAGAGGCTGTCCAGTGGCTGCAGGCAGTGTCCCTGGGATTGGTATCAGGGGTGGGCCCTGCTGCACGGTGTTGGAGTTCCTGGGGTCCTCCCTGTGCTGAAACCCGGGGCCTCTATCCGGGGAGCCACTGGTTCCTCCAGACGCCGAGCATGCAGTCAGCCCCATTCCTGGTACAGGCTCCGTGGAGGGGAAAGTGACGGCATCAGCCAACACCCAGGTAGTTCTAGATGCGTCTGCAGCCGCCTGAGCAGTCTCCACCCCACCCTGCTGGCAGCGCCAGCCCTGACTGCTGCCTTGGGGCTGGGAGCTGGTTCCCGGCAGGGCCAGCCTTTGCTGGAAGATGGACAGGACGGCGAGTCAGCCTGGAGCCCTCTGGGGATGGAGGGGAGCCGGCTGGTCCTACGCCATTCCACAGGGAGGCCAGCCAGAGGGGTCCTGCCCTACGGGATGCTGCAAAGCTTCTGCTGCTCAGACAGGGAGGCACAGCCAAAAGCTCACCAAGGACCCCCTGAGTGGGGACGGGCGGAGCCCCAGTGACCAGAAGCCAACCACAGAAAGCCACCTCATGGACATGGGGGGAGGGGCTTCTCTTGAGAACAAAGACCCGCTTCTAGGCTTGCCAAATCGGGGAGCTTCGGGAGGAGGGGGGAGAGCGGGCCGGACACGGCCACACCCCACCAGCCCCCTCCTGGGCACACACTCAGGACACAGGTGTGCCCCGAGCTCGCTCAGCTGACGGGACGCCCTGCCTGGAGGATGTGTCCCAGGAACCACAGAAGGACCTGCTCTGAGGTGTCTTCACGCCATGTCCGAGCCCGGGAGAACGGGAAGCCCGTGGGCCTGAGTGTGGGGTACAGTGTCTGTCCTCACGTATGGGGTACAGGGCCCCTCCCGGCACCTCTGACTTCCCCAGTTTTCCCTGCAGGAACCTCACTTAGCGCACACATCGCTCCTACACGCGCCCCTGCCCCCACTGCCTGGGCCCCACGTGGACGGGGGGTCCAGACCCACAGATGACATCGGGGAGCAGCAGGACTGCACCCCCCTCTGTGGGTCCCTCCCTGGAGTGTCCTCATGGCAGTTCCCGGCACAGCATTCCCTGAGCCACTAGTGCCGCCTGCAGGCACTGCCTGGCGGGGGTGGGGGGAGGACGGGGGTGGGAGTGGGGGGCACACAGCAGGGCCCTGGGCAGCAGCGCCGGGCAGGGGTGGGGGTGGCTCCCCACTGCAGAGGGGGCCGCCGCAGCCCTCCCGCATCCACGGCCACTCTGGCTCGGGATGCCTTAGCCCTGCGCTGGCTGTTGGGCCTTTTTCCTCTCCCACCCCAGCCCCAGCCCCAGCCCAGCCCCTGCCCCTGCCCCAGCCTCTGCGGGGTCCAGAGGAGCTCAGGTACCTGGCCGGCCCCCCGTGCATACACTGGGAGAAGGAGGCGTCCGCCGCCCCCATTGCGGAGGAAGACGGGGTCCGCCCCTAAGCAAAGCCGGTGGAGCTGAGGGGCAGCGGGGCGGGGTCCGAGGACCGAGGGCCTTCCATTGTCCTCCCTGGTCCCGCAGACCCTCTTCCCGGGAGGGAGCGGCCCCGCCCGCCGCGGAGACAGACGCGGTGCAGAGGCGGCGGCCGTGCCGCAGCGGCGGCGGCGCCCCCATTGGCCGCGGAGACGCCGGCGGGCGGGGCCGGGCCTATAAGAGCCGCGGCGGCCGGGGCTCCGCACCGCCCGGCCCTCCGCTTCCCGCACCCGCCGCCGCCATGAGGGAGATCGTGCACATCCAGGCCGGCCAGTGCGGCAACCAGATCGGGGCCAAGGTGAGGCCGCCCCGCGCTCCGTCCGAGCCAGCCCCGTCCGAGCTAGCCGGGTCCAAGCCCCGGGAAGGGAAGGGGAGCCCCGAGGAGGGAAGGAGAGCCCTGGGGAGGGGAGCGGGAGCATCGCGGACCTCTAGCGCAGTCGCCCCGGAAAACCGATGACAAAGTGCCGGGCCGCCCTGACCCCCCGCCGCCTCTCTCGATCCCGCCGGCCCGGCGCCCCCCACCCCCACCCCCGGGGACCGCCGGGCTGGCGGGGCGTGGCCGCACCGGGTCCCTCTCGGCCTGGGCTGGGCGGGGGGCGAGCTGGGCGGGGGGTGAGCTGGTGTGAGGGAGGCTCATCCTCTGAGCACGATGCCCCCGCCCCAGGAACGGGGTCCTCCGAGCGGCCGGGGCGCCTGGTGACCCCCGTTCTGCCGCGATCACCCCTCGGCGGCCCGGCCCCACCCGTTCCTTTGTTGGGTGCGGGTTGGGCCCTGACTCGAGGTGACCTTGGTCCAGGACCAGCCCCTCCCGCAGCGCAGCCCCCCTGGGCAACCCCCCAGCAATGGCACCCCGAGTCTTGGTGGGACCCCGAGTCTAGGGTGGGACTGGGAACAAAGCGCCTCCTGGCCCCGGGAGCTCTGAGCGCGGCCCCTCCGTCCATTGTGAGCCCCCCGCCCAGCGGCGGGGACCGAGGCGGGAAGACGTGGCCCGTTCCCGGGAGGCGATGTCAGGGCACCGGGTCCGGGAGGCTATCCGGGCCCAAGGTCACCCCGCCCGGGCCGGACCCAGCCCGCTCCCCCCCACCCCCCGCTCGGTCCCCGCGGGGCGCAGGGCGGGCCCCCCTCCCACCCCCCCTCCCACCCCCCCCGCCCCCCCGCTCCGGCCCCGGCACCACGGCGGGAGGAGCGGGGCTCGGTCAGGACCACGGCCAGGGCCCAGCGGGGACGCGGCCCAGAGGATTCCCCGAGGAGGAGGCGGGGGCTGGAGACACGCCTCGGAGAAAGGGGCCCAGGAAAAGCTTCCTCTGGAGGCTGTTGCCGTGGAAACGGCGAGAACAAAAAGCTAATTTCTACGGGGCCGGGGCACCCACGTGGCTGACATGTAAATTGCAGCTTGGGCTCCAGGGCGGAGGCCCTGGGATGGGTCCCGGAGGCGGGATCCGAGGCTCCCAATCACGGAGGACACAGCTGCGCTGCCCGGGGCGGGGCTGGGGAGGGGAGGCCTGGGGGATGGTGGCCTCAAACCAAACCCGAGCTCCGGGGCCGTCCTGGCAGCTGCCGGACCAGGTGGGAGGGGCGGGTTCCTAATGCAGCACAAGGTCCAGCCTGCTCTGACCATCTGCTCCTCGGAGGGCCAGGGGTCCTGGGGGTGGGGGTGGGGGTGGGGGCAGCTCTGAGCCCCGCGGCCTGGGGGGGAGGGGTCCATGCCTCTCCCTCCCTCCACAGCCTGACGGCCTCCTCTGGGGACAGAGGGGTGCACCTGCGGCTGCTGGCCACACTGTCCTCTGCAGACAGAGCGTCTGCTCGTGACTTTTCATTCCTTTCGCATTGACTTCTAAATGTATGTTAGATTTAACAATTAGTATCTGGTCATTTTAAACACACCAAACACGAGAGACGTGCGTTTGCCGGAGAGGGATCATTGCTTCCTTTTCCGTCTTCCGCCTCCCTGCCTGGAAGGTCTCCAGAGACCAACCCTGGGGCAAGTGCCCAGAGCCCCCTCCCTCCAGATCCCCCCACTTCCCTCAGGTCCCCCCACTTCCCCCAGATCCCCCCACTTCCCCCAGATCCCCCCACTTCCCCCAAGTCCTCCAACTTCCCCCAGGTCCCCCCACTTCCCCCAGATCCCCTCACTTCCCCCAGATCCCCCCACTTCCCCCAGATACCCTCACTTCCCCCAGATCCCCCCACTTTCCCCAGATCCCCCAAGTCCCCCAGATCCCCTCACTTCCCCCAGGTCCCCCCACTTCCCCCAGATCCCCCCACTTCCCCCAGGTCCCCCCACTTCCCCCAGGTCCCCCACTTCCCGAGGTCCCATCTGGAGAGTCTGCCTGCCCACCACCGGCAGCTGCTGACTGGGGTGGTCTGGGGGCCTCTTTCCTGCCTCCAGTCCTGAGTGGAGCCTGGATCGGGCTGCTGGCTCTGGGGAGGGTGGGGTGGGGAGGGAGGGAATTCGGGGCGATCGAGACTAGGGGGCTATGATCCTGACTGGGACCATACGGGTTGGGCTCCTGGTCAGGGTTTCACTGGGATCCCTTCCAGGGTGGGTGACAGGGTGTGGCCCTCCCCCAAGGACGAGAGAGCAGCTCTCCCCGGACGAGGAGGAGTTTGAATCTATGACATCAGGATGCACAGGGCACCCTGCCCGCCACCACTGGGGCGAGAAGCCCAGAGACCCTCCCTCCGCCCTCCGGAGGCAGGGCCGCCTTGGGCCTTTGTCTGGGCCTTTCTCCCGGCCGCTGGGCGTGGCCGCGGGGGGTGGGGCTCCCAGCCAACCAGAGGGGTTTCCCTATCCTTGTCCCGCCCCTTCCCTGCGCCTCCTTGGTCCGTTATAATTGGGTTGGGGGCGGGGCGGAGGGTGAAGAGTGGGGGAGAGATTTGGGGTCTTGGAGGGGCTTAAACCCCGGGGAATTGGCCAGTCCCCGCCGCCCCCCGCCTCATGCTGCCCGCCCCCTCCAGCCCCTCAGCGGCGGGCGAAGGATCAGCACCTCGGACAGCGCCCGGGCCCGGGTCTGACCACCGGACACCAGGCAGAAACCTGGTGAACTAGGAGCCTGCCTGGACACTGGGTCTGCGGGCCCCTGCCAGTTTCCTGACCTGTAGTGGTGATCGTAATTATTTCTTATTTAATGTAAAAATTGTATTTTAGTATTTATCAAATGTTACACAATCTAAGTAGGTCTATTTAATGTTTTAAATTATAATCTATTCGTTTTAATTACAAACAGTTATTAACATATCCCCCTTAACAAATGGAAGCAGTGCAGGTAAGGCTGTGCCACTTAACCACCTCCCCTCCAGGTCCCCCTCAGCGGGGGTTTAATTTTTCCAGCTCCTGATCTCCAGGCCTTTGTGGAAAATACGGCATCTGTCCTGAGGTTTTCTTTGTTACTCTGTTACTTCTGTGCCTTTTCCCCGAGGATATGTCTTTTTTTTTTTTTTTTTTTTTTTAATCCTCACCTGAGGATATTTTCCCATTGATTTTTAGAGAGAGTGGGAGAGAGGGAAAAATCGATGTGAGAGACACATCGATTGGTTGCCTCCTGCATGTGCTCCGGCCAGGGCCCAGGTTGGGGAGGAGCCTGCAACCAGTCTGACTGCAGGACCCTTTTGTCTGCAGCCGACACACTATCCACTGAGCCAGACCGGCGAGGGCTACTCTTTCAGTTTTTAAACAATTTAATCTTTATTATTATTGTTTTGCATGTGAAGTTGTCACGTGCACGTGACAAAGAACTCCAAAAGAACCAAAGGGCATGCTGTGATCAGAGGTCTCTCCCCCAACCCAGGAGCATGGGCCAAGGCACCGCTGTGTCTGTGTGTCTGTTCGAGACTTCTATGCTATGTCTGTGTGTCTGTCCGAGGCTTCTATAGATAGATACTAGCAAGCTCATGCTAACTGAATTGTGGTTGATTTTTTAACTGGGCAGCCTTCTCACTGCACATGGCTCCTATGGAGGGGCCTGTTGCTTCTCGATGACCTCACCCCCATTCAGCTTCTGAAAGGAACCCTGGGGAGCAAAAGGGAGGGGCACTGGGCCAGTGGCCATAGCATATGACCTCCTGCCTGCAGGGGCCAACCGGAAGTGCCCCTGGGGGAGGCAGAGCTCTGTCCAGCGGGGGACTTGTCCTTGTGCAGACACGTGTGCTCATAATTCCATGCAGCACTCAGCCTTCATCACACACCGTCACACGCTCCCACAGGTAACTCCACGCTCACAGCGGCCCGTTCCCATCCTCACACCCATTAAACATGTGGACACTGAGGCCCAGAGCATCTTCAGGACCTGCCCACAGTCACGTGGCTGGGAAAAGGCGGTCCAGCTCTGAGCCTTGGTCCTGGGCTGCTCCCCTGGCGGCTGCAGTCGGGGGAGAGGAGTGTGAGAAGCCCTGTGGGTGCCTGCCCAGGGGGAGCATGAGCCCTGAGGATTAGGGCTGTGCCAGCTGTGGACGGAGAGGCTGGGCGACCTGGGCACGTCACTCCCCACTGGGGCCTGTGTTCCTGTGGCTAAGGCTGATGGCGTCTGGACCCTGCTGGGCCCTGTCGCTGGCCGTCTTCGGCCCTGAGGGCACAAGCATCGTGGACTCTGTTCCCTTTCTGTGCCTCTGTCTCTTCGTCTGAAAACAGAATAATAAAAGCCACCCAAAGGGGGTGCTTGTTGGTAACTCTGGTCAGCAAGTGCAGAGCTGGTTTGTGTCAGCCGAGTCTCGAACTCCTCGGTGAGCTCTGGCCCCGTGGACGTGACATTTATTATACTCTCCTGACAGACGGCGGAGCTCAGGGCTCTCCAGGGTCTCCCCCAGGGGCTACTGCAGGCTTTGGGGCCCAGCCTGTCACGGCCCCTGCTGACCCCCGTTCCCCCTGCAGTTCTGGGAGGTCATCAGCGATGAGCACGGAATAGACCCCAGTGGCAACTACGTGGGGGACTCGGACCTGCAGCTGGAGCGCATCAGCGTCTACTACAACGAGGCCTCCTGTGAGCACCCCTCCCTCCCTGGGGGCTGGGGGACACCTGGGCTGGGCCCCCTGGACCTGCCCTCCCATTGCTGGGCTGGCAGGTTCGGTGTATCCGGGGACTCACCATAGTGAGACCAAACATGTTCTCGGCCACAGGTACGTGCACAGTCCAGGGGTCATAAAGGATCCGGAAGGTCCCTTCTGAGTCCTCCTGAGGGTCCAGAGCAGGGGTCGCCTGGAGGGCTCGGGCAGGGATGCTTAGCGTCTGGTGTGGGATGATGCCCACGCTGAACAGGAGACATTGGTCTGGGCTGCCCAGTGTCAGTCACCATATCACACGTGGTTCCAGCCCTCTGACCCAGAGTCCAGTGGGGGCAGGATTTAGAGGAGGGAGAGCCCTGGGTCTCCAGGATGCTCATCCCCCACTCTGCCCTCTCCCCTCAGCTCACAAATATGTGCCCAGGGCCATCCTGGTGGACCTGGAGCCCGGGACCATGGACAGCGTCCGCTCTGGGGCCTTCGGGCACCTCTTCAGGCCTGACAATTTCATATTCGGTAAGTTTCCCTCTCGGCAGACCCTCCACCACAAACCTAGGCCAATGGAAACAAAAGGGCACAGCCCCCTCCCCCCTCCACAAACCTGCAGGCAGAGCCAACTCCCCTCTGCAGCTGGCACTGGAGACTGGAGAGAGGCTCTGTGCAGGGAACAGAGCCACTGTGCACTTCAGTTAGAGCTGTGCAACTCAGAACTAAGGACCGGGCCCTGAGGGACTGGTGGCCCAGAGGCTGGAGGGAGCTCATGAGCATGTCACTGGGGTCCAGAGGCGGGGTGATCCTGTGCCCTCAGGGCCTCCCTCACTTCTTCCTTCCGGAGCTTAGCACCCCCACCAACTGGCACCAGTCCAGTCCAGACCCAGAGCTGCAAGGGCCTCTGGGATTGTAGTTGATGCTTTGGGCACGGCCCAGGAGGGTGGGTGGGCTGGAGGGAAGGGAGGATGGCTTCACCCAGGACCCCAAGCGAGACAGAGCAGCGGCTGCACTCCAGGTTCTCAGTTTCTGACCAGAGCCCTTCACACAGTGCCATGCAGGAGCACAGCTGGTGTGGAGAGCCGTGGGGAGAGGAGGGATGGACCCCCGCTTTTAAAGGGAAAGCGGGCACAGGACTGCGGCAGGGGCCCTTTGGGGTGGGATGTTCAGGTTCTGGAGGCCTGACCCTGTCCGTGCCACCTTCTGACTCCCCGCAGGTCAGAGTGGGGCCGGCAACAACTGGGCCAAGGGGCACTACACGGAGGGCGCCGAGCTGGTGGACTCCGTCCTGGACGTCGTGCGGAAGGAGTGCGAGAACTGCGACTGCCTGCAGGGCTTCCAGCTGACCCACTCGCTGGGCGGGGGCACCGGGTCTGGGATGGGCACCCTCCTCATCAGCAAGGTGCGGGAGGAGTACCCTGACCGCATCATGAACACCTTCAGCGTGGTGCCCTCGCCCAAGGTGTCGGACACAGTGGTGGAGCCCTACAACGCCACGCTGTCCATCCACCAGCTGGTGGAGAACACGGACGAGACCTACTGCATCGACAACGAGGCCCTGTACGACATCTGCTTCCGCACCCTCAAGCTGGCCACGCCCACCTACGGGGACCTCAACCACCTGGTGTCGGCCACCATGAGCGGAGTCACCACCTCCCTTCGCTTCCCCGGCCAGCTCAACGCCGACCTGCGCAAGCTGGCCGTGAACATGGTGCCCTTCCCGCGCCTGCACTTCTTCATGCCCGGCTTTGCCCCGCTCACCGCCCGGGGCAGCCAGCAGTACCGCGCCCTGACAGTGCCCGAGCTCACCCAGCAGATGTTCGACGCCAAGAACATGATGGCCGCCTGTGACCCGCGCCACGGCCGCTACCTGACCGTGGCTGCCATCTTCCGCGGCCGCATGTCCATGAAGGAGGTGGACGAGCAGATGCTGGCCATCCAGAGCAAGAACAGCAGCTACTTCGTGGAGTGGATCCCCAACAACGTGAAGGTGGCCGTGTGCGACATCCCGCCCCGAGGCCTCAAGATGTCCTCCACCTTCATCGGCAACAGCACGGCCATCCAGGAGCTGTTCAAGCGCATCTCCGAGCAGTTCACCGCCATGTTCCGGCGCAAGGCCTTCCTGCACTGGTACACGGGCGAGGGCATGGACGAGATGGAGTTCACTGAGGCTGAGAGCAACATGAACGACCTGGTGTCCGAGTACCAGCAGTACCAGGACGCCACAGCCGAGGAGGAGGGCGAGATGTACGAAGATGATGAGGAGGAATCCGAGGCCCAGGGCCCCAAGTGAGGCAGCGGGGTCCAGGCCACGAGGCCGTCCCGTAGCTGCCAGCGCCGCCGCCACCCCGCCGCGCCCACAGCACACCACCCCAGCCCCCGAGTGTCTGTCCTCTGTACTTGCAGCGCTCAGCTCTGTCTTCCCTCCGTAGGTCACTCCCATTTCCATGTCTCGTGTGTCAGCTCTGGGTCTGAAGTCTTACGTGTGGGCTTTTTTTTTTTTAACTTGTTTGTGTTCATATTTGGGGGAGGGGGGTGCTTAATAAATTAATTGCTGTCAGATACCCCTCCCTGGTGCTGGAGATTTCTTTCTATTCTGGGGAGTGGGGCCCAGAGGGTTGAGGAGGGACGGAGGGGACCTGGGCAGGGCAGGAGTCTGCGGTCTCCGCAGCGGGTGGCTGAGACCGGCCTCTGCTTGGAGCCTGCAGGTGTGGGATGATGGTCAAGCCCCCAAGGGGTGCCTGGAAGTGATGGAGGGGAGATGGGCCTGGTTTGGAAGAGCATCAGCTCAGAGCCCAGCAGGCTCTCTGAGGGCTTGGAAACAACCCCTCGTCCTGCAGGTCACGCTCATTCCGGAGCTTTCCTCTGGCTCCCCTGTGCGCTGAGAGGCAGGGAGGCCACGCTCCAAGGAGAGGTAGGCAGGGAGGATGCCAGCACCCCTGGTAAAATGTGTGTGAAGGGTTGGGGCGAGTGGGGGGCCAGGGGCTGCTGGTGGCCACAGCACCCAGGAGCAGGCTGGCTGGCAGGGAGTGATGGCGGCCCCTTTGCCCCCTAGTGGTCACTTCCTGTGGCTGCAGGGCACCTGGTGTCCAGCACTGGTGCCTGAAAGGTGGACCTTGGCTGCCCACTGTCCTCCACAGGGAGAGAAGCGGACGCCCACGAGGTGTGAGCGCCCCGGGCTCACGCTGGTTGTATGCAGAGCTGCCCCGGGCCCAGTTACCTCCTCCCTCAGCCCCCAAACCGCTCCCTCCCAGCAGGAGGGCGGCTGCTCTCTGTGGGAAGGAGGGAGCTGGCGGGACTGGGACTGCCGGCCCTGATCCAGACAGGGACGCCGAAGCCGGGAAAGGGCCAAGCTGTGCCGCAGCCACAGAGAAGCAGCCACAGAGAAGCTGTTCTCGCCACTGACGCTTGGAGATGCCTGCAGGGTGCAGGCAGCTCAGAGACCCTCTCATCTGCTCAGCACCCACATGAGGTGGCAGGGCAGGGTGGGTGGAGGTGGGCTGGGGTGGGGTCGGAGCCCTGTGCCGGTTTCTCACTGCGGCATGGTGACATGGTGACATGGTGACATGGTGACGGGAACTGGACAGCAGCAGGGCTTCCCCCACAGCCGGGGGCGGGGAGGGGGGGGGCTCTCAGGGCCTCCAGCCTCCGCACAGTTGGGGCGTCCACGACTCAGGTTCTCTAAGGGTTCTAAAAGGAGTTGAGACACCTGCTTGATGCTGATCCAGGTCTTCCCAGCTCCTAACAACCACAGGAGCTCTTGCTGGGCCCAGGCCACTGTCTACAGCCCTCCTCTCACTGGGCCTTTGCACCACTGTCCACTTTTCACGGCAAAGGAATGAGCTCAGGGAGGATGTAGCCAGCAAGTGGCAGAGCCAGGGTCCGGCCCAAGGCTGTGCCCCCTTGATGTTGCTTTAAGTGGCTCCCGATCACACGTCCCTCCCAAGCACCAGTGCCCACAGGACCTCATCTCTGCTCACATCACTCAGTCCCCCTCTTTTGGCCACCTGCCCTGGAGGAGCTGGCTTTTCTCACACGGAAAGCGGTGAGAGCAGCAGGTGCCATAATAAGGTCGCAGTGTCAGCTCCTCTGTGTATCTGTTATCATTATTTTTTAAAATGTATTTTTATTGACTTCAGAGAGGAAGGGAAAGGGAGAGAGATAGAGACATCAATGATGAGGGAATCACTGATCTTCTTTCTCCTGCATCTCCCCCCCAATTGGGGATGGAGCCCACAACCCGTGCATGTGCCCTGACCGGGAATGGAACCTTGACTTCCTGGCTCATAGGTCGGAGCTCAACCACTGAGCCACACCAGCCGGGCTGTGTCTGTTATTATTAATGAGGGGAGTTTTTTGCAGGGACACATGGGCAGGAGGGCAGGAGGAGCCAGCTCAGGGGCTGCTTCTTCTCAGAACCTCCTAGAAGCCTGACACCCCCCAGAGTGGGTGACCCTGTGGCGGGTGTTTTGGATCAGCCATCCACTGGCTGTCTTGTCCAGATCCACCTGCCCATTGCAGTCTGGATGAAGGGCCAAGGCATTCATGCCTAGGCTCCCTCTAGCCCCAACCCCCCCCCCCCCCCGTCCCTCTGGCTGGCCGAGTGCAGGGCTGTTTGGGAGCTAGGAGATGGCCTCACGCCGGGTGGGCTGCCAGAGCAAGCACAGGATGCCGGGGAAGCTGGATTTCAGATAAACAACACTCCACTTGGGCATGTTAATACTAAGCAACGGTTTCCGAGTTGCTAACGCCAGTCATCCTAGACGGGGGGCCCATGGTGGTGAGCTCTTCACTCATCACAGCCTGGCAGGCAGACGCTTACAGATGAAGAAACGGAGGCCTGTAGATGGATGAGACAGCCCGAAGGCACTGCTGCCAGCAGCAGGCCACGGCGGGTGGCCAGGTCCCCTTGCCCCTCTAGGAAAGAACAAGTCCCTGACCGGGGCTCGAACCCGCCACCCTTTGGTGTATGGGACGGCTGAGAGATGAGACAGAGGCCGAACACCAGGACACAGGCTTTCTTAGAGGAGAAGGACCTGCCGGGCTGCCTTCCACAGGAAGTGAGCACAGGTGCAGAGGGGAACACACCTTTTGAGGGGAGGAACGGGAAGGGACGGGGCTCAGGGCACTCGGCACACACTGATTGTTAGCTTTATATAAGGCATGTGATTAGGCACATAGGGACTTGGGAATCTGGCCTTAGGGTATTTGGCAGGTGCTGATGGGCGGTTCAGTGTACAGTCCATATAAGGTGCCTGGTCAGGTGCTCAGGAATGTCTGGCCGCTGGTGCAGATTATGTCATTCTCCGTCCATCAGCTGGGGGAAGGGAGGATCTATCAATGACGTTCTAACACTCACACACCTGCAGTTTACTGTATGCACACAATACCTCACTCCGCTGCTAAGAAAAAGGAGACTTCCGATGCCTCCTGTCTCAGCACAAATCAGAGCCATGTGTTTACAGATGGTCTGCACCTCACCCAGCCCAGTCCTCTCACTTCCCCTTCCACCGAACCAACCCCGCCACCGCGCTGACCTGCTTTCCGCTTCACAGGCTCAGCGGGCTCTCGCTTCCTGGGCCTGTGCACTCGCACGTTCCCCTCTGGATCTCCAGCTCCACAGCTGGTGCTCACACATGTCTGGTCTGCGCAGTGGGACATTCCCCTCTGGGGCCTCTCTTCTTCCTCCGTCCACGGAGCTAAGTGCCCGCTGTGCTCCCTGTGGAGGCCCAGCAGCAGCGAGGAAAGCAGACAAACCCTTGTCCAGCCCTTCGTTTCCGTGGTGATGGTGGTGCTGGGGGTGAGTGTTGGAGACAGACCATTATAGTGAAAATGTGTAAGGCAGCGATGAGGATTACGGAGAGAAGCAAAGCAGGGACAGGGAGCCCTGGCTTCAGCACCACCCCCTCCCTATCCCCCACTGAGCCCCTGTTTCCTCCTCTGTAAACCGGTAGATGGATGCTCTGAACACCACCTGGGTTCGCAGGTGGCCAGCGCGCAGGGCCCTGGATAAATAAATGCGTGGGGTAACTTCACCTCTGCCTCAGTTTCCCTCCTGACAAGCTGGAGAAGCCCATCTCCCTATTCCTTCTATTCCGCTCAACCCCTGGGGTTTAAGAAAAAGAAAAGCCACCTATTTTTTTCAAAAGGTGCTGTGGGTCAGACTTATGCAGCCCTCCCCACCCTTGCCTGGCCATTCCATCCTCAGCAGCGAGATAAGCATCCCCCAGGCCCCAGGGGGACGGGCGAGGCCGGCGCTGCCATTGGCCTCCGGGCCGCAGGCGGCAGCAGCGGGCGGCGGGCGGATACAATGTAGCGCGCAGGGCGGGCGGCGGATACAATGTAGCCGGGGCGGCGGCGGTCAGGTGAGCGCGAAGGGGGCGGAGGGGGAGCCCGGGGGTCGGCGAGGGCGGGGGTGCCGGGTGGAGGGAACCGGGGCTCGCGGCCCTGGGTGCCCCCTCGGCCTGCCGCTCGGAGCTGGGCGGCCCCTTTCCCGACGCGGTCACGTGGGGGAGGGACCTGCCCAGGGCGCCCGGGAGGGTCAGACCCGCGGGGGGACGCCTGCCTCCCGTCCTCACCGGGCGCAGGGGGGCTGGTGGCTTGGGCGTCCCTCACCCTGGACGGGGGATCCCTCCCTCCCCCCTTAATCACCCCCGTGACACCGTCCCTGCCTGTCACTGCTTCCGGCTGTCAAAACGCTGTCAGTGCGATTCTCAGGCCCCCGTCGGCATGGTGGTGCCGCCCTCCGGAGGCTGGGCCTCTCAGGCCTCAGTTTCCCCATCTGTCAAACGGGTGTGACGGGGGGGGGGGGGGGGGGGCGCCAGCCCTGCCCTGCCCCTGTGAGATCTGCCAGTGAGGGTCCCCAGTGTGTGCTGCTGTTTGGAGTGAAAGCAGAGGAGGGACCCTGTGGGGGCGGCCGGTCCCTGAGGCCGGAGGCGGCCACCCTTCCAGGTCAGGGACAAACAACCCTTAAGGGGCAGTGACCCGCTGCTGCCCCTGTGGGATCCCGGCCGCCTCCTTCGCGGTGTGAGCGGACAGGATGGAGGAGACCTCCCCTCCGGGAGGAAGGCTGGGCCCCCGGGGTGGATGGGCGATAAGGGCCTCGGGTTCCAGGCACAGGCAGGACACGCTTGGCCACGGTGAGGGCCGGAGTCTCAGCCTGGGGTCCCTCGGTGCCCGGGAGCCGGGGTTTATTCCTGTTTCCTTTCACTGCTCGCCAGGGAGCCCTCTGCCCCACCAGAGCGGCACTCTCCGAAGGAGGCAGTGTCGGGGTGGCCGGTGTCTCTATTCCTCCCGGTCTCTGCCTTCCGGACTGTTCCTCTGTGCGGGCCGAGCTCTCTGTGGGGTGACCCTGTGGGCATGGGGGTACTGGTGTCCCTGGGCCGCCGTGTGAGGACATCGTCTGTCCACCCTGGCAGCCCAGAGGGAAACGGGATTCTCCGACTTGTCAGGAGGGAGATGGAGGCCGAGAGAGGCGAAGTCACCCCATCATCTATTTATCCGGGGCCTCTGTGCCAGGCCTGGGACTGGCACCGCCCACTGGGAGGTGCATGAGAGAGCTTTTTGCAGGGGGCTGGCAGCCAATGAGAGCTGCTGGGCAGAACTGAGTTCCTGCCTTTGAGTTCTCTAGCCGCACCTATTTTTAATATGTTGTTGTTGTTGTTTTTAGGGAGAGAGGAAGGGAGTGGTAGCGAGAGAGAGACATTGATCTGTTGCCTCCCGGCACGCTCCCTGACCCAAGGCCAGGCTGCTCTGGCCGTGTTTTAAATGCTGTGGGTTTCCAGGCGGAGACCTCTGTTCGAGCTGTCAGCAGTGATGGCAGTGTTCGACTGCTCAGCAGCCGCTCTGGGCACTCCTTCTCCGCCGTATACAAGTGCTCAGTCCTTCCACCCACCCCAGGAAGTAGGCACGCTCCCTTATTTACTTACGACAAGAAAATGGGGTCACATCGCTCATCGCTGGTAGAGGCAGGGTGTGAATCAGGTCTGTCTGCTTCTTGATAATAATAGTGCCCGTGGTTAGTGTTACCCAGTATCTAGGGACGCTCCCTGTGTGCTGACCAGGTGCTCAGAACCCGATTTAACTGATTTAATCGCAACAACAACACTGTCCAGTGGGCACATTATTATCCCCATTTAAAACACGAGGACTTGAAAGCACGGGTGTAGGCGTTTGCTCAAGGTCACACAGTGAGGCGTGCACAGAGCTGGGGTTTGAATGAGGCCGATTTGTGTGACTTCAGAGGGTGCTGCGGTGATGGTTTAGGATCTGTTCTGGCCACAAAAGACAGGAATCCCCTCCCAATCGCAGTGTTTTAAACAAGTTTATTTCTCATTTTAATGAAGTCCCAGAGTGAGTAACACAGGGCTTCTGTGTCACAACCCAAGATGGCTGCTCAAGCTCCACCCCTTACGTCTGCATCCCAGACAGACAGACAGACAGACAGCAAGAGGCCGGAAGAGATGAAGAGGGGCACCCTCCTTTAAAGAACAATTCCCAGAAGGCTCAGGAGAGCTTTCTGTTTACATCCTGTTTGCCAGAACATTGTCACGTGACAACATCTAGCTGCTGGGAAATCATGTAATAGGATGAAAACCAGGGTTCCCGCCCTAGCCAGTTTGGCTCAGTGGATAGAGTGTCAGCCTGCGGACTGAAGGGTCCCAGGTTCGATTCCAGTCAAGGCCACATGCCTGGGTTGCAGGCTCAATCCCCAGTGTGGGCCGTGCAGGAGGCAGCTGATCAATGATTCTCTGTCATCACTGATGTTCCTTTCTCTCCCTCCCTCTCTGAAATCAATAGAGTTCCTCACTATCAACATAAAACCAGACCTGTGCTGTGGCTAAAACAGTAGGAACACATTTTATTTAGGAGGATTGCAACAGAGGATAGAAACCTCTGTGTGGAACCGAACTCTGAATAGAGCATTGGACACTGGACTTACAGCCAGGGGCAGGATGGGGTCAGCAGATGTAAAACTGCAAAGCGGTAACGCCAAGTGGACAGGGGATTCTGGTTAAACGGACCTAACATCTCTGAAAGCTGAGGTGGGGGCAGGAGCAGCGGCGGCGGGGAGAGGAACGAGGACCCCAATCAGCTGTGACGGGGAGGGACGCTTGGGCTGGGAGATATTCCGGAGCCTGAACAGAATCTGGTCAGCAGAGACTCTTGTCACCAGGAAGGAGGGTGGGGTCACTGGCAGCGGGTCTAACACCCTGTGAGCTGCTTAAAGCCTCAGGCAATAGGAGAGGGGGCTTGAGGTCACGCACCTGGGCTGCCCCTGTCCTGACTTGGGGGCAGACAGCCAATGGTGCCAGGCTCTGCCAGACTGGAGCTGCCAGCCCACATCCCACCACAGAGATCAGACAGGAAAACAGGTCCCAGAGGTGGTGGGGGTTCCTGACGGTGCAGTGGTCAGGATGGGGGTACCCTGGGTATGGCTGCCCCTCTGTGCTCTGTTCTCTTTCTTGGGGGAGGGCAGGAAAGAATCACGGGATTGATTTAAAATATATATTGATTTTTAAAGAGGAAAGGAGAGGAAGAAACATCAGTGATGAGAAGGAATCATTCTTCAGCTGCCTCTTGCACACCCCCTCCTGGGGATTGAGCCCGCAACCTGGGCATGTGCCCTGACTGGAATTGAACCCAGGATCCTACAGTCTTCAGGCCGATGCTCTATCCACTGAGCCAGACAGGCTAGGTCTTTTATAATTAGGAATTACCGCTGACTGTAAGTGGGTGTAGAGAAAGCATAACCCACACGCAGGCACTTAGTACGAATCTTTTTCTTAGCTCTACTTCCTGCAGATTCATTCCTCCCTGGAGGCCTAGGAATGTGGCCCAGCTCCTTAGGTGTGGGGACCTGGATGTCAACTGCCCCCGGCCAAAGCCCCTGCCTCTGTGGTGCCAGAGCAGCCTGTGTCCTTTTGCTGAGCTCTCAGGGGGCGGGGACGAGGGGGGGGGCCGGCCATGAGGGGAGGGGTGGGGAAGCAGTGCAGGCAGTGACGTAGGCACTTCCTGCCTCTTTCCTGGGATCCCAAGGTCTGAGGCCCTGACGCAGGCCACGTGGAGTGTCAGCGGGACCCAGGCCACGGAAGGGCCCTGCCCCAGGCCTCATGCAGGTGGCACAGGCGGGCTGGGCCCGGCTTGGCTCCAGGGTTCCCGGTTCCGTGCTCTGGCGGCCGTCACGGAGTTGTGGTCGGGCTGTGGTTGGGGTGGTCTGAAGGAGAAGTGGTAGCTGTGTGTGGACCAGGAGTGAGGAACTGAGTCCCGGTGGGTGTGTGTCATGGGGCAGTGAGCCCTCTCAGCGGACCGTGAGGGCGGGGCTGGGCTGGAACTAAATGGGGCACCTGGGGCCAGAGGACTCTGTGCTGGGAGGCTGCCTGCAGGGCCCCCTGGGACAGGCCACGGCCTCCTGTCCTGCCTGTGAGCACTGGGAGTGTGTTGGCTGCCATCATCCTGCTGAGGAGACCACAGGAGGCCTGGCTGAAGGCTGAGCTGGTTTGGGATCCACTGAGGGTGGAGGCTGTGGTGTGGGGGCCTCCACCGGACCCCCATGGAGATGAATGAGGCCAGGCATCCCTCTGAACCCCGAAATGCAGAGAGGGGCCGGGCCGGGTGACCAGGAAGCTGTCTGCTCACCGCTGCCCCCGCCCCGCCCCGCCCCGCAGGGGGGATGCTATGGAATATGATGAGAAGTTGGCCCGGTTCCGGCAGGCCCATCTCAACCCCTTCAACAAGCAGCGTGGGGCGAGGCAGCATGAGCAGCGGGCTGGGGAGGAGGCCCCCGACGTCGCTTCCGAAGGTGGGTGTGGGGGGCAGGTGGGCAGTGTGACCCTCACGCCAGCACCCGCCCGCCCTCAGTGGGAGGTGCTGGCTTTTCCCCGGAGCTACCTTTTCTCCACTCGTTCCTTTGCAAATGGGGCCGGGCCAGGCCCCCCTGGCACCTCCCGTGGGCTCTCTGAACCTCAGGGGCCCCACTGACCCCCAGCGACCCAGCTTCCCGCTAGGAAAAGGCAGGCTGGCTTCTCTCCATTGCCTTCCACACCTGCTCTTGCTCACTCCAGAGACCCTGCCTGAGCTGGCCCCTGGGGAGCCGGAGTTCCACTGTGCCGAGCGCGTGATGGATCTCGGCCTGTCTGAGGACCACTTCTCCCGCCCCGTGGTAAGGCTCAGGGTGTGTGTGTGTGTGTGTGTGTGTGTGTGTGTGTGTGGTTGGGGTGTACCACAGTCTGCAGGCAGAGGGGTCATGTGCATCTCAGCTAAGGTTCTTGACATCTGAGGCCCAGGTGACACCTGACACCCATCAGCAAAACCCGCTGGAGGGCTGGACCTGGGAATGGGTTTGGGGCTGCTCTTCTCATGTAGGGCTGTTCCTCTCCCTGCACTCTGGCTTCTTGTGATGCATCTGGGGTTCCACAGACATCTGCTGGCGGGGGGTGGCGAGGGCGGGAGAGAGGGAAACTCCCTGCCCACAACCCCCACCAGCCATGCAGCCGAGATGGCGCCTCATCAGTTGTAGGTTTTGTGGAGTGGTTTGACAGTTTGCTTGGTCACTGTGAGGTGCTGGGGTTGGGGGGGAGGGTGGAGCTGGGCTGTCTCTGGGCCTGGCGATTAAGCCAGAGCCACTTCCTCTCCTTGGGGACAGGCGAGTGTCATGTCCCCAGCTTTAGTGAAACAGCACGGCCAGAGAAGCGAGCGAGTTTCTAAAAGAAGGAAGTTGTGTTTTGTAAAACATCCTGAATGAGGTCTTCAGAGGCCTGTGGGTAGATGGGTCCAGCTGGGGGCAAGCAGGGTGGGCGGTTCCCGCTGGGCCTGAGCAAGGTCTGCTCTGGGCCGACCTGTCCACGAGGGTGGGTCTGGCGTGGACGGAGGCCGTGGGCGGCCATCGGCTGGTGTGTCCCCCCAGGGCCTGTTCCTGGCCTCGGACATCCAGCAGCTGCAGCAGGCCATCGAGGAGTGCAAGCAGGCGATCCTGGAGCTGCCCGAGCAGTCAGAGCGGCAGAAGGACGCCGTCGTGCGGCTCATCCACCTCCGGCTGAAGCTGCAGGAACTAAAGGCAGGTGCCGGGCCGCCGCCCGGGAGGCGGGTGGAACGGAGTGGCAGGCGGGAGGCCTGGGCTGGCAGAGGCTAGCAGAAGGCAGGTAGAGAGATGGGCTCTCGATCCCTGGGCAGACTCCTCCTCCATCCGTCTGATCCTAAGGGGCCAGTCCTGGGTCGCGTGCCCACCCACTGTAGCAAGTGAAGTAAGTCCCACCTTGAACCACGTGACTCGGATTGGGAGGCGGGGCTTCCTGAGGGTGACAAGGTCGGGGTGATGGGTCCGGGCAGCCAAAAACCATGTCTATAATGTCGTCCCGGAGTCCGTGCATCTGGCCTGGCTGCACTGGCCCGGGAGTCCCTGGGAACTGGGAAGTGCTGTATTCATTAGGATGTAGATACAGCTGTGGTCACAAAGATTGCAAACCACAGCGGCTTAAAGGATGGGGACGTGTCATTTTACTCAGAGGTGCCATTGGTGGTCCAGGACCCGTGGCAGGGAATGGTCCTCCTGACAGCCCCTGGGTGGCCACACTCCCGTCTGTGCGTGGCCAGCGGAAAGAAGAGAGGAAGGGCAGAGAAGGCCATGACCCTCCTGCTCACATACCCTTGGCCCTAGGTGCAGCACCCGGGCGCAAGGGGTGCTGAAAAGGTGGTGCAGGCCTGGCTGATTACAGGGGTGCTCCGTTGCTAAAGAGAAAAGGGTGACATTGGGAGAAACTCAGCTGGTTACAAGAGACGCCTGGGAGGAGTAAGTCAGGGGGCTTCCCTGTGACCCCCGGTTCACCGGTGACCCCGCCCGTGGCTCTCCCCAGGACCCCAACGAAGATGAGCCCAACATCCGAGTGCTCCTGGAGCATCGCTTCTACAAGGAGAAGAGCAAGAGCGTCAAGCAGACGTGCGACAGATGTAACACCATCATCTGGGGCCTCATCCAGACCTGGTACACCTGCACAGGTGGGCAGGCCCGGCGGCTCTCTGGTGGGCAGTCCGGTCCCCAGGGCGGGCAGAGACCACGCAGGTCTGCTGTGTTCAGGTGACTCGATTCTCGGCCGTGTCCTCGGTGTTCGCTGAGCCCTGGGCACGAACGAGGGAAACCCACCTTCGCCGGGCTCCATCCACCCCTGCGTTTTTGGTATGAGTTAAATGAGTTAAAATACATATTTAGTTTCTCAGTTGTACCACCCACATTACAAGAGCTCAGGGGCCGCAGGAGGGAAGTGCAGAGAGGATGCTTCCATCATGGCAGGGCACACCATTGGAAGGCAAACAATAAGCGAGGGACATGGTGTGTTAGACCAGAGAGCATGGTCGAGAAGAACAGGAAAAGGAAAAAGCAGATGTCGGGGAGAGGGGTGTGTGTGGCTTTAGGGTGGGATGGAAAGGCATCATGTGACATTGAAGCAGAAACTCGGAGGTCAGGGACCAGCCAGGCATATATGTGGGGAAGAAGGTTCCTGCTCGGAGGAGCCCGTGCAAAGGCCCTGTGGTCGGTGTGTGCGGTGTCCTCAGTAAAGCAGAGAGTGGCTGGGGCGTTGTGTCTGAGAGGAGGTGTGGTCGGTGTGTGCGGTGTCCTCGGTGAAGAGCAGTGTGGCTGGGGCGTTGTGTCTGAGAGGAGGTGTGGTCGGTGTGTGCGGTGTCCTCGGTGAAGAGCAGAGAGTGGCTGGGGTGTTATGTCTGAGAGGAGGTGTGGTCGGTGTGTGCGGTGTCCTCGGTGAAGAGCCGCGTGGCTGGGGCGTTGTGTCTGAGAGGTGTGGTCGGTGTGGTCGGTGTGTGCGGTGTCCTCGGTGAAGAGCCGCGTGGCTGGGGCGTTGTGTCTGAGAGGCGGTGTGGTCGGTGTGGGCTCAGAGGGAGCTGGCCTGTGGGTGAGCTGTGGCCTCAGCAGGGCCTGCAGACACTGAAGTTGTCACAGGGTCACTGGCTGGTGACTGAGCGTGGACTGAAGGAGGGATGCAAGGTGGAGGGGGAGGATGGCACTCTGACCAGGGTGGGCGGTTGGGGGTGAGAGGTGGTCGCTAAGGAACTAGCGGAAGGACTAGGAACGTGTGCGTGAGAGAACAGCTGGAGTTAGTCTTCCGTCTCAGCAGGTGGGATGACGGATGTGTTTCTGAGGCTGAGATGGGAGCACGGGGGCGGGTTCCGTAAGAAAGAGCCTACGTTCCACGCAGACAGGGTGGGTGTAGAGCCCTTTGGGGTCCCGGTGGGAAAGGCAGGTTCAAATCTGGAATTCGGGGGCGAAGGGCACACTCCTTCAGGCCCAGGCCCCGCGGTGAGAAGCTCTTGGATTGGCCTGGAACCTGAGTGGCCCCTCTGGGGCTCCTGGCAGCTGGAGGTCAGCCTGGGCCTCAGGACCCCACCCTCTAAGAAGCATATCACTGGTCCCCCACCCCAGGGTGTTACTACCGCTGCCACAGCAAGTGCTTGAACCTCGTCTCCAAGCCCTGCGTGCGCTCCAAAGTCAGCCACCAAGCCGAGTACGAGCTCAGCATCTGCCCGGAGGCCGGGCTGGACAGCCAGGACTACCGCTGTGCCGAGTGCCGGGCGCCCATCTCTCTGCGTGAGTGCCGGGAGGGGCAGGTGGGAGCACTGGACACATCCGGCGGCCAGGCCAGCATGGCTCCTGCGGGTGCCGTCCGTCTCCCGGGGAAGCCACGGGGGCCGCTGTGGCACTTTCCCACGTGGCACGGGCAGACGGGGTTCCAGCCCCGGCCCCCTAGGAGTTCCCGGGGCTGCTGACCTGCACTCGCCCTCCTGGGGGCACCCTGCTGTCACACAAAGCCCGCAGTCGGCACGCACTGCCAGGCCTTAGAGATGTAGTGATGCTGATTCCTCAGGCCCGCTCAGCAGCCCTCGCGGGCAGGCCTATTATTGTCCCATTTTACTGATGAGAATAGTGAGGGCAGCACGACGCTCTGACTGCCTGATGTCCCATGGTCCTCTCCTGTGTGTGGGGGGTTTAGCTGGACCATGGGACCAGCACCGTGTGTGGCGGAAGCCCCGTGCGCACGCGTGTGGCCGGGACCCTAAAGTAGTGGGACTTTGTAACAGGGGGTGTGCCCAGCGAGGCCCGGCAGTGTGACTACACGGGCCAGTACTACTGCAGCCACTGCCACTGGAACGACCTGGCCGTCATCCCGGCGCGCGTGGTGCACAACTGGGACTTCGAGCCCCGCAAGGTGAGGTGGGGGGCTGGGGTGCGGCCCTGGGTGTGTTAGGCCTGGCGGGGGTGGTGGGGGGAGCAGGGGGAGGTGGACTGGGGCGTGGTGGTCTGATAGGGGCGTGGCCAGGTGCTGACCGGTGGTGGGGGGTGGCTGGGCCTGGGGGCCGGTGTGTGCTGGAGGGGCCACTCCCTGCCGTCCCCCAGGTGTCTCGCTGCAGCCTGCGTTATCTGGCGCTGATGGTGTCTCGGCCGGTGCTCAGGCTCCGGGAGATCAACCCTCTGCTGTTCAACTACGTGGAGGAGCTGGTGGAGATCCGGGTGAGGCGGGGGTGGGGGCGGCGGGCCGGCTTGTTAGAGCAGAGGAGAGACCCGCCTGCTCAGGTTACTGGCCCGTCAGCTGTCCTCTAGGCCCAGAGGAAATGTGAGAATTTCTAGTAGCCACATTACAAAAGTAAAGAAGAAGCTGGTAAAGTTACTTTGAATAACGTATTTATTTCACCCAATATACCCAGAAGATTGTTTGGTAATCACTAGACCTTATTAAGACACTAGAGGCCTGGTGTGCGGAATTGGTGCACAGGTGGGGTCTCTAGGCCTGGCTGGCGGTCAGGGCCTATCAGGGCAATCTCGCTCAGCCCCATTGGGACCTGCCAGCCTCGGGGGAGGGACCAGGGAAGGTTGGCTGTGGGAGCGCACTGTCCACCAGGGGGCAGCTCCTGTGTTGAGCATCTGCCCCCTGGTGGTCAGTGTGCACCATAGCGACTGGTCAACTATGGTCTGTTAGGCTGTTATATATATAGATTACATTCTTTTTATTTTTTGTCCTCCATCTTTTAATTCCCTGTGCCTTTTACACATGTGGCAATCTGGTCAGCCCAGCCAGCTCCAGTGCTCAGGAGGGAAGTGGCTGGTGGGACAGCATTGCCAGGCCAGGAGGTGGTCAGAAAGGATCAGACTCCATTTACAGGGCAGGTGCCTGAGGCAGAGCCAAGGCCACTGGGGCTGCGGAGGGCTCTGCATCCCTCTCGGATGGAGCGTCGAGGTCCTGGCTGGCCTGGAAGCTGTGCTTGGCCCTTCAGCTTGGCTGGAGCACTCACAACAAATCCCTTCCTGGGGGTGTCCGATGACACGACTCCCTCCAGGGCCAGCCCCCATGGCCACACAGAAGTGCCTGGGGCAGCCCTGGCCTGGCCTAGGGGCCCAGCTGCCTCTCTTGTCCACAGAAGCTGCGCCAGGACATCCTGCTCATGAAGCCATACTTCATCACCTGCAAGGAAGCCATGGAAGCACGTCTGCTCCTGCAGGTCAGAGCCGTCCGGGGAGGCGTGAGGCGGGTGGGAGACAGGCAGGCGGAGGAGGGCCCGTCTCGCGCAGGTCTTTTCCGGTGGCTGACAGTGTTGGCACAGCAGCCTTTAGCCGAGGGTCTCCCACACTGTCCCGGGCAACACCTGGTCTGTCATAAGCAAACAGGCAATTCTGCCCCAGAAGTGTTCTCTGACCACATCGGTGTGTTGGGCGCTGTGAGAAGCAGGCCTCGTCCCTGCAGCCTCTACGTGGCCCCATGACGTGGACCAGGCGCGGGCCTGCCCGGGCAGAGTGGACCGGGAAGCACATCTTCAAGGCTTACCTGCTTGCTCAGCCCGTACTCACTGAGTGCCTGCTGTGGGCAAACACTGATAGGTCCTGGGGAGCAGTGAACAAAACGAGATCCTCGCCTCATCTCAGAGGGGCCCTTCGGGGGGGAAGACAAGAAAAACGAGCTGTTCCCGAGGGTGCTGAGGTCTGTGGACAGGAGGAGGCAGGGAAGGCGGTGGGAATGTTGGGGTCAGGACGGGAGGAAGCTGTGTGCCAGGCAGAGGGGGGAGGGGTGCGTGGGCAGCAGCAAGGGGGCCCCTGTGGCTGGGGGCGCTGACGCCTGTTTCTCCCACGAGCTCCCCGGACCCAGGCGTGGGCGGGCAGGGGGAGGGCGAGCCTCGGGCTTGGAGTCACGGCCGCTGGGCCCGCAGCTCCAGGACCGGCAGCATTTTGTGGAGAACGACGAGATGTACTCGGTCCAGGACCTCCTGGACGCGCACACGGGCCGCCTGGGCTGCTCGCTCACCGAGACCCACACCCTCTTCGCCAAGCACATCAAGCTGGACTGTGAGGTGGGTGGCCCCTGGGGACCAGGCACCTCTCCTCGCCCAGCCCCCAGGCGGGGAGGGTGGTGTTTCCTGGCTTCAGGTGCCTCTGAGCAGCACTGACTTGCTCCCACCCCACCCCCAGCGGTGCCAGGCCAAGGGTTTCGTTTGTGAGCTCTGCAGAGAGGGTGACGTGCTGTTCCCCTTCGACAGCCACACGTCCGTGTGCAGCGACTGCTCCGCCGTCTTCCACAGGTTGGTGTGTCTCTCTTCCCCCTCCCCCAGCCACAGGGCCAGGGCCAGGGCCAGGGGGAAGCTGTTTGGGGCTTGGTCTTTGCTGCCTGGTTTTCAAAGCCCTTTGCCTTGATCCTAGATAGGGAGTTAGGCCCTGAAGTGTGTGCCAGAATCACAAGATCCTCTGGGACAAGCACCTGTGGGGCTGGGGAGGGCCCCTGTGTGCACCCCACGGCTGTCCTGCTCCCCTATCCCAGGGCTGAGGTTGGCCATGGTTTCCTAAATCTAGTTCCTGGCACTTCTAATGTCCAAGTGGTATTTCCTCAAAATTCCCCAGGCTAAAAGAAATACCTAACATTTTGTTCATTAAGTATTTAAGTTAAATGTAAGCATTTATGAATTAAAGACTTAATGAATGTTTGGGACAAGAATATACATACATGGGAAGGAAGTATTTAACTGTTCAAGAAGCACAATTACTAATAATATGCGTCTGCCTGCTGGGCTCTGCACAGCTTCTCACAGTGGCTTCAGATGGGACAGCACCCTCCACCCCACTCTGCCCACACTGGTTGTTTCTGGCCACTTGCTGTTGGTCATGGCAGCAGCTGACGTCACAGCTTTGCAGAACTGGGATTGCTGTCATAGGAAGGGTTCATGTTGAAACTGTGAAGTCCCTTGAGCTAGCCATCTGCATGGTGTGTGACATGTCAAATGCTGCTGTGCCCCCTTCAGAAATTAGCCCACGGGCCCCTGTGCCTCCACAGTGCCTGGGCAGAGTGCATGGTGGCGATGGAGCAGGTAGGGTCCTGAGACTAAGATCCGAGCCAGACTGTCCTTGTCATACATTCACAGGTGCCAGTCGCAGGCCCAGCAGGCACATGTGGTACAGACCCTGCCATGCCCTTTGGGAGACACTGCCTCAGTTTCCCCAACTCTGGAGGGAGCCCGAGTTGGGAAGCCTGAGGACTCACTGCTAACATTTTACATGCAGAGGCCCGCCCTGTGCCCGGGGTCTGACCCTGTCTGCCTGTCACTGTCCCCAGGGACTGCTACTATGACAACTCCACCACGTGCCCCAAGTGTGCCCGGCTCATGCTGCGGAAGCAGTCTCTCTTCCAGGAGCCTGGTCCGGACGTGGATGCCTAGAGCCACGGGCACCCTTCCCAAGCCTCTCTGGAGCCCACCCTACCGGTCGCTGCCAAAGTCAAGGTGTTTCTTGTGCTCTGGACACCCCTAGGGCACAGCCCCTGGACCTCACCCGCTGGGCCAGAGGGTGCAAGCACCACAAAGACCATCAGCGCCCAGTCTTGCTGGGACTCAGGGCTATGCCTGGCTGTTTCCTGGGTGTGCTGCTGTGAGGGCCAGAATGTGCCCTACCACTGCAGGACTCCATGGGCAGGGGAGTGGGGGAGGGTTTTCATCTTCCCCATGAAGAGCCCCCCATGTCCTTGGAGCCAGGCTGCTGGGTCTTGGCTACCCTAACAACCCTGGAGGGCTTCCGGGAGTGGCTGACATGACCTGAGGACGCCAGCTGCACACCCTCAGCCCTGGCCTGAGACTTACCTGTGGTGGATGATTGGGATCTACCTGGAGGCTCACATCCTCCACCCCTTGTCCCCTTGGGGTCTCCTGGTCCTGGCTGAGGCTCTTTACAGGTGTCTCCAGGGGCCTGGTCCTGTCTCCACGGTTCTCTCCTAGATTAGAGGTCTGGAGAGAGCAGGGATCGACAGGGGTCACCGGTTCTTTCTACGCAACATGGCGGGAAGGGGCTGTGGAGCTCTTTCCCCTGGTGCACCAGCGTGGCTCCTGGCTGGGCCTAGCCTGGCTCACTCTGGTGCTCTGAGCTGGGCGGCTGGGGGTCCTGCCCTGGCAGAGGTTCCAGAGGTCACTAGAAGGTTTGAGTGGCATTTCTGGGGACCAGATTGGCCCCTGAGATGGTCTGTTCCACTGCATTGCCTGTGGAGGAATCCGGACAGCTCAAAGACCACAAGCCAGGGCCTTTTTGGGGGACCCTGAGGTCCAGTGCTGGGAATATTTGCTCCAGTGAGTTCAGGCAGGAAGCCTGGAGTCCACGAAGATGAGCATGAGGTGTGTGACGCCCCATCTGACAAAGGACCCCAGACGGAGGATGAAGCCCACAGCGCTTCCTCGGAGGAGTTGCAGCCAACCTCGACATCTGCATGGAGGTTTCATGCATCAGAGACCCTGCCTTTGAGGGGAGGCCTGGGGGAAGAGTCCTTCCTGCCCTGCCCTGTGATTGGCTGTCACGTACAGGTAGTGGTGGTGGGCAGGGAACACCTTCTCCTTTGACTAGGAAGCCCAAGAGGAGAGCGGGTCAGCTGAGCTTGTTGGCCACTGGCCGATGCAAGGGTTGCTCAAGACAGTGTCACGTGGCGGCTTTAGGTCTGCTCTGACCTGCCTCAGTGTGACAGCGAGAAGCAAGGCTGGTCAACAGCAGGTCCTAGGCCTGCCTCTCTGGTAGGTAGGGTTGCAGAGGGTTTAACCAGTTAACTACCACGTGTCCAAAACGGCAACCATCCCCACACGCCATGATATTTTGAGTTTAATTAAAAAATCAGTTTGCAATGAATATTGTAAAAATAAATATATTACAATTTGTGTGTTCTTAAATATTGTCAGCTGAAAATTCTCACAAAAATGATTTTAAGGTTGGTCAGAGCTGCCACTTAGGGAAAGCATTTTTTTTATAGACACGCATGGCGTGTGGGGAAGGTCCGCCACTTGGGTCTATAGATGCTTACAGCGTACAACGGGTTAAGGGCAGGTGCCTCCGATCTTAACCTTTCTCACAGCTGCACGTTTCTGTCATGGGGACAAAAGCCATTCCTGAGTTTATGTGTTAGAATCAGTGACCAGAAGAAACGTTAGCATGCTGGCATTTGTTGGACAGAGTTGGGTTTTTTATTTTATTTTTTTAATCTCCCTGAATTACCTCCTGCTCCAACACCTCTCCCTTCTGGGTGACCAAGTCTCCAAACAGAATCACATGTGGTCTTTCTGAGTCCTCAGAACTAGAACAAGAACCCACAGAGGAACCAGTTTGCACAGCCAGCACCTTAGAGAGGAGCGACGAGGGGCACCCAGCTGGAGTGATCTGCAGTCACTGACACATTAAATCTGTGTTCTCGAGCCTCTGCTGTGTGTGGTGAATCAAGGACAGGTCAGGGTTTGTTGACAGGCAAACCAATTGTGGGTTCTAGGAAAAGCCCACAACCTGCCCCATCCAGTTGAGTCTCCTTAATCTGGTTTGGGGAGCAGCACTCTTGATGGGTGAGGAGCTCAGGTGTGGGTGTCAGACATAGGCCCGAGTGCTCGGATTCCCCTCAGCTTCCATTATGCTACGAGATGATGAGAACGCAGACTGTCTCATGGCTGTTTGGGATCTAGGAGTCACTGAGCAGGGCGTGCAGAGAATGCTCAGTGTCCTAATGGTGGAAGGACTGTCTCACTGATGCAGCATCATGACGTAATGGGTCCCGTGCCTGTTACATCTTGTTGGGCCCACTACAAGGCTCTCCCTGAAACTCAAGGCTATTCCCATTACCCTTGGCCTATAGGAAGCCATACATCCCTACTGCAAATCATGTGCAAACCTCACTTTTCTACAGAGGTATCTGCAGATTTGACCAGGATCTCAAAGGGGCTATAACCCCAAGAACCTCGGAAATCTCTGCTCATCAGTTCTATCCAATTGCCATCCAGATAAGCTGTCAGCAACCCTACTCCTAAAGGTTTGAACTGCACCTCGGCTACAAATAACTAAAGCTGTACTTGAGTATTAGGGGAGGATCAATCGTTTTCCCCCTTTCAGGTTACGAAATAGTAATTAACATTTTTATTGTACTTTGACTTAGACTTATAGAAATGCTGCGAGAACATTCCCATGTACCTGTCTCCTGGATGTCCTTCAGGTGAACAATTTGCCCATTTGGTTCATTCTTTCTTCTCTGAACCATCTGACAGTAGGTTACAGAGAGGATGCCACTGCCTCTCAATACTTGTGTATATTCCTCTCAACCAAGGAAATTACCTTACATGGCCTCGGTGCAGTTATCAGAAGACATCAGGAAATGAACACTGGTTAACAAGCTGTCATGTGCTATTTTTAAAAAAAGTCTACCTTTATCTATTTCTGGACTTTCTAATTTACTCCAGAGTTCTGACTACTAAAGTGCTTTAATTACAGACCCAATGTGTTTTAATGTCTAGAAGGACTAATCTCCTCATAGTTGTTTTTTTTTTAATGAGTATTCTAGCATGCAATTTTATTATTTTTATTTATTAATTTATTATTTATTTATTTATTTATTTTACAAAAAATGTCTTTATTGATTTTAGAGAAACATTGATTGGTTGCTTCCCATAGGGCCTGGAACTGATGAATCCAAAACCTGGGAATGTGCCCCACCTGGGAATTGAACCAGTGACCTTTCAGTGCAAGAGATGACTACTCAACCAACGCAGCCACACTGTCCAGGGCTCATGCAAATTTTTAAAGTACATATTTAAATAAAATTTTAATGACAAAATTTGATACCCAAGTGTCAAAATATCAGAAATAAGGTTTTCAGGGATGTTAAATCTCTGGAAGCAGAGAGACGTGGCTGAGCCTCATTCATTGAGGTCATTTTGTTGCTTCTGGCTTTACTTTAACTTTTGGTTACACACTGAAAAGCAAACTAAGGTAGCTGCTTTGAGTGTCCTTTTTTCTCATTGTACAATTCCCTGTAGCAACTTATGGCACCACTGATTGCTCTCGAAACTTTGTTTCCACTCATCATTGGGACTGCTACTGGTAAGGATCTGTAAGCCAGCCTCAAAATGTGAGGGGGCTGCCGAGAGTTCTGTGGTTAACTGAGGCAGAACAGGTTGAGTGTCTCCACTCTCCTCTCCTGCTGGCTCCTGTTCCAGCTGCACCAGCTCCTCATTAGAGAGAGCATCCTCGTGTGACTGTAGCAACTGATCCACATCGGCTTCCACAAGCTCTGCAAAACCCAGAGTCTTGGCAAGGGTCACAATGTGATTTTTGAAGCTGTGCAATGTTATCTGCTTGGGAAAAATTCTGGAACTGAACACACTGGGGCCAAATTTTCTTCCACACACTGTTCACTGTTGCTGGCCTGAGTGCCTCCCAAGCTACTGCAATGTTGTCTACAGCATCCAAGATGCTGTAGTTTCTCCAAAACTCCCCGATCGTAGCTGTAGCCTCCCCATCTGTTGCTTCCAGCATGAGCTCAAAAGTCCTTCTCAGGTAATGAGCTTTGAAGCTAAAGGCTACACCTTGACCCATGGGCTGGATGGAGCCAGCTGTACTGTCATGAAGATACTCCACTCTGACGATATCAGACAGATCGCTCGAATTTACGGGTGGCATGGTGCATTGTCTAGAATGAGCAATGCTTTGTTGCTTAGGTTATTTTTGGCACAGTATTTTCAACAGCAGAACAAAAAAAGTATGTGAACCACTCATGAAAAATGCTCCTGGTTGCTCAGGCCTTTTTGTTCGAGTGCCAAATCATAGGCAAATTGTGCTTGGCGTACCCCTTCAGAGCCCTGGGGCTTCCTGAGCGGCACACCAATAGGGCTTCAACGTAGTAAAGTCCCCAGCTGTGTTGCCACAAGAAGCAGCATCAAACGATCTTTGGAGGATTTAAACCCAGGCAGAGCTTTTTCCTCCACAGAAATAATCGTTCCTTGGGGGGGTGTACTCACGTTCTTGGATATGATTTTCAGCGCCTCCAGGTATGCGTCCTTGTTGCTAAAAGCTGTGCAGAGCCATCTTGAAGTGCGGCAAACAATGGCGCTCCTTGAATCTCACAAACCACCCTTTACTTGCACTGAATGTTTCTTTTTGAGAGCTTCCACCTTGCTCATGCTGTAGGTCATCAAACAAACTCTTAGCCTTCTCCCCTGAATCGTGGTAACGCTCAGGGGCACGTTTCGCTGGCTCTGGTCTTCCAGCCACACACGCAGCAGTCGCTCTATAGTTTCATGACTGCACTTCGATGGCGAGTCAACCGAGAGGCTCTGAAGGGAGTACCGGTAGCTATTTGTGAACTCACCTTTCTTTCTTCTTTATTATCTCGGATTGTCGCCACGGTAGAGACAGTAAAGCTTTGCCTTTGCGATCTGGCTGAGCTTTTCACCTACTTCAAATCGTCTTCACACTTCTAGTTTTATGTCGAGGGTAATTGCTTTCCGTTCCCTTTTGGCATTTGGGGCGACCTTTAGGGGCCTTTCCCGGGCATGTTTGCCTACAGTGTGTCATGAGATCGCAGCAGTCTCCGGGAGAGAGGGTTCGCAGGCAGCACGTGGGGAAGGGCCTCCCCGCAGACGTGGCCCACCACGGGCTTCCCAGCTCTCTGGCCCAGCAACAGGTGTTCATCCTCGACGCCAAGGCAGGCACAAGGGCCTCTGGGTCCATCAGTGTCCAAATCGCTGGGCTGCACAGCTGCAGGCGCATCACCACTGGAGCGGGTTTTTGTGGCCCAGAGAACAGACAGAAAGTCGTGACAGGGAATAACGCTGCACAGCACACACCGGGTCAGCTCCTCTGTTCGGAGGGTTATCCGGGCAGCAGTCCACACGTTCGCTCCGCGCGCCGGTCGCAGCGGCCCACCCCGTGGGAGCGGATGGGGTTCGCTTCCGTGAGCCGCTGCCCGTGGAGGACCCCATAAGTGCGTGTCTTCGTATATGCCAGGTTCAAAATAAGCCTAAAAGCCCTCCTCCAAGCACCCAGTCGCACTCGTTAGCTGGTTTCTGTGCCCAGGCGTCTGGGTAGGGGAAGGCGGCGCTCCCGTTCACATCCTTACACTCAGGCGGAAAGTGGACTCCTAACGAGGTCCTTGCTGCGCATGCGCACAGCTCCCCAGGCGGGTATCCGGCCTCGGTGCCCCGATCGACGCGGCACTGCGCGCGCGCGCCCCCCAGCGGCGCGTGATTGGCGGCTCCTGTGGCTCCGGCTGGTGGCGGCCCTCCCCGGGCTGTGGCGATGCCGTGGTGGCCCGGGACCTGGCCGAACCGACGGGCCTGGCGTCGGAACCCTCCGCACAGCTCCGCAGGCGAGCGGGGCCGCGCTGCCCGCGGCTCCGGGAGGCGGGTGACGCCATCCTAGGGCGCCGTCCGGCGCGGGGAGCGGCGCGGGGGGCCGAGATGAGGAGGAGGGTGGATGGTGTTGGGTGACAGGACGGGGGGCTCAGAAAAGCAGGCAGAGCAGCTTCTCAGCGGCTCCCACCGCGGGCTCCCTGGGGAACCTCAGCGGCCACCCTGCCTCTCTGCTCTGCAAAGAGCCCAGGCTGAGCGTGTGGGGTTCGAGTCCCGCTCCTCCCGGCCCCTCGCTGCGACGCGGGCACGGTTCTGCCCGGGCCCCGCGGACGTTCTTCCGCTCGGTCTGCCCCGCAGAGCTGCTCTCCCGTTGGCTGAGCTAATGGACGCGAGAGTTTTGTGTATCTTTAGGAGTTTCTAATTTAGCAGTCCCTCGTTGAGCCCAACCAGTAACCGCTCGTGCTGCCCTGGGGCCTCAGGGGCTGAGCTTCCCAGACTCGCACCTGTCCTCAGGTGGCGCTGTTGCAGCCCTCCTACCGAAGAGAAGCCCGCAGACCAGAGCAGGTGCTCTCGCCTTGCAGTCCGTTTCCTCCTGCTCCAGCACCTCCCCTTTTAAATTCTGTGTTGTACCCCTCCCCCAGGGTTAGGATCTGAAATATTACTCCATGACTTAAGGTTGTTTATTTTTTTTTTATTGATACACCCTAGAGAGCAGTAATCACATTGATTATTCCCCCCAACTCCCCAATACACCTACGTGTAGTTTTTGGGTTTTGATACGAGAAAGATACCTTGATTTCAGATTTTTTAAAAAAAATTTTAGTTATTGCCGAAACCGGTTTGGCTCAGCAGTAGAGCGTCGGTCTGCGGACTGAAAGGTCCCAGGTTCGATTCCGGTCAAGGGCATGTACATTGGTTGCGGGCACATCCCCGGTAGGGGGTGTGCAAGAGGCAGCTGGTCGATGTTTCTCTCTCATCGACGTTTCTAGCTCTCTATGTCTCTCCCTTCCTCTCTGTAAAAAATCAATAAAATATATTTTAAAAAAATAAAAAATAAAAAAAATAAAAATTTTAGTTATGGCTGAAACCGGTTTGGCTCAGTGGATAGAGCATCGACCTGTGGACTGAAAGGTCCCAGGTTCAATTCCGGTCAAGGGCATGTACCTTGGTTGCAGGCACATCCCCAGTAGGGGGTGTGCAAGAGGCAGCTGATCGATGATTCTCTCTCATCATTGTTTCTAGCTCTCTGTCTCTCTTCCTCTCTGTAAAAAAATCAATAAAATATATATTTAAAAAAAAATTTAGTTATGGTGACTTTTATTGGGATTGTTTTTATTATATTGGCTTTTGAGCTACTTAGTGTTATCCCTAGTTCTGCCCTGGCTGCATTACTCAGTTGGTTAGAGTGAGGCCACTGCCCATCTCATGGACAAAGAAGTGCAACACCATTGGCTGCACCCACGAGAGGACCCTGAACTTGCTTACGTGGTGCCGGGAGCAGGTGGACAAGGTGAGTGTGGCTGGAACTGGGTGGGGCATGGCCATCCTCCCGGGAAGTGTCTGGTGTCCCTGAGGAATATAATGAGCCCCTTCAGAGCGGCCTGGTAGGCAGCCATGGTTTGCAGGTGTGCAGGCGACTGCTGGAGAGAGGTGCTGGAGAAGGCTGGCACGATGGAGCTCCTGGGCTCCCGGCCCTTTGTGGAGAAGTCCACCTACAAGGAGTTTGTGGAGGGTGCTGGTCGCCTGGAGGAGGACACAGCCCTCCCTGAGGGCTGAAGGGCTGGAACCAGGGGCGGGAAGAGGAGGGCAGGGAGCTCCAAGTGCAGGAGAGCCCAGCTTAGGACTCTGCTCTGAAAGCCACTTCCAGGACCACGGAAAATAGACTAAACTTAGGGCTGCAAGCGGGCATTTTGGCTAAGGGCTCTCTGACCCACTTTGTGCTCCCTGTGCCTAGAGGATGGGCCACAGAGTCATGTCCTGCTGGGGTGCCCAATGCAGCACCCTCATGCCTGCGATGAGGTGGCAGTGGTGCATTTGGTGGGGACAGTGCCTTGGGCAGAGTGCAGTGTTGGCCGTCTTAGTTTCCCGAGAGGGGACGCTTTGGCTCCGTGGAGAAATCCTCAAGGTTTGGTGAGGGGGCAGAATGAAGCCAGTTATCAAGGGAAGGTTTTGGGAATTGATTAGTGTTTGGGTTGGTAGAGGGCCTGTCGGTGTTTACGGAGGAAACTAGAGGTCCGATTCATGAAATTCATGCAGAGTAGGCCGGCCTTCCCCTGGATGCTGGCACCGTCTTCCCTCCCAGTCCGGCTTCATCTGGTATGACGTCTGGTCTAATTGGCATATGACCAGACCGGCTTGTATTATTATAGATGGCAGTCGTGGCGACCAGTGCCTGGAGCATAGCGCCTCTTCCCACAGTTCCCGGCCTGGCACCTGGCACCCCTACCACTGCACCTTCCCTCTCCTCTCTGGGCCATCGCCTCCCCCCCCCCCACCCACCCCAACTCCCCAGGAGCTCTGTGTCAGCTCCTGGCCTGTGGACAGGACACCAGCCAAGAACCTTCCACAGGGGTTCAGGGTGTGAGGAACCACCTGCCATGCACCAGGCGCCTGTTCTCTGGGCCCTCGATTCGTAGGTGAATAAAATGGTTGTGGTTTCAGCCTCATCGTGGCCTTGTGCTCACAAGTGGGGCCGTCCCTGTGGGCTGCCTCCCTGTGAGGACCTCCCTCTGGAAGGGGAGGCTCACACAGGAGCTCCAGACCTCTGTTGGGCAGGATCTTCACGGTAATGACTAAAGGTCAGGACTCTTGTTGCTGACAGGTGATTCAAATCAGCCGCCCTGAGTGCAGCCCAGCAGGCCCCAGGGGCTCATGCTGGAGGAAACGGGGCACCCCCTGGCTCGCACCCTCCCCGCACCACACTGGGGATGGCTGCAAAGGAAGAGACTGTGGTTGGGCCTTAGGACGGGTGATGTTTTAATGCCGCTTTTGTAATTAGCTCCACAGCAGCAGGAAGGATGGTGTAGGGGGATACCCAGTGGGGGGAGGGGGCAGGCAGGCCACCCTAAAGGATAGGGTTTTAAGGGGCATTCTTGACTGTGCCTGGCCAGTTGTGTCCCCGTGTTGTAGCTGATCGCATGGCAGAGATGGTGTCTCCTGCCCCTACGTGAAAGGCAGCCACCTGCATTTCTCGGCCAGCTTGCCTGAGGGCCTCCCTCTAGCCAGGCACAGTGGGCCTGCTGCCCAGGGCTCCTGCCGAGGAGCATGTGCCAGTGGGGGGTTCAGTGGGGAACACTCAGGGCAGGTCTCTGTGGGAACAAAAAGCAAGCTCACACATTTATTTTAAATCCAGTCTTGGACTTGCAATCAGACCAGAAGTCTGTCCTGTCTCTTAGCACATAGAAAGCAGTGTTGGGAGCAGCTGAGCCTGGTGGCCTGATTTGGGGGCAGGGGCTGTGCCCACGTTCTCCCACACCTCCAGCCCCTTGGGCCAGGATGTGCATCGACAGGGTGTGGGGACAGCATGGGCAAGGGACTGGAAGAGGTGGCCCACCTCCAAGCAGCCTGAGGCAGTCGTGCCGTATTTGGTGTTCTGAGCTGGGAGGGTGGGGCCGCTGTCTTGCAGGGACCAGGACGAGCAGGGTCTTAGGGCCTGGGAGGGCCCGTTGCTGGCACTGCTCCCTGGGTGGCTGGCAGGGGGCAGGACTGGAACGAAGGTGGGCGTTTTCAGGATAGACTCTTCACCCACACATTTGGCTAGACCCCAGGGCTTTGCAGACGGCCGTCATCTGCTCAGATCCCCCCGTCACCCAGCATCCACTCGGGAGCCTTGTGACAGATGAGAGCACCAGTCCTGTGGACAGAAGGTTCCAGAAGGCCCAGTCCACTCCTGTCTCATCCCCGGGCATTGTCAGCCCTGATCCAGGGACCAGGAAGGAACTGGACATCAGGCCACTGGGCTGTGCTTGTGCTGGGTGCCTGAGACCCTGACCCAGCGCCATGTGGGTGGGCAGTGTCCGCGGAGCCACAACCTCACATTTCCTCTGCCTGGTCCTGGGGCTGCCTGGCCTAGTTCTCCTTGGGCCTCTCCACAGTGAGAAACGTGTCCACAATTGCTGGCTGCCGCTCAGGGTCGCTGAGGTGCTGCTTCTCGCGGTTCTGCTCGGCCCTGGTCCGAGTCCAGGATGGGGACCGCAGACAGCCGGCCCGGGGCAGTGGGTGCAGGCCTGTTGGGAACATGGGTAGGGTCAGCATGGCCTGGGGTCCTGTGTCTCTCCTGAAGCTACTGGGCTGGGTCCTTGTGTGCTTCCCAACACAGTGTCTGCCACACATTGGGGTCCCTGGGCACTTAGAAAATGTGAGTGCCAACCACGAGGACATGTGGGTCTAAACCCCTCTGCCTGCATGGGGTTTGAGCAGGGAGAGAGGAATGTCCCTGGTCCCACTCATGGGGGCCTTTTGGGTAGATGGCACTTCCTCTGTGTTCAGCCTAACTTGTGACTGTTTTTTAGATTTTTTTTTTAATCCTCACCTAAGGACATGTTCATTCATTGTTAGAGGGGAAAGGAGAGAAAGAGAGAGAGAAACATTGATCAGCTGTCTCTCCCACCTGCCCCAACCAGGCTGGTATCGAACTTGCAACCTTGCTATGTGCCCTGATCATGAAGGAAATGGTGACCCTTCGGTGTGCTGGACTGTGCTCCAGCCAATGGTGCTTAACAAGTGTCCATTTAGTAAATTCTTCCTTCAGTGGGTCTGTTTTTTTGGCTGTGGTGGAGTTTGAAAAGCAGAACTGAGGAGGGTACTAGGAACAATAGATATGTAGAATACAGAAATGTTGAGTAAAAGAGTGCTGTGGTGGCAAATACTTAAACACATTGAGGTAAAATTATTTTTAAAAACGGTATTTCAGCCAGGACCGGTTTGTCTCAGTGGATAGAGCACTGGCCTGCGGACTGAAAGGTCCCGGGTTCGATTCCGGGCAAGGGCATGTACCTTGGTTGCGGGCACATCCCCAGTAGGGGGTGTGCAAGAGGCAGCTGATCGATGATTCTCTCTCATCGATGTTTCTAACTCTCTATCCCTCTCTCTTCCTCTCTGTGAAAAATCAATAAAATATATTTTAAAACAAAACAAAACAAAAAAACGGTATTTCAGGGAGCATGTTTAGTGGTCTCAGGCCCTAGGACCTCCCCCAATGCCCACCGTGTCCCAACATCAGCCTCACCAGCTGGCGATTCACCGGTCAGGTTCTCATCATCGGAGTCAGCAAAGACCTCGGCCAATTCCTGGTCGGACATGTCGGTCAGCTCGGTGAGGTCCAGGAGGTCAAAGTGCACCTCGAGGGAAGACACACTGCTGAGTGGCTCTGGGGGAGGGGGAATGTCACTGGTGCAGTCATCCGTGAGGCCCCCTGCCCCCATGAGGCCCAGAGGAGATCCGGAGCTCTGGGTAAAGGTCAGCATGACACCAATAAGATGGGACAGCCAGACCCCCAACTCTGCTCTCCACACTCGGGACCAAACGCCTTCTGGGAGCCCCACTTATAGATGGTACTGCTGAGGCCCAGCGAGCCCAAAGCTTGAAGAGCTCAGTGCTCACCACACTGGGGGAGTGTTTGGACAGGACGTGGCCCCTGGTCCCCGCTCCCTGAGGGTCACAGGAGGAACCCTGGTGCCAGGAACCCTGGTGCCGGTATTGGGGTTCCCACCTCCTCCTCCTCGGCCTCATGGTCCCCACTCCCTGGGGGTCACAGGTCCCCATGGAGCATGCCAGGCAGCTGCCCTGTACTTACGCCTCCGTTCTGTGACCTGCAGGAACCCTGGTGCCGGTATTGGGGTTCCCACCTCCTCCTCCTTGGCCACGGGCAAGTGGCCACTGTCCCCTGTCCCAGCGGCTGGGGCATCCAGGGCGGCCAGTGGCACCTCAATCTCCTTAACTACTTCTGCAGAAGACAGAATGCTTTACCTGAGGATGCAGAGGTTCCCTCACCCCAGGACACAGGCAGGGGATTGAGACGTTGCCTCAAGGGTGCTGGACAGTGAGCAGGGTGCTCAGGGCAGCCTCGGGCCAGGACCCCAGATGCGGTAGGGCTTCTCTGAGGAGGCTCCTCGTTTTCCATGTTTAAGTTTGTTGTGAGGTGAGGGCAGGAGGCCCCTTGAGGGCAGTGTTTGGTGGAGCGGGGACCACGGCAACACATGTTCCTCCCACACGTCCCCCGGGACCCCACAGCCGAGCAGGTATGCTCCAGCGGCCGAGCTGGGGCCCCCAGCAGGGTTTTGCGATGCCCCGGGTGGAAGCCAGAGTCAGAGTGGATGAAACCCCAGGAGCAGCTGCTGCTGTCGCGACGAGGGGCCCCGCTGGGATCCCGGTGCCAACAGCTGCCTGTGAGGCTAGGCCTGTCCTCCCCACTGTAGTCAGCAGCCTGGACGCCACTATGTAGGCCTGGAGGGGCCCCGGCTCACAGCTGCAGAGCTGCGCAGTGCGCCTGGCCTCGGGCCGGCCCTACCCGCCCTGCGTGGGGCTGAGGGGAGGTGTACCTGCTGCCCGTGGTGGCCTGTCCAGCTTTGCACCCTGCTGCCCTCACGTGGGCAGGCCAGGCTGGACAGGCGCGAGATCCGGTTTCTACCTCTGCTGCATCAGGAGCGTGGCTTCTGAACATCCTTAGAGGGTAGAGTTACACCACCCCTGTCCTGGCCCCACAGCCTGGCAAGGACACCTTCCCAACCAGAGGCCATGAGATGAGATTTGGATCCTGCTCTGTGCTGGGGGAGCTGGGCCAAGGAAGCCCTTGGGGGCTGAGTCTGCAGGACACTTTGTGTCCTCAAGGGGTCTGGGGCCTGTCACACCCTGAGACACTCCCACACCTGACCTGTGAGGGTGACTGGGCTGGAGGCTCTGGGGTGATAACTATGACAATGCCTCTCGGTTTTCAGACTTGCTCTGTGCCAGGCACTGCCCAGTGCTCTGCTCTCTACGTGGACGTCACACCCAGCCATGAGGGCAGGACGCTGAGTGCTGAGCTTTAGAGAGGGGCTCAGCTCCCTGCCGGCACTGCCCAGGGGACCATGGAGTCTGAGCTGTCAGCCTCCATTCCCAGGTCATGGTGCAGGGCTGGGAGCAGGGGCTGAGGGAGGAGACCCCTGCCTGTGCCCACAGGGAAGCTGGGATGTTTCCAGGGCCCTCCCCAGGCGGAAGCAGACTTCTGAAAGATGGAAAGATAGAGGCAGGGGTCTGCTCACAGCTGCCCTGTTCCTCTGTTGCTGGGTGGGGCCCCCTCCCCTAGACAAGAAAGCATCCATTCATTCATTCTTCAACCCAGCTAAGTTTTCCTGAGAGCACACTCTGACCCATCTAGCGGGGAAGAGGGACTGGGAGCATCCACCTGCCTCTCTATAGATAGAGGGAGGCAGGAGCCTCGGACAGCCCCTGGGACTGACTGCACAGGCACCATGGCCTGTTGCATTGACCATAAGAAGCACGTTATAAAATTCCAACATCCGGAAGCAGCAGAGCATCTGTGTGCCATAGAGTCAACGGCACATAGTGTATGTCTGGTCTTTTGAGTCTTTTCCGCCTCCTTTTGGTAGTGGCCTGATTTCTGTAAATCCTGGTGCCCTGATCTGTCTCCAAGCTGTGGGGCAAGAAGATGCAACTTCTGCCATCAAGGACACTGATCCTTGGGCTAGAAGGTTGTGATGGAAAGGGAGACTAAGAGTCAATATGCCACTGCAGATGCCAAGGTCAGAGGAGCCCAGAAAGGTGGGGGTTGAGCTTCGCATGTAAAGCATGTGGCCATGGTGCTAGACAGGCCAACTATTAAGTGCGGAGTTACCGCACTGTACAACAATTCCACGCCTACGCTTAAACCCAAAGGAACCAAAAACACATATGCACACAAACACTTGTACGCAAGTGTTCATAACAGCGCTGAGCATCACAAAAGGCAAAAGTGAAAGCAAACCCAAATGTCCATCAATAGATGACGGATGAACAGAATGGGTCCATCCATCACTACTCAGCAACAGAAAGGAACAGCGCTCTCACACCGGCAATAACATGGATGAATCTTAAACATGGTGAGTGCGAGAAGCCAGGCACAAAAAGGCCACATATTGACACCATTTGTGCAGATGTCCAGGACAGGCAAGTCCATAGAGTAGAAAAGTAAGTTAGAGAAGACGGTAGATTGGTTGCTGGGGTATGTGTAGGATGTGGAGTAACTGCTGATGTGAACAGGGTTTCTTTGCTGAAAACCTAAAATTAGATGCTGGTGATGGTTGCACAACTTTGTGAATACAGATACTCCCTAACTTATGACTGGGTTACACCCTGATAAACTTGTCGTAAGTGGAAAATATTGTAAGTAGCCCTAGCCAATATGGCTCATTGGGTAGAATGTCAGCCTGTGGACTGAAGATTCCCGGGTTTGATCCTGGTCAGGGGCATGTACCTCGGTTGCAGGCTCCTGGCCCTGGTTGGGGGCATATGGGAGGCAATCAATTGATGTATCTCTCTCACATGGGTGTTGCTCTCTCTCCTACCTTCCACTCTAAAAAATCAATGGAAAAAATGTCCTTGGGTAAGGATAAAGAGAGAAGAAGTATTGTAATTTGAAAATGCATTTAATACTCCTAATGTACTGAACATCGTAGCTTAGTCCAGACCACCTCAAACATGCTCAGAAGAACATTAGCCAATAGCTGCCTAGCACCAAAAGAGACAGTATCGTATCAGTAGTCTGGAAAAGATCAAAACTGACTATTCAAAGTATAGTTTCCACTGAATGCTTATTACTGATTGCCATTGTAAAGTAAAAAAAAAAAAAAAAAAAAAAAATCATTAAGTTGAACCATCTTAAGTTCAACTTAAGTACTAACAATACAAAATTGTAAACTTTAAAAGGGTGAATTTTAGCACATGTGACTTATATCTCAATTTTTAAAATCCTCACTGGAAACAAGGCTGGTTTTGGCTGGCATTAAAGGGCAAAGCCAGGATGACTTTGGACATGCACCAAATTCTGTATACCTACTTTGTCCCAGGCACCTGGCTCAGTAGCTGGGACTGGGTCTGAGCTCCAGGATCTGGGCTTGCCCTAGTACACAGTCAGTGTATCATAAATGTTTGTGAAATGACAGCCCCAAAACCTGTGCCATCTCTCTCTATGTATAAAAGCCTAAGTTACCATCACGACCAGTTGACTGAATGACCAGTCAACCGGTTGCTATGATGCTCACTGACCACCAGGGGGCAGATGATCAATGCAGGAGCTGCCCCCTCATGGTCAGTGCACTCCCACGGCCAACTTCCTGCAGCCGGCCAACCTCCCACAGTCTCTCCCCCAAGGACTGGGTAAGATGGCCCCGATCACCAATCGCAGGCCAGGCCGAGAGACCCTACTTGTGCACAAATTCGTGCACCGGACCTCTAGTAGTTAATAAAAGGCTCTCTGGCCAATCAGTCTGATCTCTGGAAGACCCGCTGCTCTTCCTGCTGCTCTTCCTGGGGCACAGCAGGGCAGAGTGCTTGGAAGCCTGATGGAGCCACAAGCTGGGTCATACAAGCCAGGGCCGAGGCCTGCCAATGTCTCTGATGCCCAGGACACTCCCTGTGGGGAGACTGAAGTTGGGGTGCCACCACCTGCCCCCCCCCCCCCCCCCGGGCTGATTTCTAATGTGTGTAGATAGGGTTACTTTGTGTTATGCCGCTGACCTATTTTCCAGCACAGCTGAGCTAAGAACGGCCCAAATTTCAAGTTCCCTTCTGTGTGCCCAGGGCCCTGGCCCAGCATCATGGAGGAGGCGCCTACGCACACCCATGAGCACAGGAAGTAATGAAATTAATAAACGAATGTCCTAAAGAAGCTGCAGGGAGAGATGTCACAGAAGTGGGGCACCAACACCCCGTTTCCCCAGGCCTGGTCCTTAGACTCTCTGCCCCTCCTCCTCACCCCGTTCAGGCTTAGCCTGTGGGTGGACTAGAACCCTAGTTTTCCAGAGTCAACAGCTGGGGTCCTTCAAGAAGTTCACTACCCACCACACTTCCTAATCTTTTCAACTCTGGATCTGCACGCTTGGATTATTAAGATGCTAATTCATTTAAGTCCAAGATGAGATTTGAACGAAGCTCTACAAACACCTTATCTTTTAGAGATAATTGCAGAAACAATTGTGAATGAAACAATGTGTCTAGATTTGCCAGAAATGACTCCTGTAGGGAGGAGATGGGCGGGGTCGGTTGAGCAGCAGGAGGTGGCAGTCAGGGCTTTCCCACGGTTTTCTCTCCTCTTGTGTGTGCTCTTTACTCTCCAAAGTGAAGTTTACAAAAGTTAGTGCCCTGAAAGGACATGGTCACAACCACCCTCCTGTGACCTGGTTAGACCCCACGGCATGCAGCCAGCCCAGCCCGCTGCCTACACAGAGCAGGCCCCGGGTGAACCATGTCTGTGCGCGGGTGACTTAATCCTGGGCTCCCAGTAAGTGGGGCCCAAAGACTGAAGGGTGGCTGTGCTCCTCTGGCCCAGTGGGCAGGAGCCCACACCCTGCAGCTCGTGCTCTCAAGCTGTCACTGGAAGTGTGTGTTTTTGGGGAGAGGGGGAGAAGGGCTGTCAGTGTTGAGAAAAGGCTGGATCCCTCCCATAAGTGACAAAACAAAGGAACCCGGCACCCCGAGCCCCTGGTGTGTGCGTTTGCAGGGCAGATAACGGGTCCAGGCAGCCCTCTGGCATGAGCCTGCCCAACCAGGGCTGCGGACGAGCCGGACACTTCCGGCCAGCGATTTGGTTCCAGGGGGGCGGGGGGGGGGTCCCCAGCGAGTCCCTGTGTGGCAGGGAGGGGCCCTGGAACGGGACCTCCAGGACACAAGGGTGCACCGGGCCTGGCCTGGCGGGTGGGAGCCCTGCGTCTGCATCCTGGCTCCCAGTGGATGAACGGCACCCACAAACCCCTTCTGAAAGGCTGGGGAGGGGGTTCCCACACTTCTCATTCCGCCAGGACAGCGGGCCGGCCGGGGGAGTATCCCTCCGAGCTCACCGGCCTCCAGACGCGCGGCCCGGGGGCTCGCCCAGGCCCCCTTCCCCACCAGCAGGCGGCCCCCCTCCTAGACCCCCCGGGCCCAGCGGCCACGGCCCCCGCCGCCTCCCCGGCAGCCGCTGTCGGAGCGAACAAAGCGGACGCGGCCTGAGCGCTGTGCCCCCAGCCTCGCCCCCGGGACCCCAACTCTCGCCCCCCTTGGCTCCGGGACCCCGGCTCGGCCGGGAGGGGTTCGGGGGCTCGGGCCCCTCCCCCCGGAGCAGACGGGGCGGCTCCGGGAGCCCCGCAGGGCGGCGGCTGGTCCGGAGGAGCCCGGCCCCGGGACGAGGCTGCGGCCGCTGCGGGGAGCGGCTCGGGGTCCGGGGCTGGGGCCGCACTCACCTCCCGGGCGGGCGCCTTCCGGGGGCTCCATCAGCCGCGGCCTCGCGGACCGGGCGGCCCTGCAGCGGCGGCGGTGGCTCCCGGCTCCCGGCGCCCGGCGCAGCGCATCGGGAGCAGCCGGGGGGCCGCTGCGGCGGGAGGAGCCCGCGGGGCGGGGCCGCAGCTGTTCCGGGGCCCCCGCCGCCCCATTCTCCCCAGCCCCGCGCACAGGTGCGGCCCGGCCCGCGCGCGCCCCCTGCCGGGTCCGGGCCTGCGCACCCCGCCGGCGGGGCCTCGCCCCACTGCGGACCCCCGCGCCAGCCCGCACCCTCCCAGCCCGCGCGCACCCTTCCGCGCCGACCCGCACCTTCCAGCACTGGCCCGCACCCTCCCAGCCCCGCGCGCACTCTCCCGCGCCGGCCCGCACCCTCCCGCGCAACTGCAGCGAATTCCGTCCATCGCTCACCCCAGATATTTGTGGGCCGCCAGCTACGATCCCGCGCTTCGCACAGGGAGAAGCAAACGTGGGGCCAACACCTAGGACTTGTGGGTGTGATCCACGTTATGAATAAACCGGGGTGTGGGGAGAGGGGGTGTGGAGGGGTCCTGGGTGGGGGATGGAGATGAGGAGGCACTGGCCGGCCTGGGGGGCGGGCGGGTGCTCCCGGGAGTGAGGCTGGGCGGCTGGCTGCAAGTAGAGATTGGTTCGCTCAAGTCCCACCTCCAAATGCAGTCTGAGGTGCGGGACCGCACACAAGCCCTTGGGGCACAGCCTCTCCTTAACTCCCAAGGACCCTAAGGAGCCGGTACCCTCGTTTTTCAGGGATAAAACTCAGCACGAGAGTGTGAGTAACCCGACTAAGACTGCAAAGCCAGAGGCCGAATCCAAGCCCGAGGCCTGCACTTCTACAAAAACAAACCAAAGAAGAGCATCGGGAGGCAGGGTTAGTGCCCAGCTGAGAGCGGGAAAGGCTCCCAGAGGAGGGCGGTGGGTATGAACTTTCAGGCCAATCACCCACTCAAAGGCAGGCAGTGCGTTCAACCTCAGCTCACCCAAACTTTCACGGCCCAGCCCAGCTCCCGGCGCCCAGAGCCCAAGGCCTTGGAGACACCGTCAGTCAGTGATCCAGGTTGTTTAAAACCCTTTACAACGATTTAATGCCCCACTGGGATTAACCCTTATAGTTTGTGAGCCACTGACTGGTCTCTATGGCACTCCGAGAGGCAGAGAATCTGGCCTCTCGGGTACAAAGCTGAGCTACAGGGTGGGTGGTGCGGGCATTGCTTGCTCAAACTCAGCTAGGGTGGCAGATTGCATTTTCTCAAAATGGTCCCGGCAACATTTTTTATTCCACACGTCTTCTAGAACCTCCCACTCCAATTAAGACTTTGCACCTTACTCCTCCCGCTTGAAGCCGGGCAAGCTGTGTGACTGCTCTGGCAGTAGCATGTGGCTGCAGGATGCTCTGTGACTTCAAGGTAGGGTCTTATGAGGATCTCTCAGAAAGCGCCGCTGGAGCCCAGCCACCCTGGGTGAGGAAGCCCAAGCCCCTTGGATGCCACTGCGTATTTCCTTTGAGCACCCATCCCCCGTGGAGTGCCATGTGGAGCCAATAGCTGAGCTCTCTCCATGCAGTCCTTGCTGAGTGACAGATTCATGAGCAAAACAGATATGTCACTCTGTGAAGCCCCTGTGTTTTGGGTATAACTTGTTATGCAGCTACAGTAACTGTCACAGTAATTGCTCAACAATTCCTGCTTGAGAGATGAATACATGTATACAGAGGGACTCTTGTCAAAGGCATCTAGAGGCCAGTATTTATTTTTACCTTCTTTCCATTTTTTTGGTTAGCCTTCACTGGAGGATCCCCCCCACCCCCCCATTGATTTCAGAACGATTGGAAGGTAGGGAGAAGAGAGGAGAGAGAGACATCATTGTGAGAGACCCACATCAATTGGTTGCCTCCAGGCACGTGCCCATGACCAGAATCAAACCAATGACCCTTTGGTTCTAGGGCTGATGCTCTAACCACTGAGCCAAGCTGGCCGTGGCTTTTAGCTTTTTATTAATAACATTTTCAAACCAAAGTAGAGAGAATAACGCAATTAACCAGCATGTACCCATCACACAAATCAGTGATTACCAGCTCTTGACTGATCCCGGTTTTAACTCTTTAAACATTTTTTGTTGATAGTATTCCAGATATTCCCCCTTTTTCCCCTATTGCCCCCATCACCTGGTTCCCTCCCACCCCAGGCCTTCACCACTCTATGGGCTGTGTCCATAGGTAATGTATGTATATATGCATATAAGATCTTTGGTTAATCTCTTCCCAACCCCCTCCCCCTGTTCTCTCCAGGATGCCATGAACTTTTCATCTGAGCAATCCATGCTGATGAACCAAGAGACACTGTTGGTTTGCAACAAATGAACACCCTATGTGGTTATCCCGAGTTAACCTTACTATTCTTGCCCTTTTTACTGAAAGGGATTATTATTAATGTGTTTATTTAACTCAGGAACTCTGAGCCAGAGTTCTAAAGGAAAAAACAGCCAGCATGAGGCACCTAGCATATTGGGTCTGTAAAGTAAATGTTAATTAATAATAATTACTCCACTGTGTTCTCCAGCTGCATTGTCTTGCCTGCCAAATTCCCTCTAGGAGGCCTGGACTTGGGGGAGGAGGCTCCTATCAGGCCAGTGGTGTCAGGCACAGAGGGCTTGGCTGCCCAGGCACAGTGGCAGGATCAGACCTCACAAAGGCCTCAGGGCCTGCTATAAATAAATTGCAGCTCTGTGCAAGCTAGGTCAATGCAGCCCTTTCAACCAGCTGCTCCACCCCCAGAACAACCAGGGCTTGGCTGGGCAAAGAGGAAGGCCCTCCGGCTCATCACTGTGGTTCTCAGATCCCTGGCGCTGCATGGTGTCTGAAGCCCGGCAAGCAAACAAGGCGTATTCCTTCATGGAGGGGCTGACAGAGCCACGCCTTTCTTCATGGCTCACACTGTGTTCCTGATGCAGCTCTGCAGGGGAAGACGGCGTACCCTTCATCCCCAAATAGATGAAAAAACCTGCTGCAAAGCCACGCGTCAGGAGGATGCTAAATTGAGAGTGTTGGGGGAAAAAAGACCAGAAATGGCACGTAAAGATGGGCACCAGCTTAGGATAAACACTTAGCCTTCTGGGCGATACAGCGATACATGCAGTAACCGTGTAGTGTCAGGCCTCGGAAATCCCTTCGGAAGTTGTAGCAAGGTTAGGAAAGGAACTGACAGCTCACCTTTTCTGCCCATCTGGATTCCGCGGGCAGAGTTTCTCATTTGTCCTCACATGAGCAGGAGGGGGAGGGGCTACAGTAAAGGTTTCTTCAGGCTGAGCAGTTTACATCTGTGAAAGAGACACTTGCTGATTTCAGAACTTTGGATCTTCCTTACATTTTTTTTTTATTATTCATATGGTTTGTGGAAACCTGGCTATTTTCCATCCTCACCAGACCAGCAGGGAAGGAATCTTCAAAGGTGGACAGGGTGAGGTCAGGTTCCAGGCAGAGTCTCAGCCCAAATTTTGATTCTGATTTGGGTAATTCCTCCCTCCGTCCTGCATTAAATGCATTTTTATCAAGCACCCGCTGTGTGCGTTTCTAGGCGCTGCAGTTAACAAGTGGACGTAACAGCAGGGGAGGGCGGCGATGGGTGCGTGTATCCACCACGGAAACGCGTTTGTGGCTGTCGGGGAAATCACGCAGCTGCAGACAGACCTGCCCGATTTCCGTGACACTGGACTGGGCCCAGCGCCCGTTGCTAGGGACGCGCTCCTGCCGTTGCCAGGGCCTGTGGCTACGTGCGGAGTCTCGCGAGGATCTTCTCTACATCTCGCGAGACCGCCCAGCGGTTGCTGGGAGACGGTGCAGCCTCTGCAGAGGGAGAGCTTTTGTGTGGGGGTCGCGGTGGGCCGCTGCTGCGGGTCCGGACGCCAGGAGCCATGGTGAGGGCGACGCGGAGCCGGCCCGGGAGCGGGCCCTGCGCGCGGAGACCCGAGCGGTGCCCGGCCTGGACCGGAAGGCTCAGCCCGGCCTGGCCTTGGGATCCCCCGGGGACCTGGGCACACGTGTCCCCAACCATGACCCTGGGGTGCAGGGCATCACCCAGGACCTCTGGCCTCCGGGATGGAGGACCCAGGGCGCGCCAGGGCGGTTGATTGCAGGTCTCGCCACAGCAAGGGGTCCTGGGCAGAATGTCAGTGCTGCAGAGGCGGGAGCAGTCAGACCTCTGTCTCTCTCTCCTGTGACAGGGCCTGCAGCTGTCCCCCTCTGCCTCCCCCCCCCCCCATATAGGATCTGTCAGTAACTCAGGTTCCAGGCAGGTGCATGGGGCAGGGAGCTGGTGGCGAGGATCTCTCCGTGGGAAGCCTCACTGTGACTGTCCCAGAAGCCACGGGTGCGGGGCTCTTGGAGAAGAGGGGTTAATAGTACATTCGGAGGGAAGGCTTCAGTGGATGGGTGTTTGAAAAGCATCTGGCCAAAGGCCACCAACATACTTCTACTGATGACAAGCTTGAGGGATAGGATATTCTTTTTGTTTCCCTATGTTTATAAGACTTCCACATGACTTTGTTTATAATTGTGAACATGTTACAGAGAGAGAGAGAGACACAAAAGATGTCACAGACACGTAGAGACACACACAGATATGGGCCACACACAGTTGAGAGACGTGAGGGCAGAGGATAGCATTTGGGGATTCCGTGTCTGCTCGGGAAGGGAGTGGGGTGGGGGCTTCTCTCATCTGGTCGACGGGACAGCTGAGCAGCTGCGCATGGAGAACCACGTAGGCCCCTGTGGCAGGTGGGTGCTGCTGCTGCGGCTCCCCACACCAGGCTCTCTGAAGGAGTTTCGAATTTGAATAGACAGTCTCAGGTGATCCTCCTGATTGTTGCTATCGAGGCATTTCTGCCAACACGTATGGAAAGTTTCTTGCCTGTTTCTCTGTGGTGGTTACAAGACATTATAGCCAAGGAGGTAACACCTGACATTGGTTATCGATTGTGGTTCCCCCTTTCGAGGTCAAGTACATTTTGCTTCCACTCCAAGGCAGCCTCTGCCGTGTATTAGGAGTGGATTTGGCCCAGTTCCCTTCCCTCCCTTTCTGAGGGAAAAAAATGTTCTTTTCTGAAAAGGAAGACTTCTCCTTCTTGCCTCGCCAAAGGTGTCAGCAGAGAATATGCGTGTGGTTCAGGGTGGGAGCTTAGGGTAGAGGTTGTGCTGCAGCGGGGTGGGCACCGGACTGTGAGCTGGAGAGGGAGGTGCCAGGCAGGTGCTCCCTCCCAAAGCACCAGGAGGGGATCCGAGCCAGCTGGAGAGGGAAGCCATTGCCCAAAGCCTTCCTTCCTTAACCAAGCCTCTCTTCTAACCGCAGGCACCCAAAAAGAAAGGGAAGGGTAAAGGAACCCCGATTGTTGACGGGCTTGCTCCGGAGGACATGACCAAGGAGCAGGTGAGCAGCTGGCCCTGCACATTGGTCCAGGCCTGAGGTGGGTGGGTGCTGGTCCACCTCGTCTCTCTGGCTGTTTGTCTGCATGGACTGCTGTCAGACCAGTGCACCCTCCTCCTGCCCTCCACCCTGTGCTCACCTCCCCCACTCTGGCTCCTACAGTTGTGTTTGAACCAGCATATCCGTCCCCATCTCCATAGTCCCCATCAGCTCCAAGCTCTCAGGCAAAGTACTGAAGAACTTGTTTATAGGGTGGTAAGAATTTGGAAGGAAATGTTTTGTTTTTTTTGTTATAAAAGCCATTTTCCTTTTTTTTTTTTTTTTTTGTATTCCCTTTCAGTTTTACCCCTTCATTCATCTGATGCTACAGAGCTGTTTTCATAGTGCATGCATTATAGTGTTCTTGTGTATTTACCATGAAACATGAGGCATTATTTTAATCCACGTGTCCTTCCTGATGAAGGCAGGGGCTAGATGACGTAATTGTACAATCACAATTTTAATTAAAAGGCTCCTGGAAACTGCAGCCCACGGCAATTCACGAGAGTAAACTGGTGCCCACTCCAGCCTCCGTGCTCTGACGACGGGACTGCCTGTGTGCCTCTGCCACGGACCTGCGGGCTCTGTGTCAACTGGTGTTGCTGTCAGCACCCTTACTGCCTTTGGATAGTTTTAAGATAAAAAATACATCCAAAGCAGACTAACAGAGTCACGTGAGCTGAAGTTGGATGTTGAGCAAGGGCCCTTGATGGTAAGAGTGGCTTTGTTTCACAGCCGGTCCTTAAATAACATGTCATTACCACGTGGATGAGACGCCAGAGGAACCTAGCTCTTGTGTCACTTAGGCGGCGGTAACATTGGTCTCCTCACGCAAATTTGTCTTCACAGCTTCAGAACCCGGTGATGACATTAAGTGAGAGCTGTCCATGTAGTGAGACCAGTTGAAGCAGAGGGTGGTGGGTCCCGTCTGTGTTCTGGAGAGATCACTGGCGGCACGCTGCATCGCCCCAACAACTGAGCTGTTTCTTTCCTCCCTCTGTACTTTCGGTCCCTGTGGAGACAGCACAGACCTGCAGTGGCGGGTCTGCATTGGCATGGACACCTCGGCAGCGGCCGGTGCCAGGGCCCAGGGCCCGGGGTCCAGGTGGCAGCGAGGGCCAGGCAGCTGCCAACAGGCCCCTGAACAGCCTGTGCATCCGACTCTGGGGCTGCCTATTTTCTAATTTTTAATATATGCTTTTATTGATTTCCGAGAGGAAGGGGGAGAGAGATAGAAACATCAGTGATGAGAGAGAATCATCAATTGGCTGACTCCCGCACGTCCACGCTAGGATTGAGCCTGCACCCGGGGCATGTGCCTTGGCCTGGAATTGGACCAGGACCAGACCCTGAGTGGCACAAGGTCCATGATGAAGGTTGTTTCCTTCTGCAGAGGCCGAATCAGACGCACGGTGTTTTGCCTCCTTGCTTTCCGCTGTTCAGGATTTTTAGATGAGAGTGGCCCCTCCCTCTTGCTTGCCTTTCCCCTCCCATGTGCCCCTCGGTGGATGGGCCCTGCTGGGTCCTTCAGTCTCTGCTCGGCTGGCAGGTGGAGGGGCACATCAGCCGCATCCGCGAGGAGCTGGACCGGGAGCGGGAGGAGCGCAACTACTTCCAGCTGGAGCGGGACAAGATCCACACTTTCTGGGAGATCACCCGGAGGCAGCTGGAGGAGAAGAAGGCAGAGCTGCGCAACAAAGACCGGGAGATGGAGGAGGCCGAGGAGCGGCACCAGGTGGAGATCAAGGTGAGTGGGGCCGCCCCCTGTCCCACCGGGGTCACCGCCCTGATGCTGGGTTGGGTGAGTGTCGTGTTATCTCCTTGCTTTTGGGTGACAGCCCTTTGTTTGTGTCCTTCACCCTGGGAACCTGAAGGCATTTCTTATAAAAGACGATGTGCATCCAGGTGAACATGGGTGTGCAGGAGTGTGTGTGGTGAGCATGTGTTTGCACGGAGCAGGAGTGTGTGTGTGGTGAGCATGTGTTTGCAAGGAGCAGGAGAGCATGCGTGTGCAGGAGTGTGTGCGGTGAGCATGGTTTTGCACGGAGCAGGAGAGTATGCAGGAGCAGGAGTATGTGCAGTGAGCATGTGTTTGCACGGAGCAGGAGAACATGCATGTGCAGGAGAGTGTGCAGTGAGCATGTGTTTGCACGGAGCAGGAGTGTGTGTGTGGTGAGCATGTGTCTGCACGGAGCAGGAGTGTGTGTGCGGTGAGCAAGCGGTAGATCTCCTGCCCACAGGTGTACAAGCAGAAGGTGAAGCACCTGCTGTACGAGCACCAGAACAACCTGACAGAGATGAAGGCTGAGGGCACCGTGGCCATGAAGCTGGCCCAGAAGGAGCACCGCACGCAGGAGGGCACGCTGCGCAAGGACATGCGTGCTCTGAAGGTGGAGCTCAAGGAGCAGGAGCTGGCCAACGAGGTGGTGGTGAAGAACCTGCGGCTGGTGGGTACCTCCGTTGGCAGCTGGGTGTTGAACCGCAACTGGGAATTCACATTTTTGTTAAAAAAAACTCCTGCTTTTTGGCAATTAATTGAAATATTCTTTTAAAACCATGCAGCCAAGCAGATCTACTTTGGTGTCAAGTACAGAATTCTGTCTCAGATTCGAGCAACAAACTGACACGAGGAAAACCAATCAGGGTTCCTCTGCGTCTGACGCCTGACCCCCAGCCGCTCTCCCAGGCTGCACGTCTGGTGCAGGTGGGAACACACGCCATTGGCGTGGCCAGCACCCCGGTCCACAGGCCCACGGCAGCCTGTCATTCCAGCTGGCTCATGAGCTCCTGGCTGACCTGGAGAGCTTTTGGTCCAGTCTGAGGGAGGCTGGTGGGGGTGCCCGGACGATGCCAGGCCCTGTTCTGGTATCTGGGGAGGAATATAAATGCCTTTCCACGTGTGGTACGTGGTCTGCAAGGGAGAAACTGCACCCAGCAGAGAAGGCCAAATAATGCGTCAGATCCGCACGCACATCCCTAGGCGATAAGGAAGGGCAGAGTGAGCCGGGCCGTGGGAAGGGAGTTCTGGGAATGGCTTTCCGAGAAGGTGGCATTTGTGTAAAGGCAGTAAGGTCTGAACCAGGCCGTGGGGACCAGGACAGGAGAAGAGATAGGGGATGAGGTAACATGAAGGCCAGAGAAGCAAGTTGATCGTAGCTTGTCGGCCTCGAAAACCACGGGAGGCCGGGCTTGGATCCTGCTGATTCCGGAGCCTATGAGGGTTTGGGCAGAGAGAGAGTGCGTCTGACTTTGGTTTTCAAAGGTTCTTCCTGGCTGCAGGCTGAGGAGAGGTTGTCAGCATGTTTGTCTCATGTGAAGGGAGCCATGCTCCACCGGATCTGGAAAACACTGAAGCTGCAGAGTTTGCAGCCAAGCCCGAGGGTGTGAAGGTGTGGGACCCCCGAAAATGGCTCCAGCCAGTTTGGCTCAATAGTTAGAGTGTTGACCTGCAGACACTCTAGGGTTTGATTCCGGCTCAAGGGCATGTACCTTGGTTGCAGGATCGATCCCCGGCCATGCTAGAGGCAACCAGTCAATGTGTCTCTCTCATATCAATGTTTCTCTCTGTTTCTTCCCCTCCCTTCCACTTTCCCTAAAAATCAATGAGTGGGGGTTAAATAAGTAAATAAAAAGGAATGGTGTGATCTCTCCTGGTATAGGCACACAGTAGGCTGTTTTCCAATGAATTCGGTGATGTGAGGCTGTCTGCTGACCCAAGGCCTGTATAACGATCAGTTATGTGGTCAGAGTTCCCTTTTGTGTAAAAATACTGCTGTAAAATAATTGCCATTTTATACTCAGAATTTTATACAATAGCCATCTATTGAGATAATTCTTATTGTTGCTCTGAGCCGAGGCTGGAGGTGTGAGCAGGCCCCCAGGTGGAGCCTGCAGCTCTGGAAGACCATGGCTCCATCCCGCAGGCAGGCAGCAGGGGGCAGCTGCTGTCAGTCCTTAGAATCTCTGTTAACACTTTCTCAAGCTCAGAGCTGACTTCAGCCAAGTGAGTTTTCATGTGGAAGTTACCAAAGCCCTCTTATTCTGGATGTGGTCTGTGCGTTGGGGGCAGAGGCACCCGCCAGAACAGCAGAGAGTTTGCCCAGCAGCTTCTCTGTCATCTTGTAATTGCATGCTTCTGCCTTTGCAGAAACACACCGAGGAGATTACCAAGCTGCGAAACGACTTTGAGAGGCAAGTGCGAGGTCAGTGTCTCACTTCCTGCATGCCACCCGTCAGAAAGTGACTCTGCGGGGCTCATCTTCGCCGGGCTGTTAGGCCAGGTCAGCACAGTCCAGATTGTGTGGGGAGAGTCTGGTCGTTTGTTCAGGCCGATGGACCTCAGCACCCCAGAACCAAGAGTTTTCTGTGTCAGCTGGGGAGGCTGTGGCCACCACCCACGTCCCCGCTCCTGGCAGAGACTGGTGGCCGGGAGCAGGGGGTGGCCACTCAGTCTCGTGGGCAGTGTTCTCAGTCTTTCCCGTGGCTCCTGGCCTGAGGCGGTCTGTCCAGCTTTAGTAACAAAGCCCTGTTTTGTGACTGGATGGCCACAGGGGTCATGGCTAGCGACCACGGGATGGGCTGAGCTTAGCTCTTGGGAGCCCAGCAGGGGTGGAGTAGCCACGACTGCCCCGGGCAGAGGACAGCAGGCGTGGGGTGTGCCGTACCTGCCCCCTGAGCATCAGCGGGAAAACCCTCTGAAACCACCCTCTTCCCTGGCGGACGAGTGTGGGCAGCACTGGCACAGCCGGCTGCTCTCCGCTCAGCGGCCATGTGCGCTGCTGCCTTTCAGAGATCGAGGCCAAGTATGACAAGAAGATGAAGATGCTCAGGGATGAGCTCGACCTGCGGAGAAAGACCGAGATCCACGAGGTGGAGGAGAGGAAGAACGGCCAGATCAGCACGCTGATGCAGCGGCACGAGGAGGCTTTCACAGACATGAAGAACTACTACAACGACATCACCCTCAACAACCTGGCCCTCATCAACTCCCTCAAGGTGCCGGGGCCCGCCGGGGCCAACACAGTGTCCCTTAGGAAATGTTTCCAGTTTGCCCTGCACTGTCCTGGATGGAAATCCACAGGAAACGTAACCTCTCTGTGCCTGTAGCCGAAAACAGGCTGTTGCCCTCGTGTCGGGTAGGAGAATGAGTAGGACAGTGTCCGTCCTGAGAGTAAAGGCCCAGGCAGGACTGTGGTCGGAGCCTAGCACAGAGGCATGGGCAGGTGTCATTGCCACCCACGTGGCGGCAGGGATGGGGTTCCACAATGCAGGAAGCCCTGCGTGGGGTACTGAACAAAGCGTCATATCCTGAGAACCTCGTTCGCAGGACATTCAGAGTAGGTGTGTGTGACTCCATAAAACAGGTCTCGTTGGCCTGCATGCCCACAGCGGCAGGACTTGCCTGTAGCAGGTGATCTCGCAGCCCTGGCGCTGCCCGCTGAGCCCTCCTGCACACGCCTGTGCCCACAGGAGCAGATGGAAGACATGCGGAAGAAGGAGGAGCACCTCGAGAAGGAGATGCTGGAGGTGTCTGCGCAGAACCGGCGCCTGGCGGAGCCGCTGCAGAAGGCCCGGGATGAGATGAGCGAGATGCAGAAGAAGCTGGGTGACCACCAAAGGGACAAGCAGATCCTGGTTGTGAGTGTCCCCTGCAGTCCCCTCCCTCCTTGGCTCCTCCTGGCTCGAGATGCCTCCTGGGGCCTGTGCAGGGCTTGGCCCTAAGGACAGGAGGGCGTCTGAATCTCCATTTTCTGTGAGTGGAAAGGAGGTGGGGGAGCGTGTAGAGTCGGTGCCCACATCCACCATGGTGGGGATGAGCCACTGTGTCTTTGAGCCAGTTCTTCCTGGAGATTATTCCTGGTCTCGCCATCTCCAGGAGCCTCCACGTGTGCACGCATGAACCCTCAGTGCCTTCTGCGCCCACCCCTCCTCTCTGCAGGGCACAAAGGCACGCTTGAAAGTCACCGAGAAAGAGCTCAAGAGCCTGCAGTGGGAGCACGAGGTGCTGGAGCAGCGGTTTATCCAGGTGGGCAGCCAGCAGCCCAGTGGAGACTGGTCCCAGGAGGTCCCGCTGCCTGCTCCTCCTCCAGCTCTCGAGGAAGCCATGGCACGTTCTGTGGAAGGCCCAGGTCTCACCCAGCAGATCCCTGGTGGAGAGCAGTGTGCCCACCTGGCCCCTCTGGCTCATTCTCCAGCCAGCATCCTTTCCTCTACATACATGAATGTGCACGTTGGGAAGAAGTCATGGAGGCCTGAGTCTAAGTAAAAACAAGAGGGTTCCCCTGCTGCTCAGCGCTGAGCCTCACAAGTGTTAACAGCTTCCGTGTCTCCTCCCAGCGCCTCCTGAGTGTCCATGGAAGTCCGTGGGTGGGACTTCCTGCCTTAGACGCAGCGCCTTCCAGCTCCCAGGTCCTGCATAGTCGCTCACTCGGGTGTCACCCGTGCTCCCCACCAAGTGCAGCTGGCGCTGAGGGACGCCTGCTCGTCCTCTCGTGACAGCTCGTCTGTGCCCCGTGGGCGCCTCCTTAGGGAAGCCAGTTCCTGGTGATGGAATTACTGGGCCAGAAGGTTTGCGTTCAGATTTCAGATAGTCTGCCCAGAGGGCTGTTGATCTCACCCAAGTGCCCAATGGGCCGCTTCCTGCTGCACCAGCTGTCGCGAATCCCAAACTCTGCTGCTGTGTGATTGGTGGAGAATGTCTCGTTGAATGTGCTTTCCTTAGATTTCCATCGAGCCTGAGATCCCTCCCTGCAGTGTCCGGGGTCTGCCCCGGGCAGAGCATTGCCACCTGCTCCGTTTGTTAGTGCAGGGTGCTCTGTGGCCAGCGCAGGGTGTGCCATGGGCCAGAGCAGGACACCCCATGGGCCAGGTTCCTCCCACTGATGTGCAGGAGTACCTGTGAGTTCGTCATATCGACACCCTCCAAGGTGCTCAGCGGGGCCTGCTGGCTTCGGGGAGCCTGCGGCTAGAGGGGTTTGGTGCAGAGGGCACAGGCTCCCTGGTGTGGGTGGACTCGGCGTAGATGGCACGGTGGAAGGTGTGTCTGGCCCAGGCCATAGGGGCAGGGCTTCTTGCCAGTGAGATGGCCCAGTGGAGGCGTCCCTGCAGGTGCAGCGGGAGCGGGACGAGCTCTACAGCAAGTTCACGGCGGCCATCCTGGAGGTGCAGCAGAAGACCGGCTTCAAGAACCTGCTCCTGGAGCGCAAGCTGCAGGCCCTCAGCACTGCCATGGAGAAGAAGGAGCTGCAGCTCAACGAGGTGCTGGCTGCCTCCCACCTGGACCCCGCCACCCTGAGCCTGGTGTCCCGCAAGCTGGAGGTCAGTGCCCGATGGGCCCGGGGGGCAGCTGGATGGTGCCTGTGCTCCTGCCCCGGCAGGTGGCCTGCAGGGGCTCTGACTGGGTCACTTGTCTCATGTTGAGACCCCACGCATGTGCAGCCTCCATCAGCCCAGTTACCCACCTCGGCCAGCCCTGGGGAGGGGCTCCCCACACTCTCACTCAGAACTCGGCTCGCTGCTACTGCTTCTTAGGATGGGTTCAGCTTAGCCTGTCAGGTGCTAGGTCTCAACTGTTCTGTAACTTGGGGGCCTGAGCCCCTTGGGCATCTGGTGGCCGACCCAGACATAGGCCTGGGGGACAGCTGAGTTTCCTGTACTCTCAGGGAATCCACTACGCTGTGTCCCACCCGGGCAGTTAGGGCTTCCCAGAGGGAGCAACATCTGGGCAGAGGCCAGAGCATTTGCTGACTTGAATCCTGTTATTCACGGCACCCTCTGTGCTGGGATTGGCCCGGGCCCAGGGGATGGGGGTGGGGCGGCGCGGGAGGGGGCAGCAGTAGTCAAGGCAGGTGAGACCTCGGCGCCGTGACCGTGGGCCAGCAGGTCAGCTGAGGCATCAGGGTACCGATCGCTCCTGCCTCGCAGGCGGAGCCCTGCAGCACCTGCAGGTTCTCTCTCACCCAGAGGCGGGCCTTGTCCCTCTGCTCCCCGACCTGATTTTGGGTGTGGGGGGTCACAAACAGAATTGGTGGTGTGAGATAAGCGGTCTTGGTGCTGCCAGGGGAGTGTGGCTGATGCTTAGAACTCAGCCAACTGGGCCACCTGCTCCTGCCAGGCCGTGGGGCCCTGGGAGACAGATAGGTGTGCACTGGCCTCCGTGTTTTCTCCCAGAGGCTGATCCCCCTCTCTGAACAGGGCCTTCCTGGGGAAAGATCTGGGGTATCAGCGTGGGGCCTCCTCACCCCCTGGGTGCAGGTGTGTTTATTCTGAGAAGTAGCATAGGCAGCATTGAAAAAATATTATTTATTTATTTTGTGTTAATCCTCACCTGAGGATATTTTTCTATTGTTTTTAGAGAGAGTTGAAGGGAGGGGGAGAGGCAGAGAGAGAGAGAAACATCCATGTGAGAGAGACACATGGATAGGCTGCCTCCTGCACACACCCTGACCAGGTCCAGGGGTCGAACTCACAACCTGGGTGTGTGCTCCGACTGGGACCCGAACCCGAGACCCTTCGGTGTGCAGGCCAGTGCTCCAGCCAGTGAGTCCCATCAGCAGTTCAGGTGACACGAGCCCCTTTGGCTCACATCCCAAGGACGAACCTGTCAGGTCACTGCGTCGGTACGTGAAGCATTGCAGCCACTCCTCCGGCCCAGCTGCCCTGCGGCCTGCAGCTGGCACTTGGTGCTGCCATCTGGGTGGGAGAGATTCGAAGCTGTCAGCTGTGTCTCTGAGTTTGGAACCGGGGAGGACTGTGGAAGGTTCTGGGGAGGACATACTGGATCTGCGATCACACAGGGACCTGCAGTGAAGGCTGAGCAGGATGGACTTGTCACAACTGCGGAGGGGCTGGGAAGGCCAAGGCGAGGTCCTTCCTGCATCCTGGCTCAGTGGCCACAGTGCTGTGGGACCGAGTCACCGGGACAGTGTGGGCGGGGGTCTGGGGCAGTGCAAGCACAGAGGAGGGCTTGTCTGTAGGCAGCACTGAGGCCCTGGGCCTGAGGCTCCTCTCTGACTTGGTGCCTCTGTCCCTGAGGGTCACCAGTGTGAGAAGGGGCACTGCAGCTGCACCAGGCCAGGGTGGGCGTGGGCGAGCTCTTGGCTTTCCTGGTTGGACCACCAGGCCTGCGCCTCTCACTTCTCAGCACCCATCTCTGTGCAGAGGCAGGCGCCGTCTCCCTCTCTCCTGGGGGACCTTTCCGCACGGCCTGCTCCCCATGTGGACACACGTGGATGGGGCCAGGCCACTGTTTCCTGGACATCCAGGGTCACCGTGAGAGCCCCAGACGCATACCCACGGCTGCTCAATCTGTCCCGTTCCAAAGACAGGTCTGCAGCTCCCATCTGCATTTCTCTCCTCAGGATGTTCTGGAATCGAAGAACAGTACCATCAAGGACCTCCAGTACGAGCTGGCCCGGGTCTGCAAGGTAGGAGGGGCCCCGCCTGCTTAGTGCACGCCCTCACCTGGGACCCTGAGATTCCTGCCGTCGCCTGCTCGCTGGTGGCTTAGGGCAGCCCTGGCTGCCCGTGTTCCTCCAGGGCCAGCCTGGAGTGCTCTGGGAAAGGAGGGCTGGTCTCTTCCCGCCTCCCGCTCTGACCTGGCTGCCGTGGCGATGGGAGTCTGCACCTCCAAGCAGCGAGCAGTTTCAGGTCCAACCTCTCAGGCTCCTTTGTGAATCTGACGAAAGCTGTCTGCCATTTCTGTGCCAAAAACGCACATTGAGGGCTCTTTGCCCCCCAATCCCCCCGTTGTCTGTCCCATGAGTCCCAGTGGCCTGAGCCCTGCTCCCAGCACACACCTCCCCCCCACCCCCGGCATTCCCCATGCTGTCTGGGCTTTGCCTGTGGTGATGCAGACACACAGCTGCCTGTGCACATGTTTACCAACGCAGCCACCTCTCAGGACTCAGACGTGCCCGTGGTTCTGTTTTCTGTGCTTCTGTTCCATGTGAGCCCGGGCTGTGCAGCCTCAGATGGAGGCATCTGTGGTGCTGGGCCTTCCCTTCCCCTCCCAGCCGGAACCTTCCCTGGATGCCCAGCCCCTGGATACGTGTGCACCCAGAACTGGTGCCAGCTGCTGGCCGTGCAGCTATTGGAGCATCTGCACAAGCTGTCAGGAGGCCTGTACCCCTTAAATGGCGAGAGCCAGGCCCAGCCCCCACTTCTCTCTGGAGCTCCGCTCAGTCCTCCCTCTCACTCTTGACCCAAGTCCCAGCACCAGGTGTGAAGATGTGAGGACGATGTGCCTCTGGAGGTTTTGTTCTGAGTCAACCGACGCTCCAGGCGCTGCGCAGGCATCGCCTCTTCAGACCCTCCAGCCACCGACGACGACGTTTACCCTTTTAAAGACGCCTTTCCAGAGGGACAGAGCCATGTCCCTGGACCTGGCAGCACTGCTGGCCATACTGAGCTCTTCTGGGACGGGGGGTCCCCTGTGTTCCCCATCAGCCATCTTTGTGATCCCTCCTTCCCACCCTCCACAGAGCTGAGTGTGCTGGGGAGGGCACTGCCCTGCCCGGGGAGCCCTCCCACACGCGCTGTCTCCACAGGCCCACGGCGACCTGCTGCGCACCTACGAGGCGAAGCTCCTGGCCTTCGGGATCCCTCTGGACAACGTGGGCTTCAAGCCCCTGGAGACGGCCATGATTGGGCAGGCCCTGGGCCAGGGCCCTGCGGGGCTAGTGAGCACCCCAACATAGCCCCCCCCGGGACTTCTCCCTGCACGACACCCCCTTTACACTGCGGCAGCAGGTGTGTTTTATTTGTTGGGTCAGCGAATGAAGGCTTTCACGTTTGCCTCGTGTCCTGGTGCACGACTGTGGCCAGTCTTCCCCGCCCAGCTGCCCCCCCCCATACACACACCTCCTGCCGGGCAGCACAGCACAGCTGTGCCCAGTGACCGCAGCAGCCTGCAGGTGCCACAGACTTTATTGGTGCCCAAGTCACAGCGCCACTAGGGCTTGGGGTCCAGACCCCCCCAGGAAGCGGGACCTGAGGCCCCAGGAGGAGCAGGGAGCCCCTGTGGATGGCTGCGGAGGCTCTCGGACCAGCGGGCAGTCAGCTCCCTCGGTAGGTGGTGTAGGACCATGGGCTCAGCAGCAGGGGTACGTGGAACTTGTGGGTTTCGTTTGTGATGGTGAAAACGACCTGAGAACAGAAGCACCAGGAGGGAGCACTGTCCCCAGTGCTTCCCTGGAGAAGCCGGATTGTGGCCTGAGGGCTGGCTCCCAGGGAGCCCCAGAGCGGCCAGCGCCTGGTGACTGGAAACGGGCTGTGGACAAGACTGAATCCGCTCTAGAGGGAGCTCTTGGCTTGAGGGCCCTGGGCCTGCCAGGCTTCCCAAGGTGCCCACCCTGAAACAGGTCAGACGAAGGGGAGGCAGCAAGGTGAGGCCCAGTGAGTTGGATGGGACTTGTTCAACACCTGTGTCCACAGGGGCTGAGTCACCCTCCACCCTGCCCCCCACAGCCTGACCCGGGGCCCGGGGAGGGACACCTTTCTCCTGGGAGCTCAAAACAGGTGAACTCACTGCCTGCCAGTGCCCTGGGAGAGGGGGGAGGGGACACTGCCCTGGGACAGGGGGAGGGGTCAGTGCCCTGGGAGAGGGGGGAGGGGTCAGTGCCCTGGGACAGGGGGAGGGGTCAGTGCCCTGGGAGAGGGGGAGGGGTCAGTGCCCTGGGAGAGGGGGAGGGGCACTGCCCTGGGAGAGGGGGAGGGGTCAGTGCCCTGGGAGAGGGGGAGGGACACTGCCCGCCGCAGGACCTTGGAGTCAATGAATCACAGCCTCCACTCCATGCCAGCCTGTGCCCTCACCTCCACATAAGGGTAGAAGCTGTCCTGCCCCCTTTTCTTCCAGTAACCCTCTGTGTCGAAGGTCAGCTTGTAGGTGCCCGCCTTCATCTGGCCTGGCAGCAGGAGCCCAGGGCAGCGGCCATCGGTGTCGGTGTAGCTGTTGGGGAGAGGGACGAGGTGCACCCCTGCCTGGCTCTCGGGATCTCCACAACTCGCAGCCTCACTCACCCCTGCAGCCTGGCTCGGGAGAGACTAGTGCCTGGGGTTAAGGAGCAGCTGTTGTCCAGCACAGAGAAGCAGGAGAGGGAAACCTCCCACCACCTTCCCCAGGAGCAATCATCACTCTATTTGACCTGTATTTTTCCATGTACTCTCTATCAGTATGCTTATTTATAAAATGAGAAGAAGGCAAGGTGGATGACACTGTTCCTATTGTTTGTAACCTGGACGAGACGTGCAGTACATGGTGTGTGGCTTTCGGGGTCCGTTCCTGTTCCAGGTGGCCCAGTGCCCCGTGACTCTGCTGTGCAGGCTGATGAGCTGGCTGTGGTCAGAGAGCACCGCTCATCTGCACTCGGGGAGTTGGGAACCAGTCCCTGCGGCCCCCAGGGGACTCCATTTGCTCTTCCAAGACCATAGCTGGCCTTCAGGTGGGCCCTGGGCCCAACGCAACAGGGAGGGACACGCTCCACACCCTCAGGCCCTGGGCTTTTGGGGCCCCCAAGTGCCAATATGCCAGCCTGGGCCTCCCAGCAGAGCTGAGTGCCGGGCAGAAGCCAGGGCCACGAGAGCACAGCTGCCAGGCTGGTGCGCGTTGCCCCTGCTTCTGTCTAAGGGTCACTAGGTGCAGTGAGAATAAAGGAAGAGAAAGTGCTGTGTGGTGAGGGGAAGCCTTCACTGGCCTAGCCTGACCCCTGACCCCTTACCCCTGCCCCCTGCCGGGAGAGGCTTCAGGAGCTGGCAGGGGACGTGGGGGGCCCTGTGCTGAGGGAAGGGCTCTGGACGCAGCGCTACCCCAAAACCTACCTTCTCCTCAGTTCTGTCCACTGCTGGCCATGGTCCTCGAGCCTCGACAGACAGAGGCAGAGGCCTTGGGCTGGAAGCCCGGAGGCAGTGTCCAGCACGTGTGTGGTCAGCGGGCTGCGGACTGGCTCCATGCCTCTGCCCTGGGCCAGGAGAGAGGGACAGACAAGCCCTGTGTCCACACCAGCCCCAAGGAGGCAACACTTAGAGCAAACAGCCCTGTGGGATGGAGAGTCCCAGGATGTCCCTGGGGCGGAGATGACCGAGCCTGTGGTGTGCACACACTGAGGTGCAGGTTGTCAGCTATGCTGACCTCTTCCCCACCATCCCCACTGGGACTCTCCCCTCCCCTCCCTCCACCATCGCTTGGTGCCGCCCTGCTGGTCTGCTGGTGCGAAGCCAGGCGCTCCCAGTTCTCCCAGCTCAGCTTCCAGTCCGGAGCCCAGGCCAAGGGACGAACCGCCCTACCTCCCTGAGCCCAGGCGGACGGAACCGCCCTACCTCCCTGGAGCCCAGGCCGGTGGGACGGAGCCCAGGCCAATGGGACAGAACGGGACCGCCCTACCTCCCGGGAGCCCAGGCCGGGGGGACGGAGCCCAGGCTGATGGGACAGAAGGGGACTGCCCTACCTCCCGGGAGCCCAGGTGCCGCTGGAGCGCGCGCAGCCGTGGGGCAGACGCCGAGCTCATGCCCAGTAGCTGGGAATGGCCGAGCTGAGGTCACCCCGCCCGCCTCCGCCTGAGGGCGCCTCCCTGACCGCCCATCCTGCCGACACCTCCCTGGCCCGGACCGAGTGTCTGACCCAATGGGGTGGTTTGTGGGTGGAGGTACCTCTCGGTGCCACCAGTGTGGCCCCAGGGACCGCACTCGGGAGGGGCCCAGGCGGGCCAGTGGGGCGCACGGACCTGTGGCTGCAGAGGCAACTCCCACCGGAAGTGAAATGGAGGGGACCGTCTGGGATGGGCGGCGATCAGGGAACCGAACGGGAGGGGCGGGACGGGGCGGGGCGGGAGGCGGGTGGAAGCGGGAGGGTGGTTCTTCCCAGATCCACTGTGGCCTCTAGCTGGGCCTGGAGGTGGCTCACCAGCCCAATCTGCATCAGGAGTCCCAGAAAAACGTGGATTTTTTACCTTCTGGGACAGTCAGCATAAATATATATATTTATTGACTTCAGAGAGGAAGGGAGAAGGAGAGGGAGATAGAAACATCCATGATGAGAGAGAATCATGGATTAACTGCCTCCTGCATGTCCCACACTGCGGAGCTAGCCCACAACCCGGGCTCGTGCCCCCATGGGGAATCGAACCTGTGACCCTTCAATCCAAGGGCCGACGCTCTATCCATTGAGCAACACGGGTTAAGGCAGGACAGTATTTTGATGGAAGCCTCTCAAAGGTCAGGTAAGGTGTTCAACTCTGTCCTAACAGGCCCTGTGACGATGCCTCAGTTTCCCCATCTGTGAAAAGGGGGCGTTAATGACTCCTGGTTGTTACGGTTCCACAGAAGAAGACAGATGAGCTTGTGCTCTTGTCCCACTGCGGCCCACTCTGGTGTCCTGGGGCCCCTCTGGCCTTTTCTGTCTCCCTCCAGACCCACTCTGCCTCCCTCCACCTCCCAACCCCTTCTCCTGCCCCAGTTCCACACACTAATTGGCTGCAGAAATAAGGAGAGTTGCATGGCATATCTGCAGGTGTGATTCTATTGCTGTGTGGGGTGTTGCTCTGGACACAGGAACTGTTTTTTCTTACCAAGGTGTATTTTCTAATAATTCAGTAGTGAGCATGGACTATCTGTAGGTTTAGAATCAGGCCCCTTCAAGGTAGGGATGATGACTCTTGTAGCAAAGGTTGAAAGTGAGCTGTTTATAACTCTTGAGGTGATTAGGAAATGTCTATTTGAAATGTGCACACACATGACATTTGGCAGTGCTTATGTTTGCAGCAGATAACCCCAAAGAGATGCTGCTTACACTGTTTCGGCAAACGCATGTGGGTACAAGAGACTAGAAACAGCCAGAATGTCCTCACTCTGCACAGATAAGGAGTTCTGTCACACCCCTGTATACTCTGCTGCTCTCTGAGAAGAATTAGGTCCATTGTAAGACAGGTGTCCACAAGCATCACACTGGGTAGGAATGGAGGCAGTCATTTATAGCTTTGAGCTGTAAATCTCTGGTTACAAAGGCTCTAAAAGATCAATGGAAAAATTACCCCCAGTAAGGATTAACAACAAACAAAAAACAAGAAGTCTCAGTGAGACTTCGTGGGGGTGAGTCGGAGAGGAGGATGGCGTTGTAACCTGCCAATCAATGCGTCTGGGCTGCCTGTCACTGCGTTAGCCGATTCAGCAGAGACAGGGTTGAGTCACCTAGGAGCACTTCTGATACTGCCAGAAGCATGGGAGAGCAGCAGGTCATTCACAAGAATCTGTTCTGCACCCTGTAGCCAGCTGTTTATATAGGGTAGGGCAAGGGTTATATCAGGCCTGGGGAAGTAGGCTGTGCGGGCTGGGGTGGGACACCATCGTTTGGGCAGCAATGTTGTTAGTCTTTCCGTGATAATTTAGGAGTTAGTGGCTGTGAACATGGATAGTGAGAGCCCTACATCATCTCAGACATGTCATTGATAAGGTCCATGGTGACTTTACTGATCATATTTCAGCAGCAGCAAAATGAGTCTCCCCTTCTAGGATCTCAAAATTCCAATATTGTTTCCTATTTTTTCAAGTTACTTCTGTGACATCAGGTTATTGTTACTGAGTACTTTTTTCTCATAGTAAAAAAATTGTAAACACATTTTTTTCCTGAACATAAGATTCTGGTGTTGAAACACATTGTTTTCAAAGGTGTTCTTGTAACTGAAAGGGTTCTGCTCGATCTCTGTTTCTGTCTCTTTCTGAATGAAAGATAAGAAAAACCTGTAGAAATGTGCTAAGATTAAGCATCCCTTATTTTGTGATTTATTTTAATGTAAACATAGAGCAGACTCATACAGTTGTTTTATAGGATAAACGCTTATATTTTCCTTCAAGTAGGTAACTGATTATACTGTACACATTTATGGTTCTATATACTTATTACTCCAGCCCTCAAAATACTCGTTCAGCCAATTCCTGCCCAAAAATAATCCTCTGCTGCCCTCCTGTAGCCATTCAAGGAATAACACCATGTTTCTGTCCATGGTGCTGACATTTCAGCTAAAGCCCTGTGAACACGACTAAAAATTCTACGCAGAAAAAGAAGAAAAACAAATCATCAAGGCTGTCCATAGCGGCGACCATTCCTTCCCTCATGGACCGAAGTCACGGCTCTGGGTCTTGACCTGTTCCCACCCCATCCCTGCAAAGATGGTGGCAGAAGAGCAGCTGTAGGATAATGTGTTTCAGAGGATGGAGGGGTTGTGTGGTGGAGCAGCATGTGTGATTGCAACACTTCAGGGGCTTAGGCTAAAGGAGCAGTGGCTGTCTGTAGGTGATTGAGGTAAGGAGGTAAGACTCAAAGTGTTCTGCAGCCGCTATCACAAGACAGGTCCTTCCAGAAGTTCCAGGGAGAACATGCAAGCCTTTTCTATCTCCTGAGAGGGGAGCACCCTAGATACCCCACAGGTCCCAGTGTGATTACAGAGACCCTTATAAGGGGGTGGCTGTAGGGTCAGAAGCGGACAGATAGATGAGGCTGTGCTGCTGGCTGTGGATGACGGAGGCCAAAGGAGAGGCACGTCTTGGGGGAGGCTGCAGTCTCAATGTGGCTTTGTCCTCCTCGTGGTTGTGGATGCCAAGCATCATATCCTGCAGGTTCTGGTGGAACATGCGGTTGATATGCCCTTGACCCTCTCGAGTGCTCTAACGACAGCGGCTTGCGTGCCGGAGACCCGGGAAGCCCCATGCCAGATGGTGTGCAGGGATGGGGGGCCGCCTTTGCTCCTTGGGGAGCAGTGCTCTGCCGTCTGCCACTGCGGGGCATGCAACCAGGCCAGTCCCTTGGCAAGATCCACTGGGCAGGCTGCGCCTCACGCTCCCTGTACTCACTTTTAAAAATATAAATTTGAGGGCACTCAAGGGCCAGAGGCCAAGGCTGTGGCTGTGGCTAGGGCTGGAGTTGATGTTAGGGTTTCAGGGTGATGGGTCAGGGTCAGAGTCTCCCTCAGGGTTGGGTCAGAAGTGGAAAAGGCAAATTGTAATTGGAAAGAGAATTTGCTTTGCAAAATATGACTTTACTTTGCTGAAGATGAATTTGAAGGGTGAAAGGTGAATTTGTGTTGCAAAATGTGAATTACTCTGTATTTGAGAATCATCCAAATGAGTCACTCTTTCCAGGATCCTAGTCAATCCTAACATTGCTCCATATTTTTTCAAGTTACTTCTGTGACATTAGAGTTATTATTACTGAGCACTGTTTTTCAAATGTTATTAAATCAGCTGTAAAAATTTTTTTTTCCTGATGAAAATATTCTAGTTAATAGTTTGGTGTTGCAGCACAGTCATTTTGAACCGTGTTCTGGTAACTTAAGGGCTTCTGCTTGATACCTGTGCCTGTTTCTTTCATAAGGAAAGATAAAATAATTCTGTAGAAATGTGCTAAGAGTAAGGACTCCTTATTTTGTGATTTATCAGAATTTAATCATAGAGCAGTTATACACTGGTTTTATAGGATAAACGCTTTCATTTTCTTTCAAGGTAGTTACTGTTTATACTGTACACATCTGTCTACGGAACTGTATACTTATCACACTGGACCTGCAAAGGAAGCGGTCAGGCCAAAAACTATCTTCTGCTGCCCTCCTGTGGCCATTCAACGAATAGCACACTGTGCCTCTGTCCCTGGTGTTCAAATCCCAGCTCAAGCCCTGTGAACCCGACCAAAAATTCTACACAGGAAAACATGGTCACAAGATCAGCTGGCCAGGGCAGCAATTATTCCATCCCTGGAAGTACCGGAGTCACAGCTGTGTGTGTTCTTCACCTCTTCCCGCTCCAGCCCTGCAAAGGGAGGCCTTGGCTGCTGCACTGACATAATGAATCCCTTCTAAACCTAGAAGCCACTATTATTGTGGCAGCCAGTCCTTACAGAGAGGTGCTGGAGTATGGTGAGGCTGCAGCGTCCTCGAGAGAGGTTGCCATTATCTATACCATCTTTACAGCGAGGCCTCCACTGATCAGGCAGCCAGTACGGGGCAGGTGGCCTTTCCTAAGGCAGCCATTACGTTGGAGGCCGCTGTCCTTGAGGAGTCTGCTACGATTACAGCAGTGGGTACCGTGGAGGCCGCCATTATGGATGCAGCCAGTCCATACAGCGAGGTACTGGAGTAGTGTGAGAAGCAGTGTCCTTGTGAGAGGCCACCATAATCCACTAATAAGGCATGCAAGACGTCACAGGTATCCTTCACTAAGGTTATTAGTCATAAGTTTACAAGTTACTAAGATACTGGTTACTATTGATAGTTACCAGGATACATGTTACTGCTTACTAGTTACACGGTTAGCAGGTAACAGATTGCCTGGTTACTGGTAAACTGTTAAACTGGTTACCAGGCAACTGGTGGCCAGGTTATTACTTGCCATGTTACTAGTTGCCTGGTTGCTAGTTACCTGGTTACTAGTTACCAGGCTATGGTTACTAGTTACCAGTTTACTTTTGTAGCCATGCAAGAAATAACACTGTATGCTTCTGTCTGTGGCACTGAAATTCCAGCTAATGCCCTGAGAACGTAACAAAGAATTCTGCCCCAAAACAAGGGGGGGGGGCAACAACAAACAAATAAACAAACCTCAAAATCATCCAGGTGGGAATCATTCCTTCCCTGGATGGACGAGATTTTGCAATCCTTCCTGGCCAGCCCAAAGAGAGGGCTCGGCTGCTGCAATGACATTGTGAACCTGTGCATTCACTGTGCCAGTCAGTACCCTAGAGGCTGCCATTATTTTTTTCTTTTCTTTTTGAAGTTTTTATTTATTTATTTTTATTAAGATATTACATGTGTGCCAAAACCGGTTTTGCTCAGTGGATAGAGGGTCAGCCTGCGGACTGAATGGTCCCGGTTCGATTCTGGTTAAGGGCACGTACCTGGGTTGTGGGCATATCCCCAGTGTGAGGCTGACCGATGATTCTCTCTCATTGATGTATCTAACTCTCTATCCCTCTCTTTTCCTCTCTGTAATAAATGAAAAAAATATTTTAAAAAAAGATATATGTGTACATACCTTACCAATCCCCACCCCCATTCCCAAACATGCTTTCTATAGGGTGCCATGATTGAAGCCGTCAGTAACGGCAAGGCCACCGTTAAAGAGGCAGCTGGTATTATTTGTGAGTGTTGTTTATGGTAGACACATTCCCTTTTTTTTTTTTTAAGTATCTCAAATTTATTTATTTATTTTTAATATATTTTATTGATTTTGTACAGAAAGGAAGGGAGAGAGAGAGAGAGAGAGAGAGAGAGAGAGAGAGTTAGAAACATCGATGAGAGAGAGTCACCGATCAGCTGCCTCTTGCACACCCCTTACTAGGAATATGCCCGCAACCAAGGTACACGCCCTTGACCGGAATCTAACCCGGGACCCTTCAGTCCCCAAGCCCACGCTCTATCCATTGAGTCTTTTAATGCAAATGTGTTCTAAAAAGATTGTGGTGAGTAGTTTTTGTTGCAACACATTTTTTTTTAGATATATTTAATTTATTTTTTACAGAGAGGAAGCTAGAGAGATAGAGAGCTAGAAACGTCAATGAGAGAGAAACATCTACCAGTCGCCTCCTGCACACACCCTACTGGTGATGTTCCTGCAACCAATGTACATGTCCCTGAGCGGAATCGAACCTGGGACTCTTCAGTCTCCAGACCAACGCTCTACCGCTGAGCCAAACCGGTTTCTGCACAACATATTGTTTTTTTAATTGTATTGGAAAGTTGTTTTATTATTTGTTAAAGGAAGAGAGAGGAGGGAGAAATCTGGAATCCTTGATGAGGGAGAATTGGAATTCGTGATAATTCTTATTGTGGGTTGTGCACCCCTTCTCTCCGATGGTCGCCAAGGGGTTATCCGTCGAGTGTTGTCTGGCAGTTCCGCGTGAGATGACTGAGTGGCACCCTGAATGAGATCCCCCCCCCCCCCCCCCCCGATCCAGTCCTTTTTGAAGTGGAGAGTGTTGAGCTGTGTAAGTTGTAAGTTGATGGTGTGATGAGTGAGCAGCAGCGGGAAGGTGGTGCTGTTGAGTGTTAAAGATGTGCCATCGCAAGCCTTGCCTGTGAGGCTCCTTTTGTGTGAGTGAAGGTGTTGTCCTGTGGTGTTAGCAGCACGTGTGAGGCCTAGTCCTTTCAGTGAAATTTGGATTTTTTAAACTGGGCTTGATGTGTCCTTTTCCGTCTGTGAAATATGGCAATATAATCATTGGTGAATTTTGTGAATTGTGTGATATTGCAAGTCAAAAATGAGTAATTTTTTAAATGAAGTGCTGCAGCAAGAGAAGTGATGACACGTGAAGGTTTTGCTTTTTGTTTATTTTGCTGCATTCCGTGCTTTTTAAAAAAATAATAATTTTTAAAGAAACTCTATTCTGGCATAGAGTTTGTTTGAATTGAATGATGTAGGAGATGGGAGGGAGGGAGGGGGAGAGAGAGAGAGAGAGAGAGAGAGAGAGAGAGAGAGAGAGAGAGAGAGAGAGAGAGAGAGAGAGATTTCTCTTTTCAACTTGCTCCCAGGGACCTCTGTGCGAGCCATGTCGTCTGTGTCCATGGTGCTGAGAGGTGTCTTATTGTCAAGGCGTTTCTCGCGTTGGTCAGCAGGTGTCGCCAAGTCCTCGCTGATGACATTGTGCTGAGAGGTTTCTCTCTTTGAAGGCGTTTCCTCCGTTTGTCAGTAGATGTCGCCAAGTCCTCAGCGATGATGCTTCTTGGTGCTCCTGTCCATGTTGCTGATAGGTGTCTGGTTGTGAAGGCGTTTCTTGCGTTGGTCATCAGGTGTCGCCAATGAGACATGTTTGTGTGTTGTTTTGCTGGGGAGTTTTCCTTGTGATGTGTTGGGGCGATGTGTGCCTTTGTAGAGTGTGTTGTCAAGGGGTTATCCTTTTTTTGCGCCCCTCAGGTGAGGTGCCGTTCATGGCCAAGGTGTGTTGTTATTTGTGACGTCTCCTGAGGCGCGTGGTGACTCTGCGTTTTCTTTTTACTTATTTAATTTTTTTGTGTGTGGAAGTTGTGGTTGTGTGTAGCCAAGTGTTTTGGAATGGAGCTGAGTGTTCCTAAATGTTGTTCAGAGGCAGTTGTGAGGAGGTTTAATTTTTTATTTTAAATTTAAATTAAATAGTGTGACGTTGATTGTGATTTGTTGAGAATAGGATTGCATTGTTATGTGAAGAATGTTCCATCTTTACTGTGGAGTGAGTGTTGTTGTTGGGAGGCGATGTCCCTGAGGCATGTGAGGAGGCTCCGTTCCACTGTCCGAGGCTATGTGGACCCGTGTCCCCCCCTTCCCCTCATATTTGCCATTTTGAAGGCAGCCATCTGCAGGTGTTTGAGCCCCCTATGTGGAGTTCATGTTCCGGGGTATGTGTTGCCTGTAAGGTTTTCATGATGAAGTGGTTGTGTGCATTGGGCTTGCTGGCATCCCCCATGGGCAAACCCCCCTCCCCCAAGATGCAGTTTGAGTTTGCTTGATTCCCTGATGCCATGGAAGTGCGTTGAGCACTGTTTGTTGTGAAAAACCAGCTGGGGTGTTATAATATTTGTGTGTTGAGTTCTGGTTGTGTTTCCCTTGTGGTTTGCAGGCCGTTTTTTCTGGCCTTAGTGAGGGCAGTGGTGCCTGGCACGCTTGCAAATTTAAGCGAATTCTAGCGCCGCCCCCCCCCCCCCCAGCCCCAAGGCTGCAATTGAATGCAAAGATTGAAATGCAAAGGAGTTACTAGATGTCTAAGTCCTGGGGCGGGCAATCTGTTCCCTGAGGACGAGCCATTTGCATCTTGATCGGGCCATTGTTGTTTTGCCTGTGGGAGGACCTAGTTGTGAAAGGTGGTATTGAGGTTGAAGTTCCGTTTTTGGTCTCCTTGCGGGTGCATCCCCCCCACCTCCCCGTGGGATCTGAAGTGTTTTCTTTGTTGTTGTGAATGGTTATTGCTAGGTCGTCTGCAGCCCTCTAAATGTTTTCTTTTGTTTTTGCAAAATAGCACAGTCACCCCGCCGCCCAGAATTGTGTGGGTGGGTTGGGTTTCTTTCACGTCCTGCACGTCTGTGTCCTTGTTTGAATGAAATTGTGTGAAACCAGGTGTTGCAAAGTGGTATTTGTAGAGCACTGTGTCCACACGTGGATATTGTTGTGCATCGTGTTTGCCGTGTGTTTGTTAAGGTCGTGTCAAAGCTCCGTGTTAGCTAGGAGGTATGAGAAGAGACATTTATTCGGGCAGTAGGTCCACTGTGTGTGTGGATTTTTATATTTTTCTATTGAAGAAACGATGGCATGAGATTGTCTTATGTGTATGTTGGTATTTTTTGGCAATTTGTAGTTCCCATGTGTTGTTGGTGGTCCTTACAGTTCCTGTGTCTCCGCCGTCGTCCCAGTGGGTCCATGGCTGTTTTTAACGGGGGCATTTGGATCATTTCCTTGTTTGTGTGTGTCCTTTTCTAACTTTTGGTTCATGTGTAAATGTTGGTTGACGAGGAAAGTAGCTGTTCCCCCTTGAGGATGCTCTGAAAAGGCAGTGAGTTCTGGAAAGTCTCTCCAGAATGTCGATGAGTCTCCTGAATGTCAGAGTGTGTGTGCGTTTTCCTCTACTTATGATTTCTCCCATGGACTCCAAAGTATAAGAAATTGTGCAAACCTATTTGGCTGATTGTGTGGCTAGAGCGTCTGGCTGCGGAGTGAAAGGTTCCCGGTTCTTACCCGGTCAAGGGCATGTACATTTGTTGCGGTCACATTTTCCGGTGTGTGTGTGGGGGGGCTTGCATGAGCAGCTGATTGATGTTTGTTTGTCATCCATGTTTCTAACTCTGTATCCCTGTCCCTTACTTTTGGAAAGAAAAAAAATAAGAAGTCACCAACATATTCGTTAAGAAACAAAGTGTGAGAAATCGTTTCAAGATTTGGGTTTGAGCCGAAACCCAATTGTTCAAACCGGTTTGGCTCAGGTTGCCGTGTGCGTGCCTTTTTTTGTTGGTCAAGTTTTGCTACGTATGGATTATTGAAATTTTAAAAAAGGCATACGACGTTTTTTTTCTTTTTCTTTTTGTTTTTGTCTTCTTGAGTGCAGAAGCGTTGTGGGGTTGTAGGTGAGGGGCTGGTATGGGACAAAGGAGCGGGGCGGTGTCCTCCCACGGGAAAGAGAAGCTGTGAGATGAATCAGGAAGGTGGTGGAGTGAAGTGTGGTTGTTGTAAAGTTCCAGCTGAGCGGTTTGAGACGCAGAAGCAAGACACAGAGTCCAGGCGATTTAAAAGGGAGAGGCTTTCATCTGCGCTATCAGGCGAAGTCCTCCGGTCTGATGGTGGGCCAGGGAAGTTGACGCCAAAAAGCAGCGTAGGTAATTGTGTTTTACAACTGTGGAAGAAAAGAGCCATATGCTAACCTGACAAGCTCAGGGAAGGCTTTGGTGGCAGTCTTGTAAACCCAGAGACCTAAGCTAACCACAAAAGATGGTTTGAAAATTAAAAATCTAACAGGTTACTGTAGGTAGTAATGTCTTTAGAATTTAGTCTTTAGGATTTATAATTTAGAACAAAGTTAATTTCCTGTGGTTTGAACCTTTAAAAGGTACTGCCTACCACTGCAACGGTGCAGTCGTGTGGAGACCACCTGCTTGTGGTGCTCTTGTTGTTGTCCTGGCCAGATATTTCAATAAATCCTTGCCTGCTTTTTAAATTAATTATCAGTCTCCGGTGGTCTTATTTTGAACCCAGGGTTCGACCCCACAACACAGAGTCCGAGGACAGTGATTGGCATTGAGTCAGTAGGTGCCGGAGTTTTTAGTGTAGATGAAGTCTGTTCCTTTGTGCTTGTGATGTAAGTTGTTTATCCAGGTAGGTGCCTAATTTATGTCCATCAGTGTTTTCTGTGTAAAGGACCCTTCACCTGGTGAGGGTGGAGCCACACGTGTGTGTAGTGGTGTGTTGTAAGTGTAAGCTCGCAAGCGTTGTGCTGATGTGAGAAGTGAGGTGAGGCAGGGTACCCGTTGAGGTGCCTCCTAGGTGAGGTTGTTTGTTGATGAGGTGGAGGCATTTTTGTATCCTGAGACAGTGGTATGTGTTGTGTCAAGTTTTAATTTGTAAGTGTTGTCCATGTCCTTTGAAGTGTTATTCCTTATTTGGTGTCTCGGTTGGCCTGTTTGGTAGACAGCGGATGCATTTTTAATGTTAGATTGTCTTTTTTGTGAGATTCTTGGTGTTGTGGTAATATGTGGATTTTTTTAAATCAAATTTTCACGGTCTATCTTTTTATTGTCTGTTCAGGCAATGAATTCCTTAGGTTTTGATGCCTTTGCTTGTGTTGTGGAGTCAGTGTGGTTTTTAGTTGAGGACGATGTAGTGGCTTTGAAAGGAGAATCAAAAATTGTCCATTTTTTGGCAGGGCATGGTAGTTTGTATATTTTTGCCAGAAGTGTCTCTGGAGGCTCTTATTGATATGCAGATGCTATTTCCCTCCCCAGGGCAATCCGGAAAGGGAGCCTTGATGGGCCATTGTGAGGAAAGCAGGGTGGATGCTTAATGCAAAAGGACTGGGGATGTTGAAAAGGCTGTAAATTGTTGATGTTTGCCTGATAATTGGGCTTTTTAAATGGGGAGGAAGTTTTCTGCTAGGCCTTGTGGGTGTGAATGATCTGTCTGTCCTGCTGGCCCTCGTTTTTTTCCTGGAGGTGTGTGTGTGTGTGTGTGTGTGTGTGTGTGTGTGTGGCCAGTGTGTTTCATTGTGTTGTGTTGTTGGTCATGAAGGAGCGTGGACGATGGTTTGCGTTGTGTGTGTTGTGGTAGGACATGTGTTTGTGGTTGAGGAGTGAGCGTAGGCAGGCCTAGGAAGAGGCAAGTAAGGTGTGAGTGTGTTGTGTAGATTTTGGATGGAAGCCGAATGTTGAGTGGTAGCGTCGGTGCAGCAGTTTTTGATGCTAATGTTTGTGTAAGTGAGGTGGTGTTGTGAGGTCGAACCCTGGGTTTAAAATAAGACTACCGGAGGCTGATTAATTAATTAAAAAAAGCAGGCAAGGATTTATTGAACTGTCCAAGACAGCCAGGTGGACTCCAAATGACTGCACCGTTTTAGGGGTAGGCAGTCCCTTTTAAAGGTTCAAACCACAGGAATTTTCCCTTGTTTTAAATTCTAAATCCTCAAGACTAAAATTTAAAGACTGGGGACAGCCCGCAGGGTTGGTTCCCAGTCACATCCTGCTGGACATTGGAATGTGGCCCTATCTTGCAATAGCGATAACACGGAAGCAGAGCTCAGCGGTTAGTCTCTAAAGGTTATCTACAATTTCTATCCCCGAAGCTACTGAGTCAGTGGTAATTAATCTCCTGTGGTCCTGTTCCCAGGCAAGGGAAAATTGCCTTAGCCTCCAGGTCTTCACCTGTAAGCTGAGGTAAGTACCCAGTGTTTTAATCAGATGCAACAGCAACACTTAGCAGGGTTAAAATTCAAACAGCAGTTTTTACAAGAGTATGGTTGCCACTATATATCAGGTGGGATGGTTGGGAATGTGAGTGAGTGTCTCCGGGGATGTGTTTGGTGGGAATTGTGAGTATTGTGTTTGAGCACAAAAGGTAAATTTCAGGAACCTATTTTGTGTCAGGCAATGTACTTGTGTCAATCTTGTAGGGGACCCGGGAGTGTAGGTTTTGATTTTAGTTTTTTTTCCATGTTGGAGAGTTTGTATTGCTGTATATTTTTGTCGTGCACCGAGGAATGCAAGATCACATGGAGGTTGTGAGGTTATTTTGCTGAATGTGTTTGTGTTTTAATTTTTCAGGAGGTAAGCTTGCAGGGAGGCAGGCAGGCAGGCAGGCAGGCAGGATTTGTGGTAAGGTTTCCTGTGCCAAAGTTTCAGAAAGCAGACATTGTCCCTGGTAATAATATGTAAAAAGAGCTGGGCAACCTTGATGGCTGTGAATAGTCGTAGCCATTAAGTCATTGTGTAGTTGAGATAGTGGTCTTTGAGGCCACTTGAATTTGTTAATGCTATGTAAATTGTTCTTATTTCCTGTTTCTGGAATTTGCCACCTAAGAGATATCTTTGTGTGAGAATGTCGCGGAAAGGAATGGTAAAAGGACACAACAGACAGTCGTGCTCCCTTAGGGGTGGAGTGCTGCGTGGCCCCCATTTTCCCAAAGAAGTCTTTGAAGTGTATTAATGTTAGTGTGTGTCCTTGTCTAGAAAGCGTACTGTGAGTGGGCCCTGAACCAGGCGTGTCGTGTAATGGGATCGTGCATCAAAGTGTCTACGTGAGAAGATCTAGTAGGGTGTGTAAGATTTGTGGCGCTTTGCTTGTGTTTGCTTGCTGAGTTTGCTTGTGTTCATCTTCAGAGAGAGCATGTAAGAGCATGTTAGGTAGCGTGTGGAGTCTCTTATTGAAATGTTTTTTTTCATGTTGCATGTGTTTTATTGTTTAGGTGAGGTTGTTCTTGATGTGGTATGTAATTTTTGTGCTCCCCTTGCCTGTGTTTTGATTTGTTTTTGTTTGTATTTCAAGTAGGGACACGTTAGCATTGTGTTTTTAGATTTTTTGGTCCCTGTGTGAGCACGTGTGGCTATTTTTTCCATTGCTTCGTAGGGAGCGTGTAAAAAATGAGTGTGTTCGGGAGGTATGGGGAGGGAGGGAGGGAGAGAGAGAGAGAGAGAGAGAGAGAGAGAGAGAGAGAGAGAGATGAAATGTTGATGTGAGAGATAAATGAGTTTAGTTTAGTTTTTTATCTGTATAGATATAATTGTAGGCTGTTATTTTTACAATTGTAAGGTTTTTTTTTTTTTTTTTTTTTTTTTAAAGAAGGAGGGAGCCTGTCCTCGAACCCCTGGAAAAGGGGCTGCGTCCGCCGCCATCCACCCCCGGCTTTCCCCGGTCCCGGCGGGGTTCGCAGAGAGGAGGCAACGGTCGCCGGGCCGGGCGCGAGCGGGGTTCTCCCTCCTCCTTCCTTCACTCACATTTGTAAGGGTTTAATGTGGGATCCTGCCATTCCCCCGTCCCAGGACATTTATGTTTGTGTTGTTGTTGTCGTATTGTGTGGTGTTTTCCTCATGAAATGGTGGTTGTGTAGATGCTCAGCAGCTGCCTATGTGAAGTGTTCTTTGTGCAATTGCTCTTTGTAGAATTGTGAGTGTGTGTGTGTGAGTGTGTGTGTGTGTGTTAAATGTTTAGGATTGTTTAGTTAGGTTTTATTTGGGCCAAGACGTTTTTCCCCTCTCTCCGGGGAGTGGCCTTTTCAGTGATTTCATAGTGACTACTCCCTTTGATCAAGAGTTCTTGTCCTCTGCGGTGAATCCATTGCATTGTCTCCGCCGGTACCGGAAATGGATGAAGAAGTCTCCACCCTAAAGTTCCCGCCAAAAGTTCTTTATGAAGCCATTGACTCCCGGCTTTGGCTGCCAGAGCCACTCAAGCTGAGCTGTGCGCTGTGTGGCTGGGGGAATCCATGCTTAAGCCTTGATGTCTTTGGCCCTGTGCATTCCTCGTTTTTCCACGTAAGATTCTCCTCCTCATGTTATTCATTGAAATGGGCTATGTGCATGTGTTTTAAGGAGCCGTTGCGGATTTTTTCCCCCCAGTGTGTGAATGGAGGCGGTTGCGGGCAGGGAGATCCAGCCCCGTGGTGTTTATTTTGTGCAGGTAGGTGAGGAAGGGTCTGTTTGTGTCTTTTGTTCGCTGTGTGTTGAATGTTTGTGTCATGTGTGGTGAAGTGTCCTCTGTTAGGTATTGTGGTTTGGTATTTGCATCCTAGTGAGGTACTTGTAAGTGAATTTACTGTCGGGTAATGTGAGCGTGTCCTTGTTTGTGGCTTCCCCACGTGCGGACCCATTGTGAGCCCGTGCCCATTTTGTCCTGTTTTCCACATGTAAGCAAGCTTGGTGGTTAGAGAGTGTTCCTGACGGCGTTAAAGTCATGTAATGAGTGGAGTTGATGAGTCCTTGCTCAGCTGGCATTGCCCTGTCGAGAGAAGTGTGTAGTGTGCCGATGTTTGTGCCAGCCAGAACAGCCCCGAACACTGAGAAACAGTGGAAGGGGATCCCATGCTGATGTGTTTAGATTGTGTTCAGCAAAAGGGTGTTTTAGTGAACATGTTTGTTGAGTTCAATGCCATTTTTGTTTTTGTGGACGTGTATGTTTGCAAGGGAGAATCTCCCAGTTGTGTCCTTCCGTGCTTTGGTGTGTGTGAGAAGAGTGAAGAAGGTCCGTGTCGAATTTGTACGGCGGAGAGGAAGAGGTTTGGCCAGTCGTTTGTGTAGAGCGTGTTTATTTCGTTGGCGTTGTGGGCGTCAGTTTTCGGCATGAGGTGGGACGCGTGTGTCAGTTTAGAGAGCGTGTTGATTATTCCCCCACTAGGTATTTGCCCCGTAATTTTTTTAAGACGTCTTGCAGCCTAGGCAGAAGAATGCATCCATAGTGACATTGCATTTGTTCTTTTCTTAATTCTGAAAGATGTTATTTTTGCAATTGTTTTAGGGTTGTTATGTGGTGTCCCTGTTGTTGTATGAGATGGCCAGGATGGTTTGAATTTTGAAAGATGATGCCATTTCGTTGTACTTTGATAGGTTTTTCATTAGTTGTGAGGCACAGGAGAGTGACCACCAAAATATGTTAAAGTAAAGTGTATTTACCAGTGAGGAGCCCTGCTCATTGAGTAGGTAGAGAAATTGGAATTGAAGGATTGGGTAGAGGAGAAAGGAGCCAACCAGGCTATCTCCCCCAATGGAGGTAGAGAGAATGGACACCTGACGTGTGGCGTGTTTTTGAGGGGAGAAAGAGGAAAGGGTTGGACTTAGGGTTGAACAGGAAGTGATGGGTGTGTTTCAGGGCATTTCTGCATATGCTGACTGATGGTTGAATGTATTTGGGATGTGTCTGGGCGATGCCAGTCATGTCCTAAATGCCAGTCACGTCCTAACTGCGGCCCCCCATTTGCGGGGGGGATTATGTCACATTTCGTTGCCCATGTGGTTCCTGTTCCCCCCGGATGGTTAGCTTTTTTTTTGTATATTTTGAATTGTGTGTCTCACAGTACCCTAGGGTCTCATTGACGTCTTGTATGGTCGTGGATTGTGCTTGAAATGTGTCTTGTGTGCCGCTTTCTTGTTTACTTATTGTAGCCATAGGTGTTATTTCTAGTCCTTTATTCACAGTGTCACGTTAGTTATAGAAAACGTGTTTTGTTTGTCCTTTAAATAAAAATTGATTTCGTTGTTGTTGTCCTGAAATCTGCCAGAAGTTCCTTATTGGGTGTTTTTTAGAGTTTTTCCCATGAATGAACCACATGTGATAAACGGTGTAATAGTTTAGCAGCTATTGGTGTAGCCGTTAGCATTATTTTTTAGCAACAGGTCAGTCTGAAATGTTGTGTGTCGGTGACTGCTATTTCATTGCGGATTTTTTTTTTTAAATCTAGGAAAGGTAACCAAGCAGAATGTCCTTTTCCTTGTTTGTTGTAGTCTCCCGAGTTCTCAAAGTGGTTTGGTATGGTTTCTTTGTGTTAGGAGCGCGATAGGGGGAAGTGGATATTGTGGTGTGTGTGCACATAGTCACCGTGCACGGTGGAGGATGTGGAATGTTTTTTTTCTGTTGAAGTAGTGAGCGATGTCCACGGGTGTATGAAAGTAAGGTGTCTTGATTTGATTAGTTTTTTGTCATGGAGTGTGTTTGTGTGTCCTTGGTGTTGTGTTCTGGAAGTGTGAAGATGTTACCTTTTGAGCAGATGCGTGTGATAAAGCGAGTGCCACCTGTTGATTGTTTTATCTTTTGTGCACGTGATCCATAGTTTGGATTTCAGGACATGTTCCTTGCCCGTTTCGGAAATGTATTTTAGGCCATGTTTTTTGCCCGTGTTGGCAATGTATTTTTTCTCTTGTTAGCTGCTATGCAATGTTTTCAGAAGTATTGAGTGTGTATCACATCATGGGTGGGTGTTCCTGGCGGTTTCCCTGGTGTCTGCATAGTCTGTGATTACTTGAGTTTGTCATGGCTTTATTAAGTTTTTGGGCCATTTTTTTGAACTCTTGTGAAAGTGAATGTGTATTTTTTGCAGAGCACCTGTTATTTTTTTAGACATGCATGCCGAGATTGTTGCATGCCTATAGCATTTGTGTGGTGTATGACTGGGTAGCCGTGTCGTATTTTTTCCCTGTGATGGCTCCAGCGGCGGATGAGGTGCCAGGTTTGCGTGTGGAGCGTGAACCCTAGCCGTGCGTTTTCCCTGTTTGTGTGTATGTGCGTAGTACGTCCATGATCGAAGGAAAGCATGGTGATATTGTTGAAGTCTTTGTTGTTATTATTTCATGTCACCTATGTTTTCTCTCCCTCAGAAGTGCCACTTTCTCCCAATAAAGGATGGCCATCCATCTTCCCGGACAAGTGAGCGTGGGTGGGACATGGCTCGTTTTGTGCAAGGCCCGTGTAGTGACTGTGTGAAGCCTGAAAAGAATGAAGCTGCAGGTTGTCCATGGAAAAGGATTGTGCGTAGCAGCGTGAAGGTAATCGTAAGTGTTGTTGTATTTCGATATCTTGTGTTGTGGCACGTGTTTGTGTATAAATTTCTGGAGTTAGTTTGAGATTTTTGAAATGTCTGATGGGGATGGCCATGGGAAGGGGTCCCCTGTGCATTTTTAAATTGTGACCATCGCAGCCACCGAATGGTGCCCCCGAGAGAAAGAGAAACCATATTTTTGTATGATGTGTCATCAGTCCTTTTTTTTTTTTTTTTTAAATGGTTCTTGTAATAATGATGGTTGTCCTCGGCCATTTTTCCTCCACGACCGTTGTCCATGTTTTTCACTATCATGGATTTCAACGTTGCAGATTTAAGTTATTTTCAAGCAAGTTTTTGTTGTACGTTCATGTGTTTGTGTTTTCCGTCTCTTTTTCGTTCAGGTTGGTATTTTAAAAATGTTTAGGACACATTTTTAAGAAAATTTTTGAAAAGATACACGTGTGTAATGTATCTCTGTATTTTTTTATTTATTTAAATTTCACTGTGATTGTGGAATGATATTTTTAGAAGCCACTGTTGATATTTGGAGCGCTTGTGGAAGTTTATGGTTGATATATTTATTGATGCAATGTGTTCCAGATGGAGAGATTTCCGTGGACGGAGGAGCAGCGGTAGCATCAGGATGAGGAAGGTTTAGGCCGCGCACCTGCGGTCTCCGATGCTTAGGCAACGTCCCTGAGTATCCACTTGACCCTTGGCTTTGTATGCGGCCTCCGCTCCCTTCAACGCTGCCGTTGTTGATCATAGGATGAGCAGAAGGTAACGTCAGAGTGTGTATGTCCTGATATTTTTTCTCAAACACATCACCGAGGCATGCCATTTTGCTCCTCCACATTGTGCCATGTATGTCGACATTGGCAGGTTAAGTCATGTGAGGTTTTCATCTAAAGAAATGTTGATGGAAACCAACTTTAAGTAACCATCTTTTTAAAATTGTATTTTGAATCTATGTAGTATGTAATGTATGTCCCAAAGTGGCTATGGTTTTTCAGCGGCTATGCTTACTAGCATTGCTTGTGTGTGGTCATGTTCAAATGTCCTTTTTGAATGTGTTATGATGAGCTCTTGTACGTGTTCTAGTGTGCACTTGAGGCCACGGCCCCGCACTTGCCCATGCCCGTTGCAATCGTGAGGAGCATTCCCTTTTCCTGTGTGTCTTGTTTTTTAGAAATGTGTGAATGCACCCGTGTATGGAATTCATCGTTTGGTGGGTGGGTGGCAGGGTCCGTTGAGTTTGTTTTCAGCCACAGTGCTTTAAGGTTTTAAGGGTTGACAGTGCAGGAGACGGACAGCTGTGAGAGGGCGTGGACTATTGTATGTGAGATTGGAATAGTGTTTCCCTGCAGCGTGCTATAAGCCATATGTTTTACAGTTTGGGGATTTTGTTATTTTTTCATGTACCCTATGTATTGGTGTCAGGTATGCCAGTATGCAATGTCTGAATGACAAGGTACATATAAGCGTGCAGCCTGCTGTTGGCCTTCTGTGCCGCCGAGTATTGGAATTGCAAGTTATCTCATCACGGAGTGCACTTCATCTCATGAGGGATCTCATTGAACAACACTATGCATAGCCCATTTATTCCACAAGTTTGAGTTTTATGCACAGCACCAGCTCGTTGCAGCACTGTGGTTTGCAATAGCCTTCCCACCCTTTCATTTTTTTTCATTTTTGCACCTTTTTTGGCCTCACTGTGTTCCCTTAAAGGTTTTATTTTTATTTCCCCATGTGAAAACCTCCTTGTGAGTTTTTTATATATGTTCATTAAAAAAAAGTTTTATTGATTTTTTTTTTTTTATAGAGAGGAAGAGAGAGGAATCGATAGTTAGAAACATCGATTAGAGAGAAACATCGACCAGGTTCCTCTTGCACACCCCCTACCGGTGATGTTCCCGCAAGCAATGTACATGCCCCTGAGCGGAATCGAACCTGGGACCCTTCAGTCCCTAGGCTGACGCTCTATCTACTGATCCAAACCGGTTTCTGCTATATGTGCATTTTCTGAGCAGCATTTATTGTCCCTTTTAATCCCTGTGCCATCCACGTATGTCCACACCCCTCCTTGTTGCATGGCTCGGCATCTTTAAGTTTAATGTATAGTATGTGGATTGTCAGGTGCAGAGTTTTTGAATAAGTGCTAACTTGAAAACTTCATGCGATTCTGTGCATATCCTGCAAGCAACCCGTGTTTGCACTTCCCCTTTCCCTACCTTATTCCATCTCTATCAGACCCTTGCATATGGTGTAATTCCCTAGTTTTACATTCACATTCCCTGGCTGACCATTGTTTTTTTGTATTGCCATGTCAGGAATGCCTGTCCTTAGCAACCCTGGGAGCCTGTCCAGGTTATGTTCATTTCATGTGGTTATTTTTCCCAACTGCCTCTCACATCACGTGCAGTCACAGTTTGGTGGCCCCTGTTCCCGACTGCATTATCCTGTGCAGCACAGCCTGATGGTGACTGACCTGTATTTTCGTGGTGGGGAGGTCCCCAAAGATGTGCAAAAAAGGCCCTGGGATGTGTGTTTGGTCGTGTGGGTGTGCCGTGTAGCTTGGTAACCAAAGCTCTCCGTCTCCCTGACCGGTAGCTGATGTCTCTGTCCAGTAACTGAACGATGCCATTCCCGTACCATTGTTTCCACTGCAGCCTATCAGTGTGCGGTCAAGCGTCCACATGTGTATTTTTCCAAAGGTGCGTTGTCCGGCTTGCAATGTGCCAGCGCCGGTTTTTCCAAAAAGTAGCGCTCCTTTGCTCACCTCCTTGTGGTGCTGCCCTCACACCAAGGCCCACATGTGAAAGCCATCCTAGAATAGTTTCCGTTGTGTGCTGACTCATGCATGTCCAGCTCTAGTGTCTGGGAAATGCAGTAGATAGTGTCCTGTACCCACCCCTTTCCTGCTGGACAGTCTTTACTGCTTTAGCGTGCCTGTCAAAATATGGACCCGTTGTGAAACTGCTAAAGGGACAGTAATCCTGCATTCAGTTCATTTTAGGAGCAAGGGTTTGACATCGAGCGCCCAGGTTGTGTTTCCCTTCCCATGTGGAACACATAGGTTACTGTGATTGGTGCATTATTCCTGTTGCTGTCACGAACCCCTCCTTCCGTACCACCCAATCCCATGATGTGTTAAACATAGTGACGCACTCATGGAGGGTTTCACCTTCAATGTCTGAATTTTCAAGCCTAGAAACCATGCAGCTGTTATGGTATTGTAAGTCCTTTGGTTGGTGCAGCCAAGTAAGTGCAGCCCAATCTTGTTAGTCTATGCTGTTAATTATTGGATCCTGAGGTGTCCCGTCTTAGTTTCTTTCCACTTTTTCTCATGGGGATTTGCACTATGTATGGGCCATGTATCCCATACTTGGACTTAGATGACCTTGTGTCACCATATGTGAGTCTGCTGGTAGCAGTACCCTTGTTGGCCTCATCCAGGTCCCTAAAGGGCTGTTGCTTTGCCTGCCAAAACTTGTCTGCGATATTTTTGTATATGTGCATGAGCTGACGAACCATTGAATCCCTGTGCCATGTGTGCCCATATCACTCCCTGTTCCTCGGTCATATTGCTCCGAGCTCTTGGGGTGCTGCAATGTGGTGTGGATTAGTTGAGAAAGGGCCAAGTGCAGGCTACCATCCTTTGGATGTGGTGGTAGGCACCCCTTGCCTATCTAGTGCCCCTTCTCCTAATTTAGTCCATGGAAGTCTGTCCTGCTCACTAACAGGTTATTTGTTTTGCTGTGGAGAAGTCAGTACTCATTGGCTCAAAGACGGTATGTGCCCTTGTAGGTGTCTGCATTTACCATGGTTATAATCCCCCCATGGCCATGTGGTAGTAACCCCAGGAGGTCCTCGAGCCTGTTTATTTTATGTAGTCATGGTATCTCCTACCCACAATGCGCATCTACAGAATTGTATTCGCGGCCCCACCCCACCCACTTACTGCATCATCCTGGGTGGGTAGCACAGCCTGGCGGTGGCTGATCTATATCCTCATGGGGGAAGTCAATCTCTGTAATATGTATGGCCAAATCCCTTCGTGTTCCTTGGTCACACGTGTTTAAGCTCTTGTGGTGCTGTGGAGTATTTTCAAAAGGGTTCACTTGATACTTCAGTCCTGTTAGCCCCCCATCCGTGCATTTGTACTGCCCCTTTCCCTAATTGAGTCCATCAGGTACCATTTATTTGCTATATTTCTTGGGAGCAGTGTTTACTCATCACCTCAGATGGTGTGAGCCCTTGTGGATGGTATTTCATAGGGTTAAGTATCCGTATACTGGGATGCTCATTATCATTTGTAATGGGATATCATGGTTGTCAGCAGTAAGCCCAGTAGCCCCTCCATCCTATTATTTTATTGTATGTATGCTGTGTAGTCACGCTGTTTATTGTATGCAGTTAGTCATAGCTGGTGGTGGCTGACCTGTATCCACACGGCGGGAGTTGCACAAGGCTGTGAAGCTGCCAGGCCTTGGGTCAGTGTATTTCGTGACCTGGGCGTGGTACCTAGTGTGGGACCCAAAGTCCTCTGCCTTCCTAGGCATGATTGATAGCTGTTGCAGCTATCCAGTATTTGAATCATGGCATGACTTTCCATTTTCACTTCAGCCTATCAGTGTGCGGTGAACAGCGCATGTTGTTTGACCAGCAATGCACGAGTATGCATCCGTCCCAATGTGTCAGGTTATTTTTCCAAAAGTAGTGCCCCTTTCCACCCCTTATGTTGCTGCCGTCACAGAAAGGCCACCATGTCTGAGCACTTGCAGAATCCTGGTTTTATTGTGTGATTCCTCATTCACGTCCAGTATTGGTCTCACATACACTCCCAACCCCGTCATTCCTGCCCGTGTAGTCCTTTTCAAAAGCGGTGCTCCCTGTAAATAACACTCGAACTCTTGTCATTTGAAGGCATGAGTCGCAGCACCGAAGTTCAGGGTGCCCACCTTGGTTCATCGTCCCCATCCCCAGGACAATGTTTTCCACTAAAGTGTCCCCCTCAGGCTTCTGCCATCACTCCTCCCCTTAGTTCACTTGCTGCTTGCACCCGCCTCATGAACTTTACTGTGACGTCAGTGTGTGTGGCCACATGCCTGTTTCCCAATTTTAAGAGCACCCTTGCCTGGACTAAACGTTGGACAAGGTGTGTGGATTTAGACTTTGTCCAGTTTTGTGTTTTCCCTCGTTGTCCCACATTCATCCTGAAGGTTTGGGTAGCTAAGAGGCACACTTTCCAGTGTTCCTGGTTCGTGTTCCCTGGTGTCCTGCCCACCATTGTTTTTGTTATCGCCGTCAGCAGCGTTCCACTCTTTTCATGTTTCCCTTTGTTCGCAATCATGGTGTTTCCCATGGATGCCTTAGTCTTCCCACCCCACGGATGGAGACAGGTACATATGAGTGTCATCAGTGCTAGTGTATTCTCTCATTACCGTGGTCCCGCTTGCTCTGTTTTAATGAGTGTTTTTTGTGTCCAGCAGATACACAACCCCATCTGTTTTTGTGAGGACCCCCATGCTTTTTGTCTCAGTTGTCCAAGATATTCCTTTTGTCTGGCACCTCTGCCAGCTCATTGATTAGGCTTGCTACTGTCTGGCATGCATGCCAGCTCATTGATTCTACCTGCTACTGCCTGGCATGCATGCCAGCTCATTGATTCTACCTGCTAGTGTCTGGCACCTTTGCCAGCTCATTGATTGTGCCTGCTAGTGTCTGGCATGCATGCCAGCTCATTGTGTAGAACTGCTACTGTCTGGCATGCATGCCAGCTCATTGATTCTACCTGCTACTGTCTGGCATGCATGCCAGCTCATTGATTCTACCTGCTAGTGTCTGGCACCTTTGCCAGCTCATTGATTGTGCCTGCTACCGTCTGGCACCTTTGCCAGCTCATTGATTCTGCCTGCTAGTGTCTGGCACCTTTGCCAGCTCATTGATTCTACCTGCTAGTGTCTGGCACCTTTGCCAGCTCATTGATTGTGCCTGCTAGTGTCTGGCATGCATGCCAGCTCATTGTGTAGAACTGCTACTGTCTGGCATGCATGCCAGCTCATTGATTCTACCTGCTACTGTCTGGCATGCATGCCAGCTCATTGATTCTACCTGCTAGTGTCTGGCACCTTTGCCAGCTCATTGATTCTGCCTGCTACCGTCTGGCACCTTTGCCAGCTCATTGATTCTGCCTGCTAGTGTCTGGCACCTTTGCCAGCTCATTGATTCTACCTGCTAGTGTCTGGCACCTTTGCCAGCTCATTGATTCTGCCTGCTAGTGTCTGGTATGCATGCCAGCTCATTGTGTAGAACTGCTACTGTCTGGCATGCATGCCAGCTCATTGATTCTACCTGCTAGTGTCTGGCACCTTTGCCAGCTCATTGATTCTACCTGCTAGTGTCTGGCACGTTTGCCAGCTCATTGATTCTGCCTGCTAGTGTCTGGCATGCATGCCAGCTCATTGTGTAGAACTGCTACTGTCTGGCATGCATGCCAGCTCATTGATTCTACCTGCTACTGTCTGGCATGCATGCCAGCTCATTGATTCTACCTGCTAGTGTCTGGCACCTTTGCCAGCTCATTGATTCTGCCTGCTACCGTCTGGCACCTTTGCCAGCTCATTGATTCTGCCTGCTAGTGTCTGGCACCTTTGCCAGCTCATTGATTCTACCTGCTAGTGTCTGGCACCTTTGCCAGCTCATTGATTCTGCCTGCTAGTGTCTGGCACCTTTGCCAGCTCATTGATTCTGCCTGCTAGTGTCTGGCACCTTTGCCAGCTCATTGATTCTGCCTGCTAGTGTCTGGCATGCATGCCAGCTCATTGATTCTACCTGCTAGTGTCTGGCACCTTTGCCAGCTCATTGATTCTGCCTGCTAGTGTCTGGCATGCATGCCAGCTCATTGATTCTACCTGCTAGTGTCTGGCACCTTTGCCAGCTCATTGATTCTGCCTGCTAGTGTCTGGCACTCTTGCCAGCTCATTGATTGTGCCTGCTACCGTCTGGCACCTTTGCCAGCTCATTGATTCTGCCTGCTAGTGTCTGGCACGTTTGCCAGCTCATTGATTCTGCCTGCTAGTGTCTGGCATGCATGCCAGCTCATTGTGTAGAACTGCTACTGTCTGGCATGCATGCCAGCTCATTGATTCTACCTGCTAGTGTCTGGCACCTTTGCCAGCTCATTGATTCTACCTGCTAGTGTCTGGCACGTTTGCCAGCTCATTGATTGTGCCTGCTAGTGTCTGGCATGCATGCCAGCTCATTGTGTAGAACTGCTACTGTCTGGCATGCATGCCAGCTCATTGATTCTACCTGCTAGTGTCTGGCATGCATGCCAGCTCATTGATTCTACCTGCTAGTGTCTGGCACGTTTGCCAGCTCATTGATTCTGCCTGCTAGTGTCTGGCATGCATGCCAGCTCATTGTGTAGAACTGCTACTGTCTGGCATGCATGCCAGCTCATTGATTCTACCTGCTACTGTCTGGCATGCATGCCAGCTCATTGATTCTACCTGCTAGTGTCTGGCACCTTTGCCAGCTCATTGATTCTGCCTGCTAGTGTCTGGCACTTTTGCCAGCTCATTGATTCTGCCTGCTAGTGTCTGGCACCTTTGCCAGCTCATTGATTCTACCTGCTAGTGTCTGGCACCTTTGCCAGCTCATTGATTCTGCCTGCTAGTGTCTGGTATGCATGCCAGCTCATTGTGTAGAACTGCTACTGTCTGGCATGCATGCCAGCTCATTGATTCTACCTGCTAGTGTCTGGCACCTTTGCCAGCTCATTGATTCTACCTGCTAGTGTCTGGCACCTTTGCCAGCTCATTGATTCTGCCTGCTAGTGTCTGGCATGCATGCCAGCTCATTGTGTAGAACTGCTAGTGTCTGGCACCTTTGCCAGCTCATTGATTCTACCTGCTAGTGTCTGGCACCTTTGCCAGCTCATTGATTCTGCCTGCTAGTGTCTGGCATGCATGCCAGCTCATTGATTCTACCTGCTAGTGTCTGGCACCTTTGCCAGCTCATTGATTCTGCCTGCTAGTGTCTGGCATGCATGCCAGCTCATTGATTCTACCTGCTAGTGTCTGGCACCCTTGCCAGCTCATTGATTCTGCCTGCTACCGTCTGGCACCCTTGTCAGCTCATTGATTCTGCCTGCTAGTGTCTGGCACCTTTGCCAGCTCATTGATTCTGCCTGCTACCGTCTGGCACCTTTGCCAGCTCATTGATTCTGCCTGCTACCGTCTGGCACTCTTGCCAGCTCATTGATTCTGCCTGCTACCGTCTGGCACCTTTGCCAGCTCATTATATGTTTGCCGTATCCACCCACCCATCCATCCACCCACCCGTACCTAGTCATCCAGCCATCCAGGTTGCAGGCACACACCCACCCTACCCCACCCCATCCACTCACCCACCTGTGCAACCTCCCTCGGCCCCCATTGTCTGAAATTTAATGTGTTTTTCTGTCCTTTCCCTTCCAGTGCCCACCCTGCCATGCACGGTGGTTCCCTCCGTTGTGTCATGTTCGGAGTCGCTCACGCACGAAGAAAACATGGACACTGACAGGGCGGTGGGGTCGGGGGCATGGGGACAGACGGGTAGCAGTGGAGCAGTGTGATGGGGTCACGGTAGGTCCATGCAGGGTAAGGGGATTGGGGGGAGGTCATCCTTTGAGGGGCCGTGCAGGGGGTTTGTTTTTTTTTGGTGTATGGCTCATTTCCTGAGCTCCTGGGGAATGGGCATTACAAAGCAGTATCATACTGTCCTTCCCTCTCTGTACATGGCACCCCCCAGCTAGTGTGTTCAGCAGTGATTGCTGTGGTGTCCGAGTAAGGCGCAAGTACTTTGAATTTTCTCCTGTCATCCATCAGTCACTATCAGTCCTCAGTAGTCCTAAGTAGTTTCCAGCAGTCCCCAGTAGTCCCCATCAGTCCACAGTAGTCCTAAGTAGTCCCCAGCAGTCCTCAGTAGTCCTAAGTAGTCCCCAGCAGTCCTCAGTAGTCCACAGTAGTCCACAGCAGTCCTCAGTAGTCCTAAGTAGTTCCCAGCAGTCCCCAGTAGTCCCCAGCAGTCCTCAGTAGTCCACAGTAGTCCCCAGCAGTCCACAGTAGTCCTAAGCAGTCCCCAGCAGTCCCCAGTAGTATAGTCCACAGTAGTCCCCAGCAGTCCCCAGCAGTCCTCAGTAGTCCACAGTAGTCCACACCAGTCCACAGGAGTCCTAAGCAGTCCCCAGCAGTCCACAGTAGTCCCCAGCAGTCCCCAGCAGTCCTCAGTAGTCCTCAGTAGTCCACAGTAGTCCACACCAGTCCACAGTAGTCCACAGTAGTCCACAGCAGTCCACAGTAGTCCACACCGGTCCACAGTAGTCCACAGCAGTCCCCAGTAGTCCCCAGCAGTCCTCAGTAGTCCACAGTAGTCCCCAGCAGTCCACAGTAGTCCTAAGCAGTCCCCAGCAGTCCACAGTAGTCCCCAGCAGTCCCCAGTAGTCCACACCAGTCCACAGTAGTCCACACCAGTCCACAGTAGTCCACAGTAGTCCACAGTAGTCCACACCGGTCCACAGTAGTCCACAGCAGTCCCCAGTAGTCCCCAGCAGTCCTCAGTAGTCCACAGTAGTCCCCAGCAGTCCACAGTAGTCCTAAGCAGTCCCCAGCAGTCCACAGTAGTCCCCAGCAGTCCCCAGTAGTCCTCAGTAGTCCACAGTAGTCCACACCAGTCCACAGTAGTGCACAGCAGTCCACAGTAGTCCACAGTAGTCCACAGCAGTCCCCAGTAGTCCCCAGCAGTCCTCAGTAGTCCACAGTAGTCCCCAGCAGTCCACAGTAGTCCTAAGCAGTCCCCAGCAGTCCCCAGCAGTCCTCAGTAGTATAGTCCACAGTAGTCCACAGTAGTCCACAGTAGTCCCCAGCAGTCCCCAGCAGTCCTCAGTAGTCCACAGTAGTCCACACCAGTCCACAGTAGTCCACAGTAGTCCACAGCAGTCCACAGTAGTCCACACCAGTCCTCAGTAGTCCACAGTAGTCCTCAGTAGTCCACAGCAGTCCTCAGTAGTCCACAGTAGTCCCCAGTAGTCCACAGTAGTCCTAAGTAGTTCCCAGCAGTCCCCAGTAGTCCTAAGCAGTCCCCATCAGTCCACAGTAGTCCACAGTAGTCCCCAGCAGTCCCCATTAGTCCACAGTAGTCCTAAGCAGTCCCCATTAGTCCACAGTAGTCCTAAGCAGTCCCCAGCAGTCCACAGTAGTCCTAAGCAGTCCCCAGCAGTCCACAGTAGTCCCCAGCAGTCCCCAGTAGTCCCCAGCGGTCCACAGTAGTCCACAGCAGTCCCCAGCAGTCCACAGTAGTCTTCAGTAGTACATAGTAATCCTAAGTAGTCCCCAGCAGTCCACATTAGTCTCCAGCAGTCTGTAGCAGTTTGCAGCAGTTCTCAGTAGTCCGCAGTCCACAGTAGTCCACATGAAGTCTCCAGCAGTTGGCAGCATTCCTCAGTAGTCCTCTGCAGCAGTAGCATTGGCGGTGGCGGCGGCGACACATAGTGTCCGGCACTTGTTTTTCCTGTGTTTTGTTGAGGGGTTGCGTTACTGAGGTTTGCCTTCCATGGAATGCCCGGCATGTTCCTCAGAGCGCTGAAGCTTTGAAACGCGTGTGTTGTAAGCTTGGGAGATGTTGACTGCACCATCTTTACGTCTAGTTTCCCACTGGTATGTGTTATGCTGAGACCTTAATCCCTTTAGTATTTCAGTCCAGTCCCCCACCAGGCACCAATTTACAGGCATCTTTCACGCTAGTCATTGTTCCCAGGAAAATTTACAGGGAGGTTTTCTTCTTGGCCCCCCCCCCCTCCCCCACTTCACCATACTCCTTTCCCCTGTTAGGGTCCCAACCCCATCCCATCAGTCCACGTAATGAAATCACTGCACCTCCAATGGTGCATCACGGCCCTGTTCCCAATCTCAGAGGTGTTTGTATGTGTGCTGCCTGGAGGCCATGCTTTAGCCGTCCTTAGTGTTGACTCCCCTCCCCCACGCTCAGTGTCAGGTAGGCACGTGGTTTGTTTTGTGTTCCGGCACAGACACTCACCCGTCAGCGCAGGCAGCAGGTGTTGTTTTCCGAGCTTGCGGCGTGTCGTGCTTCATGTTCCTCTGTAGGGTGCATGTCCAGGGAAGTCACTCAGCATCAGTGGCGGATATGTCTTTTTCTTGTCAGCTATACGCCTTTGGGAAAGAAATGCATTATGATCAGTGGCTATGCGGTGTGAAGTATTTTTTGGTCCTAGCTGCTAACAGCTCCGCGATGACTCGCTGGCTATCTGCACTGGCGTTTCTGTGGTGCGGTCGAGCCCCAGAATGCATTGAAATCCGTGTCCAGGATAGATGCGAGAGCACCACACGCAGGCGGTGTCCACGCGACCGCGCCTCTTTAGGGGCAGGTAATTATTTTTAAAGTTTGTGAAAAGGAAAACCCGCATTCTGCAACCAAGTGGAATTTTTCTGCTGGTCTTCTTAGTTTTCTTTAGCCCGTTTGAGGAGTGATGAAGATAAACTTAGCTGTCTGAGCTTGTATGCCAGATAGCAGATATGCCCACCACCATGTCAAAACCATGCCAGGTGCACCTTGTCAATTGGGTAGACCAGCATTGTTTTTTCTGTAGGCCAGCAAGCAGAGAGATAACTATTAAGTGTCCATAAGGCTGGCTCTTAAGAAAAAGAAAAAAAAGAGAAAGTTGTGCCTGTAATCCTTTTCAGAACCTTCATCCGTCCTCCCTAAAGCCATCGTGCGCTGAACAAAGCAAGCGTCTCCAAATCGTCCCCCTGCACCGTCCTACCGCTCGGGAATTGCAACCGTTGAAAGCATAGGAATTTTCCATTGTTGTAAATTTGAGATCCTAAAGATTCTATTCCAAACACTGTGGTCATCCCGCAGGATCATTCCCAATGACATCCTGCCGGACACTGGAATGTTGGTCTATTTTGCAGAAGCAGAACTGAGCGGTTAATGTTTAAAGGGTACGGTCCCAGGCCTAGGAAAATTATGTTATGAGGTTTAAAATTGAAACATCATTTTTCGGCAAAGTATTTTTGCCACTGTATTTAAGTTTCCAAGTGAGGAACATGTGGCAGTGCTTTCTACCCTGTCTGTGAGAAGTGCTGTGCACGTGTAAGACTTGTCACATTTTTTTCTGTGTCCCTATGTCCCGTCACTCCTGTGGGTGATGTTATCAGAGGAAGCATGCAGTTAGGTGGGGGAGGTGAACACAGAACGTATTTCCTGGGTACAGTGCATAGTTGAGATGTGGAGCACAAGGCGGAGGGTTGGCCATGGAGCCTTTATTGGTTTACCTTACCTGTCTGTGTATTCCTCCTTCAAGCAAGCCCTGGCTCCTGTTGACATTCGGTCGGTGCCGTCCTTTGGGTTCAGTGTGTTTCCTGTCGTTTAAGTATAACGGCTTAGTTAATTTTCACTGTATTTCCTGTCATTGTCAATATTAATAATGTCATCATTGTCAGTATTCATATTATTCCTTTTTTTTTTAAGGGTGGTGTCACTGTAGTGTGCCTGCAGTTTGGAGGGATCTTGTGGCACGCTTTCGCCAGCGTGCCGCTTCAGGGTCGAGCTCCCGGAGGGAGGGATTGAATCCCGTTCCATGCCGTGTTTTCCCACCCATCGATGTGAAACGGCCTCCGTCCGGCGGAGCCGGCCCGCTCGGAGGCCTTCCTTACGGGCTCTCCGAGCGAGAGCGTCACTTATCCCGCGTGAAGAGTTTCCCCGGGGGGGGGGGGGGGGGGGGGGAGGGGGGAGCATGCTGTTGTTCGGGGATGCCCTCCCTGCTCTCCCAGACCTTCCGGTTCCCTTAAGGGCACCCGGGAGTCAGTCCCCCAGGGGGGAGTGTGTGGAAGTTCCTTCTGGGAGCAGGCCTAGTTCAGGTCTTATTCCTGCGTGGCTGGCTATCCTGCTTTCTCACATGCCCGCACACATTTGTCTGGCTGCTTTTCCCCGTTCCTTGCTTTCTGCCCAATTATCTAACTCTGAAGCTTTCTCCAGGGAATTGTGGCATTGCACAGAGAAAAGGAAGGCAGTGCCTCCAGTAGGCAACTCACCCAGGTTCGCCGCAAGGGGCGGAGGGCAGCGGCGGAGCGCGGCGGGCTCCACGGTGGACCCGGCACCGAGTCCCAGTCCGCACGGCGCTGCCGGGTGAGCCGGGTGAGCCGGGTCGGAGTCTTCCCTCAACTGCGGGGAGGAGAGCGGGGCGTGCTTTTTTCCGGTCCTTGTCCAGTGTCCTGAGCTTGTCCAAGGTGGCGTTTCCACAGCAGCAGGCAATCCCCACGGGGAGGAATGGGCACGGGAAAGGGGGCGGACACCTCGTGCCCGTCTCTTCTACCTCTTGTTGAAGGGGCCTGTTCATTAGCTGCCGCATTCGGGGGGCTTGTGCAGGGTTTCCGGTAGGGAAGGGCAGCCATTGGGTGCGGGGTCCGGTGATTGCTGGGTAATTTTTTCTCTTGCTGGGCGGGGTGCTGAGTGATTTTGCCACCTGATGGTGGGATCTAGGCTTACTAGCCGTATTAAAGAAAGATTCCACCTGCGCCTCTTTCTTTTCTTTTCTTTTCTTTTCTTTTCTTTTCTTTTCTTTTCTTTTCTTTTCTTTTCTTTTCTTTTCTTTTCTTTTCTTTTCTTTTCTTTTCTTTTCTTTCCTTTCCTTTCCTTTCCTTTCCTTTCCTTTCCTTTCCTTCCTTTCTTTCTTTCTTTCTTTCTTATCTTTTTAAATCTATATATATATATGTTTTACAGAGAGGAAAGGAGAGAGACAGCGAGGTATAGAGAGAAACATGGAGCAGCTGCCTGTTGCAAATCCCCTACCAGGGATGTGCCCTCAACCAATGTACACTCCCCTTGTCCGGAATGGAACCTGTGACCTTTCAGTCCGTAGAGCGACACTCTGCCACTGAACCAAACCGTTTTCTGCTACCTGCGCCTTTTGTTCTGCAGGTTTTTCTGTCCTCAGAGTTTGTGAAAGAGGGAGGTGACCACTTGTGTGATATCTGAGTTGAATGTAGTTTGTTGAGAGTGGGAATTTCCCCCTTGTCGTAGGTCTCCGAATTCAATGAAGTGTGGTGACGGAGGGAAGTGGCCACTTTGTGTATAGAATTTGAACGCAGTGAAGTGTGTTGACAGAAGGCTATCGGTTAGGCCAGTCCTGAGGTTTGCATGCGTTAGTTCCAGGGCAGGTCCCCGTGTCGATGACAGGCACGTGAAGTTGACGATCCCATCCCTTTTTGCGTGTGTACGAGGAGCAAGGCTTGGTGCTCCGCCCGTGCCTGCCATGCTTTTTTTGTGCAGCGCCTGTTCCATTTCGTTACAGTTTTTTCTGTTTTGGCCTTCGCGCTTGTTTTTTTGTCTGCCATTTGTGCGCCGACGTACGTGCCTTTCTTGTCGTCCCGTTGCTTGCGTTTGATTGATGGGCATGTGCCGAAAGGCCACAGTTTGAAAATGACAGGTGTGAGGTGGTTGTGTTTTGACTATCTTTTTTTCCTTGTCATAACTGTTGTTGTCATCTTGCACGCGTTGCTTGTATTTATGGGAGTGTTGTTGTATGGTTGTGTTGTGGGCTTTAGGGATAGTATCCTCCTTCATTTTGTGTCTGTAGGGATAGTATCCTCCTTCATTTTGTGTCTGTCTGATGTTGGATGCTGCATAATTATTATTGTTTTTTAACTTTTTTTTCTTTGCATGTAATGTTTTTTTTGAAGGGTGGGAGTGAGGTTAGGGTTAGGGTTATGTATGTTTGGGATTCGTCGGCGTTGCCCGTTGTAGTGCGACGGCCCGTGTTTCCACCCCCGAGTCTGCCACTCGGTGACTGGTGTTTGTTGTCCAGCGCCCGGTCATTTACCTCAGTTTCCAGATGCAGATGTGAGTTTCAGTTGTTAACGTGTGCGTGTTGTCCCGGTTTTATGTGTTTAGCTTGCTTTTAGTCTGTTTTTTTGGGTGTTTTCAGTTTGGTTGCTTTTTTCCTGTGCGGTTTCTCCACGAAGCCATGGCATCACGTCCTCGGCAAAGGTATGGTTTATGATGTTGTAGCGCCTAGGACTCCCAGTCCTGTATTTTCCTTTATTTCTCGTGTTGGCCTTTGGCGTACGATGCGGTTTGTTTACGGTGACTTTGAGTTTTTATGGTGTGTTTGTTCTGGGTCCATTGTGTAGCGTCTGTGATTGTTGACTCTTTTTTTTTTAAAAAAAAATATATATATATATTTTTAGTACATTTTATTGATTTTTTTTTACCGAGAGGAGGATAGAGGGATAGAGAGCTAGAAACGTTGACGATTAAGAAATATCAATCATCTTCCTCTTGCACAGCCCTACCGGGGATGTGCCCGCAACCAATGTACATGCTTTTGGCCGGAATGGAACCTGGGACCTTTCAGTCCGCAGACCGACGCTCTATCTACCACTGAGGCAAACGGGTTTTGTCTGATTGTTGACTCTTGTGTTTATGTGTCTGCCCATTTGATTTATAGTTATGCTCTGGTTTTGGTATTTCGTAAATTAATAGTTTTCTGGGGCATGCAACTTTTCCTCATGCACGTGATGTGTGCTGTGTGTCTTTTTCTGGCCCTGGCTTCTGTGCTTGTATGGAGGGCAACTTATCGGTGAGGAGTTTGATGTAATTCTGTCATCTGCATTTATGTGCAAACGGATGATGTTGTGTCGTAAGAGCTGCAAGCATCTGAAGCAGTCCCCAAATGGTGTTTACTTGCAGGGAATGTTTCTTGTATGTTCCGTTCTGTTATTGTTTTAGAGTTGGCTCGGTCGTTTAGTGCAATAGTTATCTGTGTTTATAGCATCCAGTATTCCATGTGTGTGTCTGTTGTTTTGAGGAACGGGTGTGTGGTTTGCACGGATGGGTATGTGGCCGCTTTATTCCCGTGTTTATAGCGTTTCAGGTCCTGTTATCTAGTAGTTTGTTTATGCACGGCAGTAACGTATTTTCTTGTTTTTCAGGTGCTTGTTTGCCTATCCCGTCTGGTACGTCCTCACCGTGGATGTCGCCTTTGGCCCGGCAGGAGAAGTCCCTCCTCAGCGGTGTCTTTTCAGCGAGCTCCCTAGCATCGGACTAAGTCTCGAATGAATCTGCGTTTTGTGCCACAGACACGTGTCACCGTGACTCTTCCTCGAAAGGGCCGTGTGTGTGGCAGGTGTGCATCTGTGTTTTGGACAACAGAGACTGTTTTTGATGGTGCCTTTGTGGTCAGGCGTTTGAACCGCCTAAGGGTGGGGTGGGCACAGTCCCTGCGTTTTTTGAGCGAATGGCGTGGTTTAAAATGTAACTAATGTTCACTCACATGATGTTACAAGGGGTCATTTGTTACGTGAAAATGCTTGTAGGTGCCTGTGAAGAAGAGAAGATGGAAAGTCATCGTTGGAGACTACGATCCTGCATTCTTGGAATCACCTGTTCACAGCATTTGTCTGTCAGCATTTTTTTTTTTTTTTTTGTAATTGGATGAGATCTTGCTATGTGATTTTTATGTATAGTGTGTATCCATCCTGTGTACTTTTGCTGTTTGTACTTACTGTGTGTATTTTATACGTGTATGGTGTGGGAATGTCACGGTGGTCTTATACATTTTTACTAAGTGTTAGTCAGTCATTGAATTTTTTGTAATAGTTAATTCAAACAGTCGTATGCCACTGCATGTGGCATATCTGTTGTCAATGTGTGATTGTTAGTTGCATGTTATTGTGGTTTCCATTTACAACATGTACAATAGATTGGATAGCCATCTCTCCTTGTGTGCTTGTGTGTGAGTGAGTGTGTGTGTGTTTGTGTGCCTGCCTGCCTGCCTGCCTGCCTGCCTGCCTGCGTGTTCACATAAGTCCCGTTTTTTGGTGTTTCAGTATTGCACCTCTGAGGGTTGTTGTTGATGTTGCAATGTACACATGTTCCTCTCTGCTTGGTAGTTGTGATTGTTCCCTGTCTATTTTCTCTGTGACAGTATTTCACTGCAACAGCTGGGTTAGTGTTTATCTGTGTTTCTGGTTTGTAGTGCGCCTGAAAAAAAAATGCATTAGTAGTTTGTGTTTGTGTATTGTTGTGACACAATGTAGGATATTTATACCATAAAACTGACAACAGAGTATGTGAAGCTGTGTGTGTGTGTGTGTGTGATGGTGAAGTTTGTCCATCTTCACTAAGCAAGGGTGTTGTATTGTTGAATAGTTTTGTGTAAATTTTCTGTGTATCAAAAGTTTAATGAATCATTTTTTCCCAGCTTCCAATCACCTGTTTCTCAATGAGCCTACTTCTTATATGTATTTCACATCTTCCATCCATGCATTAATTAATTAATTAATTGACCCACTCTACTTTTGGTCATCTATGTTGTTTTCTTTTTTTCTTCAGTTGAAGTATCATCTTTCTGCGTTATTTACTATGTATGATGCATGAAGCATATATGAGTGACCGTAGTGTGAATAGTTTTGGTAAAGGTAGGTAATATTTCAGGTGTTTCCATGTAAAATGTATTTTTGTAGTCGCATCCAACCGTTCAAACGTATATCTCTGCAAGGACCCCGGTAGGGAGTCGAAGCAGTCTGAGGTAGGGAGTTTGTAACTGAGGAAAAAGGCAGATCGGCAAGCCCTGAAAAGTTGCTCTTATTTTCAGTTAAGTTGTCATCCATCCAAAGAAGCGTGAGAAAGTTTTGTGGGTATGTTGTGCAGGTTTGGTAGGTAGCCCGTTTGAGTGTAAGGACTTTGTGATGTTTTTTCATATTTCCATCAGATTATTTGCCATCCAATGCATCAGGCATTGCTACGCGGCGAGGAAGCTGATTTTATGGTTTTGAAAGCGTACACGGAGCGCCTCGTGTCACGCCAGCAGTTTTCAGTGCGATGGTGTTTTTTCAAAGTTGCAGTCAACCCCCTTCTACAGACCTCCGGCAAATATACACATTGTCACTCATTCACTGTTTTTTCCCCACCGGTGGTGTTAGTTAGGGTTGGCTGATGTGTTTGGTAGCAAAACTTTTTGTTTTCTAGTTTCTGAAGTCTCGTGTTTTTAAGGCCCCCCCCCCCCCCCCCCATGATGGCTGTTCGAAATTAGTTGTGAGAAGTTTGTTGTAGGTGTATATTTCCGTCTTTCAGTGTGACTGCCGCTGCCAATGTAGAAGGCAGATGGTAATTTATTGGTTGTCCATGGAATAGGTAAAGCAGGTATACCTGCAAAGATTTCATGATGACATTTTAGTTGTAGTGAGTTTTATTGGCCCGCGGTGAGGTGAGTTGATTTCATCTTTGCATTGAGTAGGCAGTACAGTCATTTTAAAAAAAATCTTATTTCATAGTTCACCGCTTGTGGATTTTTTTTTAAGCGGTGTTCTGTGTTGTCCTTGTGTTGTTCCTTCTCTCCCCCTTTTTAACAGAAAAGCACAGCATTCCCGTTGATTGCAATAAGACCCCAATGAAGACTGTGTTCTTGTCAGGTTTGAAAATGTATGCAGTTGTATTTGTATTTGTCTGCGGTAGTGTATTCCAGCACAGTTTAGTCGCATATAGTTGTCGAGTATTGCCATCTCTGTGTTTGGTTCTCACCCGAAGCGATCAAGTTCTCTCCCCTCCTTCCCCTCTGCTTATTTCAGGGTCTGCATCCCCACGGTGTTCCTGTTAATGTGCACCCGTTAGTGCGGTTGAATAACTGTGGGGCATATGGGACGTTCCAAAAGCATGTTTGCTTACCATCACCAATATAATCAGTGCTGCCATGGCCTTTGTATTCTTCGTTCTTGTGGTCTTTTCTTGTGCACGTCGTCCGTTCCCAGATATCGGGAGGATGTGTCTTACATGTAAGTTGTGTTGTAGTCCTTTGGTTACCTGTAGTTTCTTTCCTTCGTGCAACTCCCCAATTCCCCACTGTGGCTGTATGTCGGCAGAGTTGTGTTTTGGCGCTTCTATGGATTCTTTTGTGTGGCATAGGTCACGTTCACAGTGGTTTGTTGTGGAACATCTGTAGCATTGCTAGTAGAAGACGGGTAATGTCAGTCTCACAGTATCATGTCTGTATAAGACTTCTGTAGTGTGTATCGCCCTGTGTATAATTTTCGTTTTTTGATGCCGCAAGGATCTTTATGGTCTTTGAGCCATGTCCTACAGGAGATGTCAGTTGTTATGTTCTCATGTTGTGTTGTTCCCTCATCCCCGGCTCACAGTTTCCTTTAGCCCACCCAACCGAACAATTGTGAAGACGAAGCGTCGCGGCAATTATGTAAGTAATCAGGCAGCCTCGTGTCAGCATAGGGATAGCATAGTTGCCGTGTTCTCCTGTAGCTGTTTGATACCGCACCGTGTCATTGTTTTCTATGTCCCCTTCCCTTGCGCTCCACACCTTTTTTCCTGAGTTTTGTCTTGCATTTGAGATGAGTGGACAATGTGCACGCCTCCCGTGTGCTTTCCTATCCACCACAGGGGCTTTATGTCCAGCAGCTGTGTATCGCAGTTTCAGTTGAGAAGAACCTTCTGTCTGTCATTAAGAAGCGCAGCCGGTTTTGTTTGTAGCGTGTGTCTTTTATAGCCGGAGTTAAGGACATGTCCTGTCCTCACCCCATCTCGTCTCCTTTTTCCAGCCACCAGCCGCCACCATCGATTGATTGTTGATTGTAGGAAGCCTGTTGTTTGTATTGCTTTTCAATGTTCATGTATTCTTACTTGTATTCTTTAATGTGGAATGTGTATTATTGTATTATGCATGTAAGAATTTCCCAGAGTCTATGTGTATTGTAAAAGTAGCGTAGCATAGCACAGATATCTGTCTTTCTGTTGCGCAAACGAACACTAATTAGTATCTTTTGTAGTTTTCTTTTGGATGGCTGTGTATTCATAGGAGCTATATGGTAATGGTCTTTGTTGCTGGGTAGTCAGTTGCTGTTGATTTTGAATCATGCAGGTAGGTACTGTTATGTTGGAATGTGTATGGCTAGCTATAATTTTTACTTTGAAGAGCTACTGTTACTATATTAGCAGCAGTTCAAGTTTGTTTTTCATATTGTACTTATTAACCTAGTCACAGTGTCCACGCTTGCTCATGTGGGGAGGTGTAGTTACCGGGCACCGTTATCAGAACGAGCATACGTTGCAGACCAAGAATGTATAGGTTGCCGTTGAGGCAGTTTCCCGATTCTCACCCCCCTCCTTAAGGAGTTTATTTTGTCATCGATAGGTATGTTTTGTGATCGATAGGTATCTTTTCTCATGTTGTTGAAGCTCTATTATGTTAGTTTTGAAATAGATTTAAGTTATAGTCTGTCATCAATCATCATCAATCCCCGTGTTTTGAGAGTGATGTCTAGTTATAGCTCAGCCAAAGGACAAGATCATTGTAAAAAGTGGTTGTCGTAGTTGCACGATGTTGTAGATTTTAAGTCCGATGCCGCACTCGGTGTGTATTCCCGATCTGTTTGTACCCTCCCTGTCATGTTACTAAATGTGAAAATGTTTTTATGTGTCGGTCATTTGTTTTTTGATTACTGCCAGTATCTGTTGGCAAGGAGCAGTACACGAATGAGGGGGTTTTGCTGAGAAAAAAGACAGGGAAGAACAGTTGTGGCTGTGAGGACAGAGAATGAGTTATGTAGTACCTTGGTTATTTCTCAAAGTTTGTTATATAGTTCTGTCACAGGAAGCGTTTTCTTCAGGGAAGTATCGCAAGCAAAGTTTGTTTGGAAGGCCACGAGGTTTGTTGACGTTATCACCCTGCCATTTTAGTTGCAGAAACCATGGTGTCTTGTTATCATTCTATAGGTTAAAGAATAGTTGGTTATTGTGTAACCTATGGAATAAGGCAATATTTCTGCATTAATAAAAAGGCAGCAATTTCCCACTTTGGCTAATACAAAGGGTACTCGGAGAGCCGTGTATCATGCCGATTGTTGCAATCTCTCATGTAGAAACCCCGCATTCTTTGGCAGGTTCCCACAAGTCTAAGGTGTTAGAACTTGTTTTTTTAGTTGCTTTACCGTTTTAGTCAATGTGACACATTTTTCTGTTCTTATGTAAAATTGAAATGATTTCTCGAGTCTTCTGTTTCAATGTACTTGACTTAGTCTCTCAGGCTCTGCCATAGTTTGGACAGGTGCTGTTGCATTATGTGTAGTTCTAGGGAAATTGAAATATCCAAGAAGTCTGTCTTAATAGATGTACCAGAGACTTCCGCCTTCCTTCCTCCCCCCTCCCTCCCTCCCTCCCTCCCTCCCTCCCTCCCTCCCTCCCTCCCCTCCCTCCCTTTTTCCCTCCCACCTTCCCTCCCTTGTTGTGTAGTCATTACTCCCTCAGTTATTATTGCTGTCCCTGTTTTGTGAGTGGCATATTTTTACTGCTTTTATATATCGTAGTCATTCTTCCAGTTTTTGTTATTTAGTGGTTGGCTCTTGATAGAGTCCTATCGGGTCTGGTAATAATTAATGTCGTTTTTAAACATTCGATAAAAACTTGATTGGAGTTGACTTGTATTGACATAACCTTCAAACACGTGGTATCTACAGAACGTGTGAAGTGTAATTAACAAGTTTTGCTTGAAAACGTTTGTGTTTGGTTTGGTTTTTGTTGCAAAACTAGGGCTAAGAAGATGGCGGGATGAAGAGTCTATTCGGCAGTGCATGCTTTACGAGTTCCAATTAGGAAGAAAAGCAAGTGAGGCTGCAAAAAACATCTGTAGCGCTCTTGGTCAAGATGCAGTTAGCGCCAGAAAATGCCAGGATTGGTTTGAGAAATTTAGCGAGGGAGGGAAATTTTTCGTTAGATGACAAGAGCGGTCGAGGCCGTGTGTCCAATTTTGATCAAGAAGCTCTTCAAGCTCTTTTGGTGCAAAATCCTCAAATTACCCAAAAGAGCTTGTGACAACTTTTAAGTTGTTCACCAAAAAACAATTTTTAATCAATTGCGTGCACTTGGCAAAGTCCAAAAGCTTGGAAAATGGGTTCCTCATGAGGTGACCGACAACAACCGTAATCAAAGAGCCACAATTTGCAGTTCGCTCGTCTGTCGTCAAAACCGTTTGCCGTTTTTAGAGCAAATTGTTACGGGAGATGAAGAATGGGTGCTGTATGTTAATTTGAAAAGGCGGCCTCAACGGATGGAGAAAAATGGGTTTCCGCAGCCCACGCCAAAACCTGACTTGCATGCGAAAAAAGTGGTGTTGTGTGTTTGGTGGAATTTTAAAGGAATTCTTCATTATGAACTTTTACCATCTACCCAAACCATTACAAGTACAGTGTATAGTGCCCAATTGGAAAGGTTAGCCCAAGGTTTATGAGAAAAAGAACCCGCGCTGATTAATGGGAAGGGCGTAATTGTTCACCACGATAGCGCACGGCCGCATACCGCAAGAATCACTGCTGGAAAACTGTGCCAGTTGGAATGGGAAGTGGGAAGTTCTCCCTCAACCTGCACATTCTCCTGATATTGCCCCTTCCGATCACCATTTGTTTCGTTCTTTGCAAAACTCTTTTCTTGGAAAAAAATTTAATAATGAAGAATGCCTCAAAAATGCATTGACCGAATTTTTTGCATCAAAATCACAGGAATTTTACAACAGAAGGATTAAAATGCTTCCTGAGCGTTGGGCACAAGTAGTAGAAAACAACGGCAACTATATTGTCAATTAAGTTTTGTTGTATTGTTTAAATAAATTCTATTTTAAAAGTATTAGAAAGCGACATTAATTATTACTAGACGTAATATGTATGGAATAGCTATCCAAAACTGTTGGTTAAAATGTGCAGTGTTCTTTTCAGATATACGTGTGGTTGTTGTAGCTGTTTCCTCCCAACCTCAGAGGTGACTATCGGATCTTGTGTAGTCCTGAATTGTTTTGACATTCTTTGCAGTGTGAGGAAGGTCAGGTCCACAAAGGGTTATTTCATAGCACGGTATGTTAAATTTTATGTGATTTCTGATACTTGCCATTATCCCCATTCCCACGATCCAATCCCTCTCACTATTATGTAAACAACATATGCTTGAAGTGCGACGGTTGTAATTTCAATGTGTGAGTCGTTAAGGTATGTGTAAGTGTCTTGAGTATCTTTTGTCCTCGTGGCGTTGTAGTTGAGTCAGTTCAGCTTACGTTTCTTGATTGTGTCGTGGGTAGTGTTGTAATCCCTTGGTGTCTGTGTGATATCTGGCTTGCCTTAATGGGGAAATTTTTCTTGGAGAGGGATTATGTGCAGTCTATTTAAGAATGTGGAGTTAGGTGTTGAACATCAGACTGTGAAAGCATTTCCGCCTTGAGCCACTGCCGTGCGAGTCGGCTGCCTTTAGGTAGGCTTTGCGTTGGCCTCAGACCGGGAGCCAGGTTTGTTCCCTTAAGTATTGTTGTTTAGCACGTCAAATTTCCTTTTTTTCTTGTCCACATGTTTTTAAGCTCAGAGTAACCTTTATCTGCATTGGGAATCCCAGTGTCACTCTCCCATTCCTCCCTATTCCATGGTGTGCTGAATGCACATGTATGTACGGTTGAAGCAGTCATGGGTGTGTATTAAGGAGATCTCAAAGCCATGTAGTTACAATGTCTTGTGGTGGTGTAGCTAAGTTCAAATCTTTGTTTTTGATTTTTTAATAAGGAGAATGTGTCAGCTATTGCCGTTGTAATCCTCCTACCCACCTCTCCTGGTGAATTTAAGTTAGTCATTATAGTCATTGACTCCATGTTTGGCCTGTCTTTCTACCAGCATGTTTCACTATTTTTGCAGTTGTTGGGTAGCTGTGAGCAGGTACCAGTATTTCATTTTTAGGTGATGCATGCATTAGTAGTTTTTGCATTTATTAGTTATCTTTTCTTATTTTTTGTTTTTAGCAGTGACCACCACCTTATGATTCATTGTGGCACACTATCTTATTTTTATGTAATTTTTGCTTTTCTAAATTATGTTTCCTCCCTTCACTATGGGCCGTACTGTGAGAGTTTAGTAGGCTGTTCCATGGGTTCATGAAAGCCGGGTAGCTTTTAGTAGGGGCCTGCCCATGGCAGTCAGCGTAGTCGGTTGTGTGGTTGTGCTGGCCTTCATGGTAGTATAAGCACCTCCATCTCCCCAGTTCTGATGTCTTTTATGTTTACCCTTCTGTACGTAGCCTGTTGTCGTGAGAATAGTTGCCATTTGTGTAGTTTGTACAGTAACGCCTGTCTTCTCTTTATGTATCAATGTCATAGAGTATGTACCTCGAGAAGTATTGGCCCCCCCCCCCCCCCCCCGATGTTGGGCAACATCAGACATCAGAAAGAACTCACACACTTGAGCCTTGCCATAATTTTGTGCTTGTTGCATGTATTCTTGTGTCCAGTGTTGATGCATGGTGTTGGCCCACATCAACCCCCATCCCCCTTGGTATAGTCCTCATTAGCTGTAGTGTGGCCTTCCTCTCTATCGTGTTTCTTTTGTAAGACCATTAGGGGATGTTAGTCATGCTCTGCAGGGTAACTGCAGTAGTGAATTTGTCATTCCATGCTTGGTGTACTGTGTTAGGTTCATTGTGGCCAGTTGAGTGAACCCCCCCCCTCCCCCATTCCTGTGTCATGATTTTGTGAATACAACGAAGAATTCATGGATGGGTTTTAAAGCAACGTCTGCATTTTAAGCCATTACCATCTTAAAGGTGGTGTGTCTGCAGATGTTCCCCCTCTGCCCAAGTTTTATATGTGTATTCCAAGGATTTTTTTTTTTTTTTAAAATTTGGACTTTATGGTCATTTGGCAGCATCAACCGCATGAGCAACTCCTCACTGTTTAATTTGTTTATGTTTTGCTGTATCCATGTTACATGTGTACTTTATTAGGCCACCCCCCTTTCTGGGTACATCATTGTGGGCTATACCACACAGCCTGCCGCCTACCATTGGCACCAAAGTCGTCCAACTTCCTGGGCAGCAGGTGAATTCTCATTAATCTCTCCAAATTTATTGTAGCCTTTTTTTTGTGTTCAGCAGTGGTTATCTGTGCAGTTTGTATGTCAATGCATGGTTTTGGCATTTTCAAGGTTAATGTAAAGTATGTCTAGTGTGTGTGGTGTGGTTAAGTGCTAACTTCAATTTGTCAAACAATGCTGTGTACAACCTCGAAGGAAATGGTTTTACTGCCCCTTTCCCTCATTCATTACATGAGATCTATGCTTGTTGATTAATATGTTATTTTTTTCTGCTTGTTGGGCAGGAGCAAGTCCTTCATATGGTGTCATTTACTGTATGTATCTACATGTAATTTTAGTATGTTTGTGTGTCAGTAGCAGCAGCAACGTTGGGTGCCACTCCAGGTTATGTTTGTTCCATGCCTTTATTTATTCATTTAAAAAGACATGTTATTTATTTTGTATAGAGAGGGAGGTAGATAGTCAGAAACATGAATGAGTGTCATTGATTAGCTTCCTCTTGCACACCCCCTACAGGGACTGTATCCAGAAGCAAGGTACATGGCCCCCTGGGCTGTTATTGATTCTGGGAGCACCCCCCTCCCCCCCTTTCTGGTCCCCAATTCATTGAGCCAAAGCAGTTTTTTACATGCAGTTATTTTTGCTAACTGCCTCCCTCCCACGGTATGTGCACTCACAGGAATTCAATACCCTCCTTTCCCCTGACTGCATTATACTGGTCCTTGTATCCTGATGATGAGTGAACTGTATCGTCATGTGGAGGGGGTCATTGAATATGTATACAAGGTGTGGGCTGTGTATTTTTTTTTCTTCCCCCCCGTGCTGTCTACCTTGGGAAGAAAAACCTTCCTTCTATCTATCTATCTATCTATCTATCTATCCATCAATTCATCCTGGCCTGACTGGTAGGTGGTGTCGCTGTGTAGTATCTGAAATATGTCATCACTGGAATGCTGGCCAATCAGCGTGTGGTCAAGTGTCCAAATGTGTACTTTTTATAGTAATGTTTGGCATTTATTTTCCAATCTTCCATTCAGGTCCTGTTTTCCCAAAAATGTTGCTGTTTTAGTTACCCACTTGTGGTGCTATTATGCAAAGGTATACATGTGAAAGACATCATTGAATTGTATCTTGTGTAGTGTATGGTGTGGGGGAAATTCTGTAGATTTTGTTCTGATAGTAATCATCCACTGAGGGTATGAAGAAATGGGGTATATATCTATTTCTCATCTTGTCTAAACCTTCCCATGTGGAACATAGAGGTTATCTTTATTAATTCTTCCTGTTTCTGCAATGATTTAATTATTTCCTACTGGAAAATCCCATGTGATCAATATGGTGAAGTGCGAAAGGATGGTTGCACCTTTGTGGTCTGAATTCTAAACCATGCAAATTTTACAGGTGTTATGGTACTGGAAGAGTGTGTGAATGTTTCAGCCAAGTAATGGTGTAGACTGTTCACGGCAGTCTATGATCTGGAATGTTGGGATTGGAAGGATCTCACCATGTTCACTTGTATTCATGGGGACCTACTTGAACTGTAATTTGCATATTATTTAAAAAACATATTTAATAGATATTTCATGGAGAGTAGGAAGGGAGGGAGAGAGATAGGGAGCTAGAAACACCGATGAGAGGCTCCCCCCCACCCACCCACCGGGGATGTGCCCACAACCAATGTACATGCCCTTCACCGAAATCAAACCTGGGAACTTTCAGTTTTGAGACTGACGCTCTGCCACTGAGCCAAACTGGTTTTGGCTCCCAATAGTACTTTTCCTGGCAATCCATGTGTTTTGCCTGTCAGCAATTCTTTTTTTTTTTTTTTTTGCCAGAGTTCTCACTAAAGGGCTGTTGATTCAAGTGGAAATACTTCCTTGTTAGTTCTTTTTTAAATGTGTGTGCATGTCGTTAGCAATCTTTGTTTTCCCTGGGAATTACTGTGCAAAGTATTGCTGTATGGCTCACATCTTTCATGTGTTTTGGTGCTGTAGTGTGTTGTGGGTTAATTGAGAAAGTAGTAACTGTCACACTTCACTCAGTCCTGTGGATTTTCTGGTAATCCCCCTACCGCCTCTACCTACTGTCACTTTCTAGAATTGCCTGCATTATGCCCTTTGTAATACAGGTTATTTATCATTTTGCTAGGGGGGAGCATCAATTAGTCTTCCTCAAATCAGAGATGGTGTGCCCTTTCTTGTATATGGTGGAATTTCCTAGTATCACCGCCCCCATTCTTTGTATCCTTATCATTTCCATGGACATAATTTGTGTCAGCAGCCACAGGAGTTTCTCTTAGCCTATCTCTATGCATTTGCTCATGCTGCCTCCCCACCCACCCACCCACCCACCCACCCACAATGTAGATTCACATGAGTTCAGTTATGCCCCCTGCCACCTGCACCATGGGCCGCAACATTGGTTGTTTGCTGATTTGTATTCACATGTGGGAGGAGCACAAGGTTGTGAAGCGGTCAGATTTTGGGTAAGTGTATTTTGCCATGTGCCCCCCCCCCCCCGCAGTGGGACAAAAAAAAAAAAAAAAAAAAAAAAAAAAAGCCCTGTTTCCCTAGGCAGGTGGTAATGAAAAGCTGCTTTTGCTGTCCAGCAGTTGACTTATGGCACAACTCCCCATTGCTCTGTCCACAGACTGCCATACTGAACTGTGTAGGTCACTGTAGTACCACCAACGCACAGCTACGTCTCCATTTCAGATGTTACATCTTCAAAAGAAGTATTGCCCCTTTCCATCACTTGTGATTGCCCTCACAGAAAGGCCCACATGTGGAGCCCCTCAAAACAGTTGCATGCTGGCTCATGATTGTGCAGGCATGGTGTCTCCAATGGTGTCCCACCTGTGCATTCCCTTCCAAAACGTGGGCTCATTGAGAGCGTATCCCCCTGGTATGTTATGTGAAGGAATGACTTCATATGCCAAATTTCAGGGTTGGCATCCAGTACCATGTAGAGCAGATAGGCATCCTGTTACAAAGCGAGTCTCCAATAGATGAACCACCAGAACCAATTTGATTAAGCATGCAAGAGTTTACAGGTTCGAATCTGGGCCCAAACCTTGGCTGATGCAGCAGCTGGCAAACACTCAGGTGAGAGCCCTGATGGAGGGGCAGCCTCCCTTCTATCCCAGTGTTGGTCTGTTATTCACTGATTGGCTCCTCAGGACAAAGAACTGGCCTTCCTTAGCTGCTCCTTAGGTGATTCACACAATCTTGCATGTTTTGCTTCAAACAGAATGTCTGTTCTGACTCCCAACGGATTGTAGGGTCAGGATGCTGCGATTTTTCATGGCCCCAATTTCTCAGCCCGATCCGGAGGGAGGTATGCATGTCCCACCCCAAAGGAACTCCCAGCGCTGAGTTACAATTGAGTTTCCTGGCCTGTCTCCAGAGACCTTATCTCTTGGGCAGACGGGACTGACTGTCACACACCCCAGCTCGGTTTTTAGCGCCCATTCTGGGAATGCTTTGTACCCATTTGTATCTGCTATGTTCTTGGCAGAATTCGTCCTGTAGGTGCCCTTGCTCCTTCCAACCACCTTCTAGACTTGTCATATGTGGTTGTGTGCTTGCCCGTTTCCCCATCCTCACGGTACTCTTGCTTGTAATAAAAAAGTTGTCGAATGTGTGCATGGTCATTTTTTTTCCTAGTTTTATGTGTGCCCTCATCGTATTCGTCCCAAAGGTTTGCGGAGAGGTGCCTTGTATTTTCTTATACATGAGTAGGAGTGATCTGTGCCCTGTTCCCGTAGGTTGGCCCTTTTTGTTATTTTTGCTAACACTCCCAGTTTTCAGCAGGCACCCACCCACCCATCCACGCATTTTTTTGTGAGGAAGCCTCTGCTGTTGTGGTGAGCTGCAAAAGGTATTTTCTGTGAGAATGTGTCTGGCGCTTTTGCCAGCTCATGGAAAAGATTGTTTCCATCTGGCATCCATTTCAGCTCATGGTTTACATTCTGCTTCTGTCTGAAAGGGATGCCAGCTCATTCTATGCTGTCCCCATGTACCTAGACATCCACCTAAACACCCAGGTAATTCTCTACCCCCACACACTTACCCAATCAACCACACCCACTCAATCATCCATTGACCTAGTTGCGAATCCTGAGATCCCCCCCGCCCCCCCATGGCTAGAAATTTAATGTGGTGCATTTCTCTTCCCGTGCAGTGCCCACCTTCCAAGGCATGTTGGTGAACTCCCCTGTACTATGTTTGGTGTCGCTCATTCATGAAGAAAGCAGTGAAATGGCAGATGGTTTGGGGGTAGAAAGACAGAAGGGCAAATGTGGCACAAAGTCTCAGGTGGTGGTTCTTTTTTCTTGTGTGTGGGCACTATCCTCTCCCTCTAGGGCGGTGCCCTTTTTTATGTGCTCATGAGTGTTATCAGCAGACACCCAGCCCATTCATGTATTTTTGTGAGAAAGCCCATGCTGTTTTTTGGATTTCCCACGTGTCTTCTGTCTGGCTGGCACTTCTGCCAGCTCAAAGAGAAGATTTTTTTTGTCTGGCATCTATGTGAGCTCATGATACGGATCTTGTTTCTGTCTGACATGGATGTCAGTCCATCATGTCGGCCCCATGTACCAATGCTTCCACCTATCCAGCCAGGTAACTTCCAGACGCCTCTGGTCCACCCACCCACCCACCCACAGCCAGCCACTTAGCCAGCCATCCAGCCAGAAGAAAGACAGACAGCCACCCACTCAGTCATCCATGGACCTAGCTGTGTATCCTTGCTGAGACTCCATCATTTGAAATTAAGTGTGGTGGCCTTCCTTTCCCTTCCACTGCTCACCCTGAAATGCATGGTGGTGACCTCCCATGTGCCATGTACGGAATTGCTCATTCATGTCATGTCATGAAGAAATCATGGACAGCAAAACGGTGCTTGGGTCGGGGGAGAAAAATAGGAGGGCACATGTGGCGTCAAAGTCTCAGTGGGTCTCGGGAAGGGTTGAGGTCAGTCTGTCTGTATGGGGTTGTGCAGGGTGTCTGGTTGTTCTTTTCCATGGCTCATTTTCTGAGCTCCTGGGAAATGGGGATTGCAAAGCAGGGCATCACCCTCCCTCCTGGGCACCACAAAGCATTACATCACACTTTCCCCCCCCTTGTCCATCGCACCCACCAGCCAGGGTGTTCAGTGGTGATTGCTGTGGTTTCTGAGCCAGGTGCACCTCCACGGAAGTTTCTCAAGTACTTCGGCAGTCCCCAGTAGCAGCAGCAGCAGCAGCAGCAGCACTGCATGTGCAATCTTCTGGGATTCTTTTTCCTGTGAATTGGAGAGGGGTTAAGTTAAGCGAGGTTGCTTTCCATGCATTGCATGTTCTGTTCCTCACAGTGTTCAAGCCAACCCGTGAAACATGTCTTTTGCAAGCTTGGGAGACAGTCATTGCACAGCCTTCGCCTACCTAGTTTCTAAATGCTTTGTCTTTTCCTCAGTCCTTAAGCCCTCTTTTCCTTTATTGCGATTCCCCAACAGTCACCAATGTACTGGTATCTTGCACGTGCCTAATTCTTCCCAGGTGTCCTGCCAGGGATGTCTTTCTCCCCCTTCTCCACCGAGCTGTTTATGTGAGTGCTGCGACTTTCTAGCTACTTCCCAGCAATGCCAGTCAAGTTTCCTCTGAATGATTCAGCCTTTTGCTGGCTTCCCCTGTGCATGCTGCTTTGCTTTGATGCCAGGGAGAATGGGTGTTTTCTCTGCTGGGTTGCTGGGATGTATCCTCCCACACCTCTCCTTTTCCATCCTAGCGCCCCATCCCCATCACATCGCCCTGCCAAGAAACTTGCAGCCATCATCGCCCTTCCCCTAGTCTCATGTGTTTGCATTTCTCCTGCCTTGGGGGCATGATCTAGTCCTTCTCATTGTAGCTTGCCCTCCCCCATCTCTGCACTTACTTGTTAGTGCAGGTAGTAGGCAGGCAGGTTCTGGTTTCCGAGTCAGTGGTGTTTTGTTGTTCATCCTCCTTTCCTGGCTGAATTTCCAGGGAAGGCATTAGGCACGAGACCCGGCAAGGTTTTTTTCTCATGGGCCATCCGCCTGTTTCAAAGAGATGCATTGCCGTCACTGTTTTGCGTTGTATCAGGTAATTTCTGTTATTGTCTACTGGCAGGCATCCGCACTCTATTCTTAAGCCAGGAGTATGTGCCATTGCTGCATTCCCTATTTCTGAGCTGTGATCTTTCCCTACTGTTCCCGGTAACAGGCGGCATATTCTGCGTTATTTTCTTTCTTTCTCCTTATGTCCCGTCACGCAGGGTGGGGGGGATGTTAGCAGAGGGATCATGCACTTAGGTGGGGTAAGTGAGCACAGAATGGATTTCGTGCAGGCAGTGCAAAGTTCAGGTGAGGGAGGAGCACAAGATGGAGGGATGGCAATGGAGCCTTTTTGCTTACCCGTTTGTGGAGTCCTCCTTCCTCGGTGCTCCTGTGCAAGTTCTTTGCCTTCCATGGGTCCTTATTTGTTTCACTTGCACGTCAGCGTTCCACTTCATTCACTGCTTCTTTCCCAGTCTTCCTCATTGCAGTCTTGTGCAAGGCATCATTTATTGTTCCTCAGCTAAGGCCTGCCTAAGTTTCACATGCACTGCTTTGTTTTGATGGTGCTATGTACCCTGTTCTTTGAGTGCCGTGACGTAGGAAATCTTATCTCTATTTTACATTTCATTACCATTGTTAACATCGTTATCAACGTTATCAGCATCATCATCATCAGTATCAGCATACTCATAATCATCATCATCATCAGTATCAGTATACTCATAATCATCATCATCATCATCATCAGTATTAGCATACTCACAATTCTTGTTATTTGTCAGAGTTTTTGGGTTAATGTTCTGCCCCTATTTGCTAAGATCTTATGGCATGCTTTCCCCAGTGTGCTGTTTCAGGGTCCGGCTCTGGGAGGGTGTAGCCCTTCCCTGTGATGATTTCGCCCTTGTACGTGCCTTGTTTTTTCGCCCAGCCGCCGTGTGAAATGGCCTCCGTTTAGAGGAGCTGGCCTGCGAGGAGGCCTTAAGGGCGCTCCGAGCGAGACCGTCACTTATCCCGCGTGACCAATTTCCCCATGAGTGCATCTCTCATCTATAGGTGCCTGGCTTCCTTGCTCCCAGGCTCATGCATTCATTCACATTCATCATGCTCAGCTAGCTATGCTCGTGCCTCCACACTTTTGTCTGGCTGGCTGGTTTTCCCCATCACTGTTCATGTCAGCTCCCTTCAGCCTTATTATCCATTCTTGAAGCTAGCCACAGAGAATTCTAGCATTGAAGAGTGAAACGGAATGCAGTGCCCCCGGGAGGCAACTCACCCAGGTTCACCTCAAGTGGCGGCGGGCAGTCGGCGGGGCGCAATGGGCCACCATGCTGGATCCTGGCACCGAGTCCCAGGCCGCGTGGTGCTCCTGGGTGAGTTGCTCCGGAGTCTGCCCTCAACTGTGGTGAGCTGAGCAGGACATGCTTTACCTTCCTTGTTCACTTTTCTGAGTTTCTCCAAGACGGTGTTTCCACATCAGGTAGTAATCCCAATGAGTAGACGGTGTTTCCACATCAGCAAGTAATCCAAGGAGTGGGAGCGCTGTACTAGGAAAAGGGAACGTAGGTTCGCGCCCTTCTCTTATATCTGCTCTTCATAGAGGAAGGGCCTCACTGGCTCCCCTGCTGTTCATTGGATGCCGCATTTGCTTGGTTGGGCTGTGTCTCCGGTAGGGAAGGACAGGTATTGGGTGTAAAGCAAGGTGATTGATGGATATTGTTTTCTGTTGCAGGGAGGGGCGCTGTGTGCTCGGCCTACCTGAGGGCCAGAGATTGAGTTGTTTTCCTTAACAAAGGGCCATTCCTCTTGCGCCTTTTGCTTTCCACAGTTCTGTCTGCAGGGTTTCTGAAAGAGTGAGCTCATCGCTTGTCTGTTTTATCTGGATTCAATAGAATTCCTTGAGTGTGGGAAGTTGCCCCTTGTGTAAGGTTTCTGAATTCAATGAGCTTTGGCGAGAGAGGGAAGTCACCACTCGTAGGATTTTGAATGTAGTAAGGTGTGTTGACAGAAGGCAATTGATCGCCTCAGCTGAGGCCTGAGGTTCACACTTGATAGTACAGGGCGGGTCTATGTCCTTACAACGGGCATGCAGCGTATAACATCTCTTTGTTCGTGTTTATGCGGAGCAAGCAGTCGTGCACCCCCCTCTCCCCATCTGTGTCTGCCATTCATCCTTGTTGCAGCCCCTCAGGAACTGGGATTTTAGCATTCCCACCACACCACGTAGGGTGTGAGCATCTCCCTTGCATTCTTGGCTATTGAGGTTAGTAGCTCGGGGAGCCTGGGGAGGCTGCCCTGTTTCCCCCCCCCCCCCCCAGTGTGTGGCCCGTCTTGACTTTTTGCTAAAGTTTTTGCTCTTTTGCCTGCTGTTCTCCTTTTAGTGTCTGCCAGTTTTGTGGGTTGATGTTTAGTGAGTTTGTGTATCTCATTTTTCAGTGTGATTGCTTTTTTATTTTTTGCTGCGTTTTCTCTTTTACTTGCAGGCATCATTGCTCCTAGATTCTTATGTCTGTTCCTGACTGTGACTGTTGCGTTTTCTGTGCGATCCTTTGCTACCATCCTGTGGTCAATGTTAGAATAGTCGCTTCTATATTTCTTAATTTCCCTTGTGAGTGTTTGATGTGTGATAGAGTGTTTTGGATTCGTGGACACCTCCTGAATTTTAACCGATTTTTCTTCTGCGTTTTTCTTCTGCGTTGGTTATATGCTGGCTATTGTTGCGATGAGGTATTTTACATTGCTATGTGTTTTGAGCAAGCATTCTAAAACTCTCAGGTGGTCGTTGCTTCTGTGTTGAATGCTGTGGTTGCTGGACATAAATGTTGCTGTGATTGCTGGATAGATATGAATGTTGCTGGCATGTTGCACGTGTTCTTCAGGAAACATTAGTAATGTTTGGAAATGTGACAGTGGGCCACCTCTGCCCAAGAGGTAAGGACTCTGGAGACAGACCTGGCCAGGGGGGGAAAGTTAAAAAAAACATAATAAGGTCAGTTGTAACTCAGTGTCAGGAATTCCTTTGTAGTAAGATATGCAGGCATCCCTCCAGACCTGGCTAGGAGATTGGCGTCATCAAAACAGCAGCATTCTGCACTTCTGCTTGAAGTCAGAACAGACATTCTGCTTGAGGCAAAAACAGGCCAGGTTGTGTGACCGACCTGAGAACTAGCTCAGGAAGGCCAGGTCTTTGTCCTGAGGGGCCAATCTGGGAGTGGCATAGCAACGGTGGGATGGGAGGGGAAAAAGAGGCATAAGAGGAGGAATTGAGCCTCCATCGGGGCTCACACCTGAGTGTTTGCCGGCTGCTGCGTCAGCCAGCCAAGGTTTGAGCCCGGATTCGAATCTGTAATGAAGTCTAGCATGCTTAATCGAATTTGCTCCGGTGGTTCATCTCTTGGGGACTCGCTTCTTAACACTGTGTTTTTCATTCGGGTCATTTCTCTTGAGCTTTCTGCTGCGTTTTCCCTTTACTTGCAGGCACCATCGCTCCGAGATTCTGCTGTCTTTCTGTGACTGTTGTGTTTTTGGTGCGGTCCTCTGCTACCATCTTGTGGTGACTGTTGGAGTAGTCGCTTCTATGTTTTATAGCTGTCGTGAGCATTTGATATGCTATAGAGTGCTCTAGCCTCGTGGACATCTCTTGGATTGTAAGCCATTTTCATATTGGTTTTTCCTTTGTGCTGCTTACATGTTATTTAACGTTTCGGTGATGTTTTCCACATTTCTATTTGTCTGAAGGAAGCATTCTAAAAGTCACAGGTGGGAGTTGCTTCTGTTTTGACTGCTGTGGTTGCTGGACAGACATGTTGCTGACATGTGCACGCACTTGGAGTTTTCTGGGTGTCTTTGTTCTGCCTTTATTATGTGCCATCTCTGTGATTGTTCGCTCTTGTATTTACCTGTCTTCCGGTTGGATTTCTTGTCATGCTCTGGGGCTGGGATTCCTTAAAGTGCTAGTTTTAAAGGCTGTGCAATTTCTCTTCCTGTGATCCGGTCTGTGTGCCCAGTCCTTTCCTTGGGATGTACTCATGGTGCAGTCCATAAAACTTGCCGGTGTGTGTGCTTTGTATGGTTCAGGATAATTGTAGTCAGCATCACGATCGAGCAGTCATTGTGTTTTGTTTTTGTGAGATTGTTCTCTGATATGTGTTGGTACTCTTTTTAGTTTTGAGCCACATTTCCATTCCAATATTAATTGCAGCCTGTGAGTGTTTACTTTGTTTGTCTTTTAAGAGCTGAGGCCTTGATTGCAACTTATTGTCTCGGCAGCGCTTTTCTGCCGAAGCGATGAATGTCTGCAGCAGAATATCGTGTCCCTGCTCCCTTCCCCGATAGGAGGGTTGCATTTTTGGAGGCTGCCAGTAGATTTGTTTCTGTTTGTCAGTCCTTCTGTCTTATACTTCATCATTTAAGCCAGTGTGGCTACGGTTTTCCTTGTTTCTGGAGACGGATGAAGCGGGACATAGGTGCATAGATAGGAGTGCTCGCGGTGAGAGGGGGCCATGGATTCGATGGCTCCTGTACGTTTCGTGAAGGTAGCCATTCTTAAAAGTTGGCATGTGTGTCCCGATTGCATTAGATTCCAGGATCCTTCAGTCCGCAGGCTGGCACTTTTTATGCCAAGTCGCGCCGTGTAGGTGCCGTTCCATTACATTGTCTTTTACAAATGAGTGCAGCTGTCTTTCCTGAGTTTTATCAGGTGACATAAGGGCTAAGCTGGAAATCTTTTCCCTGAGGGAGGTGTGCATTCAGGTTGGGACGAGGGGCGGGGCAGGATTGCACTTTGGAGCCCGTGTTGCACTCCGGGGCGTGGCCTCTCTGTGCGTTCCCGCCAAAGCGCGCGCGCGCGCGCGCGCGCGCGCGCGGGAACTGCGGAGAGAGGCGGCGGGAACTGAGCCTGAGGGAGTGACTGAAGGTCTGGGGCTCATTTGTGGAGGTGGGTCTACTGGAGCCGTTCATGGACGAGTTGTGCCGTGTCCGTCCTGAGGCGAGTGGCCGGCCGCGCGTGGCTTGTCCTTGAGGAGTAAGGCGAGCGCCTGAGGGAGATGCAGCGGAAAGCGGCTGAGGCTGAGGTGAGGTGAGGTGAGGTGAGGTGAGCCCCGTGGAGGCCGTGAGGAGGGGCCGCTGTGTGAGTCGTGAGGCGTGAGTCCTGAGGTGGCATAGCGGTGGGGGCTGTAGGTCAGGCTGCTCTGGCTCTGCTCCCCTTCCAGCCGCAGCAGCGTGGTTGTTCCCGGGACTAGGTTGGTTGCATAGCAGACAAGGCTATTTCTTTTATTTTCTGCTTTTGGTGTCTCTGTCGTCTTGCTGCTTCCTGCGTCCTCTGTATCCTGTCAGCTCTGTGAACCTGAAAAGGGGGATAGTGTAAGTCCCTTAAGATTGTTGTTTCTGATTCTGGGTGCAGGTTTTTTTTTCCTTTCTAAAGGTGGGGATGCTTTAGAAAGGCACCACATGTGCTTCTAAGGCATTTCTCTGCAAAATTCCTGATGGAAATGCACTCTGCTTGACTGTTGTTGCTTATGTCCATTTATGCCGTTTGCTTTTGAGTGTCTTGTTTAATATTGCTCTGGTATCCTTATTGCTGCTTATTATGTATCTCCCATTCCTTTACTGTGTGTCTTTGTCCGCTTCAGTGCAGCGCCGTTTTTAGATTCTGTGCATGCTATGAGGGAGATGAATTGTTTTCTGACTGGCAGGTCCCTTTTAATTCCTTTGCTGTCAATGAGGGAGATGAATTGATTTCTGTCGCACGTTTTGTGTCTGTTCTGTGAATGCATTGGCAGTTATTGTGATATTCAGGCTTCACTCCCAGGTACAGGTCACATGTCTGGCATGTCATGTTTCTATTTTTGGTTTATTTTTCTGTTGGTGTTTGTTTTCTGTTCCATCCATTTCCATATTTTCAGGCCATGGTGCTGCTTTGTGTTTCACTTGGTGGTTAATGTGTTGATTAATCTGTTTATTTACTTGCATATGTTTTTGTGTCTTTATTAGTTGATTGATTTAATGAATTTTTACTGGTGTTTCCTGACATTGCGTTACAGAGAGGGCAGGCGAGTCACGTACAGGGAGAAGCGTCCCTGAGAAATAACAAGCGAGTAGCTTTCTTGTGCATGCCTCCCATTGGGGATGTGCCAGAAAGGGAAGTTCATGCGTTTAAGCACAGTCCTGCCGGGTATTCCTCCGTCCGGAGGCTCATGCTCTCTACAATGATTTGAACTTGTTAGGGGCTGGTTGTCAAAGTTTTTTGTTATCAGAACAGTGTCTTAGTTGCTTTTTTTCTTTTCAGGTGTAAGGTTTGCAAAATTCCACTTGTTGCCCTTTTCTTCTTGGTAGATACACCTGCACAGGTTGCTGTGTTTGGTGAAAAAGCCCTGTGACAGGATTTTCCTGTTTTGTAGTTTTGAGATTGCCAAAAAAAGCGTTTACGTGATGATTGTTCTTTTGATTTGTCCCCCCTCAGTATCACCTACTTAACAGCCTTAATCCAACGCCGTCACGGTTCTCCACTACGCAAACGTTTTTGTTCAAAATGTCACCATTCTTCCGTGTGTGACTTTTACTACTGCTTCTGTTATATGTGCTGAATTTCTTTCTATGTTGATCGTGTTACGTTAGTACTTGACCTAGAGATTCCAGTGTAAAGCGCATGATGTGAATGGCTGTTTTTCCCCTTTTCCACAGTTTTGAAGAGAGGACTTGGCTGCCTTTATCCTCGATCTGCAAACCGCTTGCTGTGGTTCAGCCGGCATGTGATGGGAGACTGTCAGCAAAGGTAAGCATCAGTTTTTTAAATCTGGGATCCCTTTAGGAATGTTAAAGTGCTCGTTCATGCCCTGTTTCGCTGTTACTGGGTAGAGCGTGCATTTGGACTTCACTATCACCATGCAGGATTGACTGCTGCCTCCAAACTGATTGCCTGATGTCCCGATTGTTCTTGTCCGCTTCTGACTGCCACGTTGATCACCCCATACCTTTTCCCATGTTAGCCTGATTGATTTCTAAGTGCTCCTGTGCTAGCCTGTTTAGACTAACATTTTATGCTGTGCTGTCCTGCCAATCCATAATTGCCCATTCCTACATGGAGAATTGTCTCTGGCTGCCGTCCTTTCCAGGTCAGGTGCCTTCTCAACCTCCATCCCCTGTTGGCCATTTTTGTGTTGGCTATGATTTGTCCCTACACACACCGGGTCTTTGACCACATGGTGCCATCCATGTTGTGTGCCGCAGCAATAGTGTTTGTGCACGCTGCTCCTACATTTCCTGGCATGCAGGCCTGTGCACAGTTTGGGGCCAGCTGGTTTTTCCTGAAGGGGATCTTGGATCAGGGTGGGGGTCCAGTGGTGCCTTGCGCTAGCTTTTGGGAGTTGCCCTTGGTGTTTTGCAAGCCAACCACAGCCACATGCCAGCCGCAGGCAGGCACACCAGTTGGCTACCCAATTGTAGACTCTGGTACGTGCATTTTATTCTTTTGTGATGATTGAATAGTTGTGGCATGGAGTGTCGCCTAGCATTCTGCTTGCTTCCCGTATACTGCAACTCAATTATGTTTTTATGCATTTCAGATCTGTGCAGTTTTGTGTTTTCGGGTTTTCTTGGATGGGTGGGAAGCTTGCCTTGCTCTATTGAAAGCCCGCTCTCTGTGTTTTTGTCTGTGGCTGCAGTCATTGTGGTTGTGGTTGGTTTGCTTTCAGTCTCTGAGTGGCTGGTTGTTGTGGTGGCTGGGCGTGGATGCTTGGTTCCCCTGCTTTGTGTGGCTGGTTAGATTGCTTGCTTGGTGTGGTTGCTGGGTATGGCTGGTGGGTATGGCTGGTGTTGGGCTTGCTTAAGCTGTGTGCTGGTTGATTTAAAAGTTTTTCTTGGATAGGATAGGATCAGTTACTGTTTTCCATGTAGTTCCATGAGTGTCTGTGGTTGTGCTTCATTTTGTTTTGGAAAGCATTTCCTGCGTTGTGTTTGGACCAGCTTTTGCTTATCTGTTGTGATTCTGGTATGTGCGATGTGGACTGAGGAACCTGCTGCATGTCAGTCTGTGGCATCTAGTTCATGGCTTTCTGGCTGCCCGAATGCTGCAGGTGGGGGAATTCCTTTTGATGTGAGTGCTGGTGCCTGACATTTGTTTATGGTCCTTTTTTTTGCTTGTTGAAGGGTGCAAGTTCTGCAGTGCAGTGTGTGTTTGTATTTGTGTGTGTGTGTGTGTGTGTGTTTGTGTGTGTGTGTGTGTGTGTGTGTGTGTGTGTGTGTGTGTGTGTATGTCTGTGTCTTTCTCTTGTAGTGTAGAGTAGGTTTTTGGCATTTATTTTTCTTGGAAAGATGATCATTGTGTTTTGTTACACACTGATGTTAGTCTCTATTGGTGGTGTGTGTGTTGCATTTGTGTTATGAGCAAGGTGAGAAAATTCCTTGCAAGGTGGAATAGTGTTTCTGGCACTGAGTGTGTCTATTCATTAATAGGCAGAAGTAATTACTTATTAACGTGTGTCTTCTGTTGTCTTGCATGGTTGTCAGCGTCTGGTTTCTGAGGTGCAGACCAGGTCTGTGTAGGTTTCCTTTGGGTCAAGCCCTTTTACAATGGTTTCTGATACAGTGATGAGGGATGCAGAGTGCACATCTTCACTGCATGTGCTGATTGCCATGTGCATCATGCAACCGATAGTTGATGATTGCTTTCTTGAGAATATTTTTGTGATAGCTTCTGTTGATTCATAGCCTTTGAGGTTCACCACCTGTCAGATCGTGCTTCCCTTGGAAAAGGCTATGCGTGGGTTATGTCTAAGGTCCTCGGTTCCTGGTTTCGTTGCAGTGGAGGGCATGTGCCATTGACGTGGGCTCCATCTGTATCAGGTTGCATGCAGGATGAAGGAGAGTCATGATTTTTTCTCTTTGCTAAGATCCCTGTGTCTCTCCCTCCTTTTTTATCTCTTTCTTTTCCTTAATCTTTTTATTTATCCTTCCTTAATTTATTTGCTTTCTGTTCTCATCTTTATCTTTCTGTCTTCCTGTTTTTAACTCTCCATCTATCTTTCTGTTTGTCTATGTTGCTCTGTCTCTCTCTCTATTTCTCTCTCTTTTTCTCTCTCTCTCTCTTTCTCTCACTCTCTCTCTCTCTCTCTCTCTCTCTCTTTCTGTCTCTCTCTCTCCACCCTCCCCCCCTCTCCCCCTCCCCTCTCTCTCTCCCCCTCCCCTCTCTCCCGTGTCCCTCTACCTCCCTCCCTCACTCCCTCCCCCTCCCTCACTCCCCCCTCCTCTCTCTCTCTCTCTCTCTCTCTCTCTCTCTCTCTTTTTTTTTCTCTCTCTCTCTACCTCTCCGCTTTCTCTCTCTATCTCTGTTTTTCTTCTTTCTCCACCCGTCTCTCTCTCTCTCTCTCTCTCTCTCTCTCTCTCTCTCTCTCTCTTCCTCCACCCTCTGTCTCTCTCTGTCCCCCCTCTTTCTGTCTTTCTGTCTGTTTCTATTTATCTCTGTCTCTGTCTTTTTGTCTTTGATTATTTCTCTATATTTCCCCCCACTCTCCCCCCTTTCTGTCTCTCTCTCCACCGTCTGTACTTCTGTGTTTCTCTCAGTGTGTTCTCTGCCTCTTTCCTTGTCTATGATTGTGTATATTTTTCCCAATCTTTCTGTCTTTGTCTTCTGCATTCTTTCTTACTGTCCTTCTGTTTCTGTCTCTAATTTTCTTAGTGTCTTCATGTCCCTTCCTCCCTCCCTCCCTCCCTCCCTCCCTCCCTCCCTCCCTCCCTACCTGTCTCACTTCATGCTGGTCCTTGTGGATTAGGAACCCGAGAGGTCTGCCAGCCAGTGGCTTGGGAGCATCCTGATTTTGGGCTAGGACATGCTTGAGTTCATGCTTTCCCCAATACTGTTGTTTTTGAGTCTTGGTGATGTGCGGGTTTGTTGATGGATCTTGGGTATTGCATTGCTGTACACTTGGGGGCAGCAAGTATATTGAGCATCCTGCCCTTGGTGGTCAATGTTCATCCCAGCAAAAGGTTGTTTCCTTGCTTCCTTCCTTGGTCTTTTAGGGTGGTATGCAAAAAGATGACAGCTGTTGATGCCTGGTTGATGATCAGCCTATAATCATGGATGTCACGGTTGAATTGACTGTCAAGGCACATGCCTGGATATGGTTATGTTGAAGGGCTAGAGTTTTAGTGGCTTACTGCATTTTTTGAATTGTGGAGAGGGTGCGCCGATTCACCAGCATGCGTCGCATGTATCTGCCTTGCGATGCTGTGGATGCTGTTTCTATTGTGTTTGATGTTTCATAAAGTTTTTTATCTCCCTACAGGTTAGATGAGTGGGGTGTTTAGGGGTTTAGGGGTTTAGGGGGTTACGGGGTTAGGGGGTTAGGGGGTTATGGTTATGGTTAGAGGGTTAGGGTTATGGTTAGAGGGTTATGGTTAGGGTTAGGGTTAGAGGGTTATGGTTAGGGTTATGGTAATGGTTAGAGGGTGATGGTGATGGTGATGGTGATGGTAATGGTTAGAGGGTGGTGGTTAGGGTTATGGTTATGGTTAGAGGGTTATGGTTATGGTTATGGTTAGAGGGTTATGGTTATGGTTAGAGGGTTATGGTTATGGTTAGAGGGTTATGGTTATGGTTAGAGGGTTATGGTTATGGTTTATGGTTATGGTTATGGTTTATGGTTAGAGGGTTATGGTTTATGGTTATGGTTAGAGGGTTATGGTTTATGGTTATGGTTTATGGTTATGGTTAGAGGGTTATGGTTTATGGTTATGGTTTATGGTTATGGTTAGAGGGTTAGGGTTAGGGTTATGGTTTATGGTTAGGGTTAGAGGGTTAGGGTTA